>NC_074665.1:83790390-84097890 GCF_029448725.1 Salvelinus fontinalis
AGTGATAGTATTGGTAGTAGTGGTAGTAGTGATAGTAGCGGTGTAGATAGTATTGGTAGTAGTAGTAGTAGTGGTAGTAGTAGTAGTAGTAGTAGTAGTGTGCAGTGAGAAAATCCTCTGTCACCAATGGTGTCATGCCTGATATTCAGTACTAATCCTTTGAATTGGTTAAAAAAAGTCCACTGTTCTTCACAGCTTTGAGAGAGAGGACAGTGGTCAATTTGAGGCATGGTGTCTTTGAATGACCCATCCTACATCTAAGATGTTAGAGCACCCAGCATCCCTACCGAGTGGCCCAGCTTGACCATGACCATATTCTGATACTCTCTTATTGTAGATGTCACATGTACAGACTAAACTACCTACTCTGTTAAGGACACCATTTTATTTGGCACTTTTAAACAGGAAATGTTTTATTGTGACATCTGCCTTACGTTAATTAGTTTGTGTTACTTTTCAAATGAAATAAAATATACATCTTCAAATCTTCTAGACAAAATATTCACGTTGATCAAGTTATAGGTTGGTCAGTCAAGGCTTTCCGGTTCAGCCATACATATAACCTAGTGATTGGCTTAATAACAGCACTGTGAAAGGCCCTTTGCTGACAGAAAAAACTGTAACTAATTGGATTGGCATTGTAAAGTAGTAGTTGCCATGCTCTTCCTACCACACCCCAGTCACTCGTACCTCAGCCAGGTGTGGAGGAGGAGAGGGCCATGGTGGAGAGCATCATGCTGTGGTCCCTGTGTCCGTGTGTCGTCCCCAGAGGGGTGGGTTGTTCTGCTTTAACATTGTCTGCAGCTGTCATAATGAAGGATGATGTGACATCTCATCTGTTCTCCCCCATCTAGACTGTATCAAGATTAACTGTACTACCAGTAAGTAAAGACTGCTCACATTTAATACTCCTGTTTAAATACTGTTCTACTGTCTTTTTTCTGTATTCACAATGTGTCTTATTCATGAATGTAAATCCCCTTTAAACAAACTGCATATATATATAGGCTTCTAAGGGGTTTAGGGAGACTTTATTAAGCCTTAAAAGTTGCTGTTTGTTTAAAATATTACCTGCATGTATGTTGTCTAAGTTCATGTGTGCCAGGAAGTAGAATATTTACGTAGGTAAATGGTATATAGATGTCATATGTTTTAGATGTTTTCAGACCAGGTTGGCTAATGGGGGAAAATCTGTATTTTATAAACACATTAGCAATAGGATTTCAATCAATTACCTATACCTTAGATATACATTATGTATCATAAAGACCAGTGAACAGACCAGTGCATAGCATACAGGCCAATGGAGATGATGGAATGTATGTATAGTATGTAATGGGCCTCAGGCAGTGTGAATCTATTCTCTTCCAGAGCACTGCCTGCTGGGGAAGGGGAGGGAGAAGGGAGAGAAGGCATGAAGGTATAGAGGAAGGAGGAGGGGTTCAAATGAACGAGTTCCCCCAATATGGCAGTCAACGGTGATTGTTCAAACACTGTTGTCTCTAATTACCTTGACGACTCTAAATTAAAACAGGCTGATATGAAACAGAGGTGTTTTAGCCACACATCATTATCCCCGTTCCCCTCATTTTCTTTTTTTCCCTAAATGTTTTACCTTTCTCTCCATTCCTAGGTCTATTATTTTTTCTTTCATTCCTTCTTCCTCAGTCCAATTCGGTAAATTGATGAGGCTTTTCAAAGCAGAGAGGAAATACAGAGCGGCCTTTTATTATTCTCATTAACCTGCCTCACAGAGCAGAGAGAGAGGGATGGCGATAGTAGGGCTGCCAGGAGGGAGGGAGGGATGGAAGAGAGAGAGAGAGGGAGGGAGGTAAGAAAGAATGGATGTAGAAGAAGGGAGGGAGGGAGGGAGGGAGGGAGAGAGGGAGGGATGGAAGAGAGAGAGAGAGGGAGGGATGGAAGAGAGAGAGAGAGGGAGGGAGGTAAGAAAGAATGGATGTAGAAGAAGGGAGGGAGGGAGGGAGGGAGGGAGGGAGGGAGGGAGGGAGGGAGGGAGGGAGGGAGGGAGGGAGGGAGGGAGGGAGGGAGGGAGAGGAAGAGGACATGTGAGTGTAGTGCTACGGAGTTAACATTGCAAATATTTTGGGAGGGAATTTGTCCTTGTATTTATTATTCAGAGACGTTGATGAATTATTGATGGGAGAAGAGTCCTGAAGAGGCAGAAAATATGAGCCTTGGTTTCCTGTTTGCCGTACAGCATACACACAATGTCACCAGGGTTTTACCTGAGGGTTGACCTTCACACTCTCTTGTTAGGTTATAGAGAAACACACTCCAAACAACAGGAAATAGTGAGCTCCATCTCCTCCATCCAGATTGTCTCAAGCCATTCTGCATCCAGAGCTCCTCTTCTTTGGGGGGATGGTGGAGTCACCCGAGTCACAATATTTCATTGAGTACAAAGGAATGTACACTGAGTATACAACACGTTAAGGGCACCGGCTCTTTCCATGACATAAACTGACCAAGGGAATCGAGGTGAAAGGGCTGCTACTCAATATTAGGAAGGTGTCCTTCATGTTTTGTGCACTCAATGTGTATCTATAGCCTGGTGTATATAGGGGCATCAAAAATAATTTACACAAATGGTTTGCAATAACAGTTAGGCAATTCTATAACATTACCTATGCATGCCAATGGAGATTTGTAATACCTATCTATATGGTAAATGTAATGCAATTAAGAATGCTGTGCACGTTGTGTACTGTAACGGTAGTCGTCATATTCCTCCTCCTCGGACGAGGAGAGGCGAGAAGGATCGGACCAATACGCGGAGTGGTTAGTGTTCATAATGATTTAATATAACAAAACTGAACACTGAATTACAAAACAAATAAACGAAGTGCAGAAACCTATACAGTACCGTGTGGTGAAAAACACAAACACGGAAACAAACACCCACAAAACACACGTGAAACCCAGGCTGCCTAAGTATGATTCTCAATCAGGGACAACGATTGACAGCTGCCTCTGATTGAGAATCATACCAGGCCGAACACAAAAATCCCCACATAGAAAATCAACCACAGACAAACCCAACCAACTCACGCCCTGACCAACTAAAATAAATACAAGACAAAGGAAAACAGGTCAGGAACGTGACAGAACGTTGCAAATATATACACTGCTCAAAAAAATAAAGGGAACACTTAAACAACACAATGTAACTCCAAGTCAATCATACTTCTGTGAAATCAAACTGTCCACTTAGGAAGCAACACTGATTGACAATACATTTCACATGATGTTGTGCAAATGGAATAGACAAAAGGTGGAAATTATAGTCAATTAGCAAGACACCCCCAATAAAGGAATGGTTCTGCAGGTGGTGACCACAGACCACTTCTCAGTTCCTATGCTTCCTGGCTAATGTTTTGGTCACTTTTGAATGCTGGAGGTGCTTTCACTCTAGTGGTAGCATGAGACGGAGTGTACAACCCACACAAGTGGCTCAGGTAGTGCAGCTCATCCAGGATGGCACATCAATGCGAGCTGTGGCAAGAAGGTTTGCTGTGTCTGTCAGCCTAGTGTCCAGAGCATGGAGGTGCTACCAGGAGACAGGCCAGTACATCAGGAGACGTGGAGGAGGCCGTTGGAGGGCAACAACCCAGCAGCAGGACCGCTACCTCCGCCTTTGTGCAAGGAGGAGCACTGCCAGAGCCCTGCAAAATGACCTCCAGCAGGCCACAAATGTGCATGTGTCAGCATATGGTCTCACAAGGGGTCTGAGGATCTCATCTCGGTACCTAATGGCAGTCAGGCTACCTCTGGCGAGCACATGGAGGGCTCCGTCCAGCCGGGACCAGCAGTTTAATTTGGGAACGTCATTATTACAAAGTGCTAACAGCACCCCCTATTGACAAGAAGTTAAGTGTTCCCTTTTTTTTTCGAGCAGTGTATATACTGCACTGTATATCATCCACTGCATCTTGCCATCTTTATGTAATACATGTATCACTAGCCACTTTAAACTATGCCACTTTATGTTTACATACCCTACATTACTCATCTCATATGTATAGACTGTACACTATACCATCTACTGCATCTTGCCTATGCCGTTCTGTACCATCACTCATTCATATATCTTTATGTACATATTCTTTATCCCTTTACACTTGTGTGTATAAGGTAGTAGTTGTGGAATTGTTAGGTTAGATTACTTGTTGGTTATTACTGCATTGTCGGAACTAAAAGCACAAGCATTTCGCTACACTCGCATTAACATCTGCTAACCATGTGTATGTGACAAATAAAATTCGATTTGATTTGACACACGTACACACACACACACACACACACACACACACACACACACACACACACAGTCAGGTGGATTTATCATTTTTTTTGCCTGTTTTTAGTGTAGGTTGGTTGTTGTATTATTGATTTATTACAACCTGGCATCTTTAGGATAATATAATCATTTAAACTACCAGTAACTTGACACAAGTTTACTCTATAATTTGTATAATTTGCATTCTGGCACCGGTCATGTAGTTTTACCGTAAACCTCATCACTGCGTGTGTGTGTGTGTGTGTGTGGGGGGGGGTGCAGCCTGGTTTCTTTCCATTAATAGTTGACCTATCTGACCTCCATGTCTCTCTTAGTTTCCTTTACACTGCCTATTCACTTTGTATAACACAACACACTCCCACACACACACACACACACACTCTCTCTGTCTCTCTGTCTCTCTCACACACACACACTCTCTCTCTCTCTCTCTCTCGCTCTCGCTCTCTCTTTCTCTTTCTCTGTCTCTCTCTGTCTCTCACACACTCTGTCTGTCCTTCTATCTCACACACACACATGCATGCACACATGAGCACGCACGCACACAGCCCCACACACTGATTGTACAAAGCAATTACAGAAAGACCCCAGATTATGCAAATATAGTCTGTGACCTGGAGTGATAATGGATTATTGGATTGGCATGTGCGGTATAGCCAAGAACATTTGCATGCAAAAAAACAACACAGGTGCCTGACATTGGATGTAAATGTCACAGCTTCTAAAAGCTTGTCAACGCTAATGTGTGCCAAAGTTATTTTGACAACATTCAACCACATACACTTTTTGCTGCACATGGTCTTTACTGACAGTGAACCACTCTGCTAGAATGGCCTGCTTACGGTGGGTCTAATCCTGTTGTAGTGTAGTGACCTGTTCCTCTCTCTCTGTCTCTCCAAATGACTGACACATTGTGGTGGTCGGATACAGTAGTAAACTCTGGCTGTCCTGTTACCCATCCAGCCATTATATACCTGGAGCCCAGACCCTGGCTAGACTCTGGCTGTCCTGTCACCCATCAAACCATTATATACCTGGAGACTAGACCCTGGTTAGACTCTGGCTGTCCTGTCACCCATCCAGCCATTATATACCTGGAGACTAGACCCTGGTTAGACTCTGGCTGTCCTGTCACCCATCCAGCCATTATATACCTGGAGACTAGACCCTGGTTAGACTCTGGCTGTCCTGTCACCCATCCAGCCATTATATACCTGGAGACTAGATCCTAATTCCTTCAACCCTCCTCTCTATTCTTAGTTCCTTAGTCTCTCCTATCATATCCTAGTTCTTTCATCCCTCCTCTCTATTCCTAGTTCCTTCATCCCTCCTCTCTATTCCTAGTTCCTTAATCTCTCCTATCATATCCTAGTTCTTTCATCCCTCCTCTCTATTCCTAGTTCCTTCATCCCTCCTCTCTATTCCTAGTTCCTTCATCCCTCCTCTCTATTCCTAGTTCCTTCATCCCTCCTCTATTCCTAGTTCCTTCATCCCTCCTCTCTATTCCTAGTTCCTTCATCCCTCCTCTCTATTCCTAGTTCCTTAATCCTTCCTCTCTATTCCTAGTTCCTTCATCCGTCCTCTCTCTTCCTTGTTCCTTCATCCCTCCTCTCTATACAAATGATTAGATCATGTTAACACCTTTATCTGGGTTCCAGCAGTGTATTTTATCTGTGCATGTGCTAGCATCAGCCAAGAGCCTCCCTCTTTATCGAGAGTTTAGTGAGTTCAGAACAACTAAAAGTTTGCATCTTAGAAGTAGTTTTCACATACAAGCTTTATATATCCAAACTCAGAATCAAGTAGGTTTCCCAAAAATAGCATGGTCGCTGTGGTAGAATGTATATTTTGATTGGTGATGTTCTGCATTTATCAAAAGTCCCATCAGGTAGCCTGATTTCAGATGTGTCCATGGAAACAGGATCATTTGGGAAATTGTCCTTCTTGCAAACCACGTAAACGTTTTAATCAAACTATTATATTCATCTGACTATCCACAATCATCATATTATTGTGTGCATGTAACCATACTCAATATGAAACACCCCAAGCTGCAGCTGTCTTGGTTCCACTGTCTTCATTCCCCCCTGGATTCATTCATATGGCGAGCAGATTCATTCCACTCAACCAACTTACATCTATTTACTTCCTTTCCTCTTTCTCTGAAATCTTCAAAGCCTCAATGCAATGTGTATGCAAATCACAGGCAGCTGGAGCACTGGGCTACTATACTCAACCTCAGAAGCTCCATGTTGCTTTGTAAGTGCTAAACAACACACCAATGCCAGGGCAGGATAGAAACCAGGCTCCTGGAGAATGGGAATAGGGTGAGAGAGCAATATATTAAATAATGGGATGGAGGGATTTGGGGCACTTGAAAGGATGGCTTGATCTTTGTCTTCCATCCCTCTGTCATTGTGGCAGAGAGACGAGGAGGAGGAGGAGGAGGAGGAGGAGGAGGAGGAGGAGGAGGAGGAGGAGGAGGAGGAGGAGGAGGAGGAGGAGGAGGAGGAGGAGGAGGAGGAGGAGAGAGAGAGAGAGAGCAGGGGGTGTTCAGCAGGATACATGTTCCTTGTGTGAGTGACGCACTGCAAGAGTTGGAAACTCTCAAGTCTTTGGTCTAAGGTCCAGGACATGTCAGAGATTTCATACAATCAAATTGCCCAATGTTGGGACCCTAATGTTTCTCTGAATCTGGAGACAGTATGGCTTTATGGGAAAACCAAATGATCAGTGTTCCAATTGGGTCAAGTTCAGGCTCTGATTCTGATCGTATGCAGTCATTATCTTCTGCTGGAGAGGAGAGATTCATATTTTGCCAGATGGCAGAAAATAATTTGATATACACTGACTGTGGCTCCTGCTCTGACTATGAACATGTTGATTGTGAGTGTGTGTGTCTATGTGTGTGTCTATGTGTGTGTATGTGTATATAATCTCAAAAATATATAGTGTATATACTTTCAAACTCTCACATTATTAAGTAAATGAGCCTCATTCACAACAGCATCATGTCCTGCCTCACCTTCAGTGTCATGTCCTGATGCTGTGTCATGTCCTGATGCTGTTTCATGTCCTGATGCTGTGTCATGTCCTGATGCTGTGTCAGAGGAGAGGAGGTGTTGTTCTCCACTGTCCTCATGTTCTAAGTTACTATGGGAACTGTGTCTCCTCCTTAATGGTTTTTCATTCATAAAGTGTGAATGCAATGCAGAACTGTCTCGAGTGTACTCGTTTGGTACAAACTGCATATTTAAATATGCAACTTCAACACCATCAGTAATTTTTCTCACAGTTAGCCATTAGGCAGTTATGACTTTAGAAAATCTCTGGGATGCCCCTCTTTATAAAATCACAGTCCTTATTTTCTCATTCTGCCAGCTTCTATTCTCAGCTTTGACAAGACACGTCCCTCTCTGCCTCACAGTCACAGTTAGACGGCTCAAACTAGCACCTTGAATAATGTTACATTTTTGCCTACGATTTTATCATTTTTTTCCCTTAAAACCCCCTAGAGTCGAGTTCCGTGGCCTCACAGAAATCACATTAAAATCTGTCCGTTTAAACTAGAGATATCTGTTTTTTTGCATTGTATTCGTCTTAGTCCAACACATCTGCCGATGTTGCACTTCCGCATCTGCGGTGAAAGGTGGCAGAGCCAGAGCGGTGTTTGTCAGACCATGAGACATCCCAAAAATCGCTCTTCTCACTAAATCGTCTGTATAGTCCGAATGGTTTGGCCTACAAACTAGTATGACCCCTCTATGGAAAGATGAGACTGAAGTCGGTACAGCCTATCTGCCAAATTCTGTCTGTGGCTTCCAAACAGTTTGGGCTACACGTGAGGTGAGACTCTCACGGACAACAACATGCAAAGAGTGTGCAAAGCTGTCATCAAGGCAAAGGACGACTACTGTATACTGTATACTTCTGTATACCACCCCTACCTTGTCACAACACAACTGATTGGCTCAAATGCATTAAGAAGTAAATAAATTCCACAAATTAACGTTTAAGAAGGCACGCCGGTTAATTGAAATGCATTCCAGGGAACTAACTCATGAAGCTGGTTGAGAGAATGCCAAGAGTGTGCATAACTGTCATCTCGGCAACGGGTGGCTATTTGAGGAATCTCAAATATAAAATATATTTTGATTTGTTGAACACTTTTGTAGTTACTATATGAATACATATGTGTTATTTCATAGTTGTGATGTCTTCACAATTATTCTACAATGAATAGAAAATATTAAAAATCAAGAAATACCCTGTAAGGAGTAGGTGTTCCAAACTTTAGACTGGTACTGTACATGTCCTTTTTTTTTGCTTTTGGACACCCACAGGCCTCACAACACTCGTCTGAAGATCCCCTGGTACTAGTTTAACAAATGAATGGAAGTATAGTGTATAGTGGCTTGCAATAGTATTCACCCCCATTGGCATTATTCAGAGTTTGTTGCCTATTACCTATTAACTATTGGAACCTGGAATTAAATTAAAAAAAATTTGGGGGGGGGGGGGGGGTGTTGTATCATTGGATTTACACAACATGCATACCACTTTGAAGACGCAAAATATTTTTATTGTGAAACAGACAAGAAATAAGACGAAACAAACTGAAAACTTGAAAACTATTCACTATTCAAAGTCAATAGTTTGTAGAGCCACCTTTTGCAGCAAATACAGCTGCAAGTCTCTTGGGGTATGTCTTTATAAGCTTGGCACATCTAGCCACTGGGATTTTTGCCCATTCTTCAAGGCAAAACTGCTACAGCTCCTTAAAGTTGGATGGGTTCCGCTGGTGTACAGCAATCTTTAAGTCATACCACAGATTCTCAATTGGATTGAGGTCTGGACTTTAACTAGGCCATTCCATGACATTTAAATGTTTCACCTTAAACCACTTAATTGTTGCTTTAGCAGTATGTTTAGGGTCGTTGTCCTGCTGGAAGGTGAACCTCCATCCCAGTCTCAAATCTCCGGAAGACTTAAACCAATTTCCCTCAAGAATTTCCCTATATTTAGCGCCATCCATCATTCCTTCAATTCTGACCAAATTCCCAGTCGATGCCGATGAAAAACATCCCCACAGCATGATGCTGCCACCACCATGCTTCACTGTGAGGATGGTGTTCTCAAGTTGATGAGAGATGTTGGGTTTGCCACAGACATAGCGTTTTCCTTGATTGCCAAAAAGCTCAATTTTTGTCTGATCTGTCCAGAGTTCCTTCTTAAATATGTTTGGGGAGTCGCCTACATGCATTTGGCGAACACCAAACATGTTTGCTTATTTTTTTCTTTAAGCAATGTTTTTTTTCTGGCCACTCTTCCGTAAAGCCCAGCTCTGTGGAGTGTACGGCTTATAGTGGACCTATGGACAGATACTCCAATCTCCACTGTGGAGTTTGCATCTCCTTCAGGGTTATCTTTGGTCTCTTTGTTGCCTCTCTGAATAATAGCCTCCTTGCCTGGTCCGTGAGTTTTGGTGGGCGGCCCTCTATTGGCAGGCTTGTTGTGGTGCCATATTCTTTCCATATTTTCAGTAATGGATTTAATGGTGCTTCGTGTGATGGTCTAAGTTTTCAGATATGTTTTTATAACCCAACCCTGACCTGTACTTCTCCACAACTTTGTCCCAGACCTGTTTGGAGAGCTCTTTGGTCTACATCAAATCAAATCAAATCAACGTTTATTTGTCACGTGCGCTGAATACAACAGGTCTACATAGACCTTACAGTGAAATGCTTACTTACAGGCTCTAACCAATAGTGCAAAAAAGGTGTTAGGTGAACAGTAGGTAAGTAAAGAAATAAAACAACAGTAAAAAGACAGGCTATTGTCACGTTCCTGACCTGTTTTCTGTTGTTTGGTATGTGTTTAATTGAGTGAGTTTTGGGTGGGTAGTCTATGTTATGTGTTTTCTATGTTGGGTTAATGGGTTGCCTGGTATGGCTCTCAATTAGAGGCAGGTGTTTGGCGTTTCCTCTAATTGAGAGTCATATTAAGGTAGGTTGTTTCACATTGTTTGTTGTGGGTGGTTGTCTTCCGTTCCAGTACAGGTTACCACACGGGACTGTTTTCGGTTTGTCTGTTCCTGTGTTCTTCGTTTCATGTAAGTTCGTAAGTTTAGGTCTGTTTAGTTCGTTTTGTTATTTTGTTTTCTAAAGTGTTATTTTGTGTTTCGTCGTTTTGTCTAATAAATCATTATGTTTACATACCTCGCTGCGTGTTGGTCTGATCCAGGCTCCTCCTCATCCGAGGAGGAGGAATATGACGACGATCGTTACAGCTATATACAGTAGCGAGGCTATACAAGTAGCGAGGCTACATACAGACACCGGTTAGTCAGGCTGATTGAGGTAGTATGTACATGTAGATATGGTTAAAGTGACATACATTTTCTTTCGGTACATTGGAATTTAATGGTAAAAGTTTTTTAATTTGCACTATGTCATCACGCACAGCCTTTTATCCACAAAAAGTCAGTTTGATGGAAACATCTGGTGGGAAAATGCACATATTGTTTTATGCAGATTTTAGAAAATTATTGTAGAAATGTGATTGTTAACCAAGATACAGAGACGGTATCCATGAGTTCATCTGACTGGGGAAGTAGATAAAAGGCCTCATTGTCAAAATCCCAAAGTATCCCTTTAACATAATTATTTACAAATCCATTTGATTGAGGTGTTTTAGTTAAGACTAAAAAAAGTTTTCACCCCCAATATTATTATATACAATTCATTTGATTGAGGTGACAACAGAGTACGGTTTGAAATGCCATATAACAGTAACTAAACAAGACGGAGTTTGTTTCTGAGTATCTTATCCTTCTGTAGCACCAAGCTAGGCCAGCACTGTGGTGGCGCGTTACTGCCACCTAGAGACATTGTTAATAGAACACTCATAGAAATACTAGAACAGGATTTTCTCTCACTCTCTCCATCTCTCCCTACCCTTCTACACACTCCCTGTCACTGCACTAACTCTGGTTTTTTTTCTCCCCGTCCCGAGGTATGTGTGTTAACACTGTTTGGGTGAGGTGTGTGTGTCTTAACCACTGTTTGGGCTATCCTACAGGCAAGGGTCCGGAGACCATTTTTGCTGGTCAGAACCTGAACGATAACGAGTGGCACACGGTGCGTGTGTTCAGGAGGGGAAAGAGTTTGAAACTCACCGTAGATGATCTTCAACCTGTAGAAGGTACAACCACACCCTCTCTAACAAACTGACTATGTTTTATACGTGTGAGAATTTTCAAGATGATCCTTTGGCCCTTTATATGTAAGACACAATTTGACTTTGGACTAGGTCAGAAAATCGGTCAGGTCTAGTCCATAATGTCTGATATAAAATCCGTTAGTATATACAGGTCAGTATATACAGGTCAGTATTTACAGGTCAGTATTTACAGGTCAGTATTTACAGGTCAGTAAACACAGGTCAGTATATACATGTCAGTATTTACAGGTCAGTATATACAGGTCAGTATAAATGTCAGTATATACAGGTCAGTATATAGGTATGTGTATACAGGTCAGTATATACAGGTCAGTATATACAGGTCAGTAAACATAGGTCAGTAAACACAGGTCAGTAAACACAGGTCAGTATACAGGTCAGTATACAGGTCAGTATATACAGGTCAGTAAACACAGGTCAGTAAACACAGGTCAGTAAACACAGGTCAGTAAACACAGGTCAGTAAACACAGGTCAGTATATACAGGTCAGTATACACAGGTCAGTATACACAGGTCAGTATACACAGGTCAGTATATACAGGTCAGTAAACACAGGTCAGTAAACACAGGTCAGTATACACAGGTCAGTAAACACAGGTCAGTATACACAGGTCAGTATACACAGGTCAGTATACACAGGTCAGTATACACAGGTCAGTATATACAGGTCAGTATTTACAGGTCAGTATATACAGGTCAGTATATACAGGTCAGTATACACAGGTCAGTATACACAGGTCAGTATACACAGGTCAGTATACACAGGTCAGTATACACAGGTCAGTATATACAGGTCAGTATACACAGGTCAGTATACACAGGTCAGTATACACAGGTCAGTATACACAGGTCAGTATACACAGGTCAGTATACACAGGTCAGTATATACAGGTCAGTATACACAGGTCAGTATACACAGGTCAGTATTTACAGGTCAGTATATACAGGTCAGTATATACAGGTCAGTATACACAGGTCAGTATACACAGGTCGGTACTTACAGGTCGGTACTTACAGGTCGGTACTTACAGGTCGGTACTTACAGGTCGGTACTTACAGGTCGGTATATACAGGTCAGTATATACAGGTCAGTATATACAGGTCAGTATACAGGTCAGTATATACAGGTCAGTATATACAGGTCAGTATATACAGATCAGTATATACAGGTCAGTTTACAGGTCAGTTTTTTCAGGTCAGCATATACAGGTTATTATTTACAAGTCAATATATCCAGGTCAAACTCAATGTGCAGGGTACTGGATTGGTTGAGGTGGGCTTACACATAAACATAGACATAGACTAGAAAGACATTTCAACATTGAGCAAGTGTGGTAGTCCACGATTAATCTTAATCCGTATTGGGAAGCCAGCCCTTTGTGTATAAACCCATTGTTTGAATGACCTCCCCCTACCTATGTCCCCTCATCCCTCTCACACTCCCTCCTGTCAATCAATAGGTCAAATGGCAGGTGACCACACCCAGTTAGAGTTCCACAACATTGAGACGGGCATCGTGACGGAGAAGAGGTTCCTTTCACTGGTGCCCTCTAACTTCATAGGCCACCTGCAGAGCCTCTCCTTCAACGGCATGGCCTACATAGGTAGGTTGCCCGTAGGTTAGAGCGGAATGTCAGTAATTGGAAGGTTGCTGGTTCAAGTCCTGGGCCAGGAGATGGAGAAGTGTTGATCTCTTGAGCAAGGCACTTCACCCCAGAGATGGTACTCTCTCTCTGGAGGTACATTGCAGAATTGTGCTTCACAAATTGTGTCTGTTCTTGGTTAAAAAAATATCAACAAAGTATCTATTCTTATTCTGTCTGTAGACCTGTGTAAGAATGGTGACATTGACTACTGTGAGCTCAACGCCATGATTGGCTTCAAGAACATCATTGCTGACCCGGTCACGTTCAAGTCTCGGTTGAGCTACGTTGCTCTGACCACTCTCCAGGCCTACTACTCTATGCACCTGTTCTTCCAGTTCAAGACCACCTCGTCAGATGGACTCATACTGTTCAACAGCGGGGATGGAAACGACTTCATTGTGGTCGAGCTGGTCAAGGGGTACGTTTGTCACGACAAATTGTACTATAGGATAGTAATTCATATTGAAGGGAGGGTGTGTGTGTCTGTCTGCATCATTATTCATGTGACTACCTGTCTTTTTCCAGCTACCTGCACTACGTATCAGACCTGGGGAACGGAGCTCACCTGATCAAGGGCAACTCCAACAAGCCCCTGAATGATAACCATTGGCACAATGTCATGATCTCACGAGACACTAACAACCTCCACACCGTCAAGATCGACACCAAGATCACCACCCAGACCACCATGGGAGCCAAGAACCTGGACCTGAAGGGTAGGCTGCCTGGGGCTGGGGGTTTACGTTACTTTCTACTCTGACGGAGAGTGACATTATGGGTACAGAGTGACAGAGGAGCTTACTGGTCTGCTGTTGGACAGAGTTAGTCACTATTGTTATGGTTTTGGGGTACAGCATGACAGAGGTTTCTGGTCTGCTGTTGGACATGGAGTCTTTTGATGACAGTCAGATGACAGTCAGGGTCCTGTTAATGGAATTACTGTATCACAAGGCCCATAATTATTATTATTTGTATTATTATTATTATTATGTATCCTGGAACAGATGCATACTTCAAGGCCCTTTGTCAGTTCTAGACAAGAAGTTCTGTTCATGTATGCAGTTTATATCAGTACCTGCATTTTTCCAGCAGGGGTCAGTGGTTCCACACTGGTCTATTACTGTGTATAAAGTATATTTAACATTTGTTTTTTTTAGAAGACTCTCTTATCCAGAGTGACTTACAGATTCATCTTAAGACAGCTAGGTGAGACAGCCACATATTTGACCAACCGCCTTGATTCGGTCTTATGTAGCAACATTTGAAATTGTGTTTTTTACACAGAGCTACAAAATGGTATATCATACACTGCATTTGAGGAACAATGGGAAAGTAATTCTGCTTTGAAAGTTGATAAACTTGTAACCTCACTTTTGAGGTGTCTTCGTCAACAAAACTCCCTGATCTTCTTAACAAGATACATTTGTCTAGCTGTGTCCAGTCCAGTTGGTGCTTGTACAGGCAGACCTATGGGAGGAAGGAGGTCAGCGTCGCGCAGCAGCTGAATCCTGGTCCCGACTGAGTCCGAACACTCCTTGGTGACAACACCAGGCTCCAGAGCATCGAAGCTGTTAAACAGGAAATAACAAAAACAATTGAGAAGACATTACAACCTTGCACAACATCAATTCACCTCCCAAGTTTAGATAAGAAGAATAACCTCATGCAATGCAAAAAAAGATATATTTATCTGAAGCGCTTCACAACAGCAGCAATCTCAGACAATGTGTTCACTTTGGTCTTTCTGAAGCGATGCTTGATGAGGCCAAAGCACCAGCCGGGAGCAAACTAGGTGTGGCCTGTGATCAGGAAGTGAAGGTCCAGACTGTGGTGGAGCTTGTACATGGTCTGCCAGGCATAATACCAGATCACAAATGTGTTCTTGTTTTGGCCACTGCAGTTATCACAATTCAGGTCCACAAGTGTTTCCCAAACTCTGTAGTTGTTGAAGAAATGGTGCATGTAGTTGATGACTACGCTGCTGCCTGTGCTGAATGACATGCCTTCATCAATCAAGTATTTCTCTTTACATAGCTCCGTGAAAGTCATTTGCCTGCTTAGTGCTTGAGATGTGGAGCAGCAATCTTCTCCACAGCCCGACTACATATACCTCTGGAAAATACAGAAATAATGTGAGATCAATAAAAGTAGTGCCAATCATGTTGGAGGTCAAGTCAATAGTCACAACGTGTTTATGCTTTACATACCAAGTGTTGTCATCAACCATCGGCATTAGACCCTTCTCCTTGTATGACTGGTGGAGGAGAGTCAGGCATGTTCTATTGATGCTGAAAGACAAATTCCAGATACAAATATTTTCGCATTATTATACAATAGCCGTAATCTCTGTCAGACACACATGGCTAACTTGATGGGTCATGTAATCATCTGGCGAAGTGGATTCTTTTGTTTAGACATGCTAGGTAAACAACCATAATCCCAATCCACAGAGTACTAGCAATGTGAAATGGAATTCTGAGATAACGTTACTACACACAGATCATAAACATAATTTTAGCTAGCGAGCGAGCCAGCCTTTTAGCTAGCAAGTGAGCCAGCCATCTAACGTCAGCTAGCTAGCTAACAGTTTAACTTGGTATCTTTTGTGTAGACATGTAGCTAGCTAGCTAAACAATGAACCATAATCCCAATCCAAAGAGTACTAGCAATACAAACCGATTGTCATAGCTAGCTAAAGTTAACCAAATAGGTTCAATGTTAGCTAGTTAGCTAGCTAACACTAGGCTAAAACTAGCAATGTGAAATGGCATTCTGAGATAACATTACTACACACAGATCATACATGTAATGTTAGCTAGCAAGCCAGCCATCTAATGTCAGATAGCTAGCTAACAGTCAACTTTAACTTACAACGAAAACAACTTTCTGACAAAATTAGAAAGGTATAATATCTGAAACTGTAGCTAGACTCTTACCTGTATATATGGATGAATCCTTCACGGCAGACTGCAACCCCTTTCATTAAATGAGACGTCCTGTGTCGTTTCCGTTTTGTTTGTACATCTTGCTTGATCTGTTGTGTCAAGTCACTCTGGTTCACACTGACTGTGCAATGCCATAAGAATCATCAGATGTTTCTCCCTCTCTGTCACGGATGCCACGGTTGCCCTTCCGTTTGAAGATGTAATCCAGAGACAGGTGTTTTATACAACAGCCTTCTGTGTTCTCTTTTCAACTCCCTCTGCATTTGCAATCTATTCATATCCTTATCATACTCTGCTTCTACTAGAAACTGATTTCAAAACTCGGTCAACTTCTTCCGTGACAACAAAACTGTTGATTGACGTTTCTTCCCCGTCACTGTCATCAGAAGTCTCTACAATGTCTTCTTCAATTGAAATGTTTTTACCTAAATCAGGGATTTCCTCCTCGTCTGATTCATTTTCAGAGTCAGAGAGGGTCAGCATGGCACGATCGTCCTCCAGAAAGTAGTCCATCATAACTTTTTCCCACTTACCTTTACATTTACATTTAAGTCATTTAGCAGACGCTCTTATCCAGAGCGACTTACAAATTGGTGCGTTCACCTTATGACATCCAGTGGAACAGCCACTTTACAATAGTGCATCTAAATCTTTTAAGGGGGGGGGTCAGAAGGATTAGGATTGTCGATAGCGCCTGATAAATTCAGGGCAGCAATGTTATTGAGAGCATTAGCAACATATTTGTAGTTCTCCATGGCTAACATTATATATTTCAAAAAAACTGCAGTAGAAAGGATTATGTAAACATAACGATAAGCTCATTTTATAGACACAAGATGCTACACCGCAGACCAATCTGAAACTCATCTCTCGGCATGTCCAGCCCACTCATTTTCTCAGCAATTCATGGCTAGAGAGAAGGTTCCTGCCTTTTTCTGTGGCTAAACAACTAGGCTCGAAATTGAACAACTGTATTCGTATTTACTGATGGAATACAAGTTTGTTATTAAGGAACATGAAAGTTAAAATGTTCCACAAGGCATTTCTGTCAAAAAAGGCATTTTGTGTGGTGGCAGAATGGAGTACTCAGGTCGGGGTGTAGGGTTTGAGTGTAGGCTGAAGGAAGAGAGGGGAAGTTCTTCTTGCTGCTCTGTAGGCAAGTACCATGGTCTTGTTGCTCTAGTCCAGATGGGAGATGACAAGTGCCTGGATTAGAACCTGTGCCACTTCCTGTTTAAGGTGAGGTCATACTCTACGGATGTTGTAGAGCATGAACCTATAGGAGCGAGTGACTGCTTTGATGTTGGTGTTGTCCAGGGTCACACTAAGGTTCTTTGCGCTCTGGGAGGGGGACACCGTGGAGTTGTCATCTGTGATGGAGAGGCCTTGCAGTGGGCATGCAGCTACGTCTTGGGAGGAAGGAAATAAGTAGTGTAGTGTCATTGTCATAGCAAGGATAAATCATGTGAGGATATGACGGAACACAGTGACATGGTGTATAGGGTTGTTTTACTGAACAGCACCAATCCATTTTTCTGTTCTCTCCCTTTGTCATTCTGAATAGTCATGCAGGCTGTATTATAGACACAGTGGTCACCTCACCAGTGATGTATTAACCCTTCCTGTCCCTTTGTCTTCCCCCTCATGTGTATTCACCTCCTCTTCTTCATTCCTATTAATAATGTAAGACTTCGACCAGAGAGCTATTTCCTATACGTTGCTTGTCTGGAGATTGAATTTCTTGACATGCCACTATTCTTCATCTTCTTCCTCCCCCGTCCTTCACAGGCGACCTGTATATAGGTGGCGTGGCCAAAGAGACGTACAAGGAGCTTCCAAAATTAGTTCACGCCAAGGAGGGCTTCCAGGGTTGCCTAGCATCGGTGGACCTGAACGGACGCCTACCGGACCTGATGTCAGACGCCCTGGCTTGTGTCGGCCAGATAGAGAGGGGCTGCGAAGGTAAACACACACACACCCTAACACACACTAACACAAGCTAACCCTGGCATGTGTGGGCCAGATAGAGAAGGGTTGAGAAGATGAGAACTCAATCAAATGTATTTCAGACCTTTTTACATTAGCCTTTGTCACAAAGTGATGTAGAGTAACCTGGCCTAGGGTGACCCATCCTCTTCTGCCTGTAGCATGTAGAAAAACAGAGATAAGACCCCTTGGCCACTATCAAAACGATATAAGACACCCTGGCCACTATCCAAACAGAGAAGACAACTTGGCCACTATCAAAACAGAGATAAGACACCTTGGCCACTATCAAAACAGATATAAGACACCCTGGCCACTATCCAAACAGAGAAGACAACTTAGCCACTATCAAAACAGAGATAAGACCCCTTGGCCACTATCAAAACAGAGATAAAACACCTTGGCCACTATCAAAACAGAGATAAAACACCTTGGCCACTATCAAAACAGAGATAATACACCTTTGCCACTATCAAAACAGAGATAAGACACCTTGGCCACTATCCAAACAGAGAAGACACCTTGGCCACTATCAAAACTGATATAAGACACCTTGGCCACTATCAAAACAGAGATAAGACACTTTGGCCACTATCAAAACAGAGATAAGACACCTTGACCACTATCAAAACAGAGATAAGACACCTTGGCCACTATCAAAACAGAGATAAAACACCTTGGCCACTATCAAAACAGAGATAAAACACCTTGGCCACTATCAAAACAGAGATAAGACACCTTGGCCACTATCAAAACAGAGATAAGACATCCTGTCCACTCTCAAATTCAAACGTTAGTGGACAAATCTGAGCTATTCATAATGAGTTCCTCTCTTTTTCCACTGTAATCATAGAATGACTGTCATGGTTATTTGTGTACACTGGACTATACATGGTGTAAAATACAGTCAAGCAACCAGTGAACTCTCCTCTAAGATGCCTTCCTCAGTGCAAAGGCTGGTTGAACATTGAAGAAACGAAGCCAATGACTTGTTTGAAATAACAGTGTATTTCGTCTTTTAAAGTCCACCAGCCTTCCAAAGGGGAATATATATATTTTTTTACATAGAAGTCCCTGTGAAAGAACCATTTTCATTCCACACTCTAGAAAAAACATTATTTCCCCAATGCTTCTACATTGGTCTTGACAGCCTCACACTGTTTCATCAGCCTCTTACATAACTCATTAACAAACCTTTCATTCACTTCTCAATAATGTGAACACTTTTCCTTGTTTTTCAACAGTCCTTGTGTACTCTGCTCGCATATGCATAAACACACATACTGACGCAGACACGCACGCAGACACGCACGCACACACACACACACACATACTGACGCAGACACGCACACACACACACATACTGACGCAGACACGCACACACACACACATACTGACGCAGACACGCACACACACACACATACTGACGCAGACACGCACACACACACACATACTGACGCAGACACGCACGCAGACACGCACGCACACACACACACACACACACACACACACATACTGACGCAGACACACACACACACACACATACTGACGCAGACACACACACACACACACATACTGACGCAGACACGCACACACACACACATACTGACGCAGACACGCACACACACACACATACTGACGCAGACACGCACACACACACACACATACTGACGCAGACACGCACGCAGACACGCACGCACGCACGCACGCACACACACACAGAAACGCACGCACGCACACACACACACACACACACACACACACACACACACAACCACCCAAGTACAAAAAAACTCACCCTTTGGCACATGTTAACCTCCATAAACTATGTAGGTATGCTGTTAGAATATGTCAACAGCTGCCAGTCCTCTACCCTCATCATTTCTGATTCATTTGGCTACCATATAATCGGATTACTCTCAATGACAGTATAATCGGATTACTCTCAATGACAGTATAATCAGATTACTCTCAATGACAGTATAATCAGATTACTCTCAATGACAGTATAATCAGATTACTCTCAATGACAGTATAATCAGATTACTCTCAATGACAGTATAATCGGATTACTCTCAATGACAGTATAATCAGATTACTCTCAATGACAGTATAATCAGATTACTCTCAATGACAGTATAATCAGATTACTCTCAATGACAGTATAATCAGATTACTCTCAATGACAGTATAATCAGATTACTCTCAATGACAGTATAATCAGATTACTCTCAATGACACTATAATCAGATTACTCTCAATGACACTATAATCAGATTACTCTCAATGACACTATAATCAGATTACTCTCAATGACAGTATAATCAGATTACTCTCAATGACAGTATAATCAGATTACTCTCAATGACAGTATAATCAGATTACTCTCAATGACACTATAATCAGATTACTCTCAATGACACTATAATCAGATTACTCTCAATGACAGTACAATCAGATTACTCTCAATGACAGTATAATCAGATTACTCTCAATGACAGTATAATCAGATTACTCTCAATGACACTATAATCAGATTACTCTCAATGACAGTATAATCAGATTACTCTCAATGACAGTATAATCAGATTACTCTCAATGACAGTATAATCAGATTACTCTCAATGACACTATAATCAGATTACTCTCAATGACACTATAATCAGATTACTCTCAATGACACTATAATCAGATTACTCTCAATGACAGTATAATCAGATTACTCTCAATGACAGTATAATCAGATTACTCTCAATGACAGTACAATCAGATTACTCTCAATGACAGTATAATCAGATTACTCTCATTGACTGTAAGGGTGTGAACTGGCGGCAGAGAAGTCAGACGCAGGAGAGAAATAACTGTGTTTCCAACGGCGCAGTTTATTTACAAAAAAAACACCGGAAAACATAATAACAAAAATCAATGGGTAACAGAACCCGGCGCACACCAGTACAGACGTACACATACACTTACAATAAACAATCACAGACAAGGACATGAGGGGAAACAGAGGGTTAAATACACAACATGTAATTGATGGGATTAGAACCAGGTGTGATGGAAGACCAGACAAAACCAATGGAAAATGAAAAGAGGATCAGCAATGGCTAGAAGGTCGGTGAAATCGACCGCCAAACACCCACCGAACAAGGAAAGGGACCAACTTCGGCGGAAGTCGTGACACTGACAGTATAATCAGATTAGTCTCAATCAGATTACTATCACTGACCACATTTGTACAAGCACACACACACACACACACACACACACACACACACACACACACACACACACACACACACACACACACACACACACACACACACACACACACACACACACACACACACACACACAAACATACACACACACAGAAAATCACACACTGTGCTCTGTGCATGCTTAGTGAGTCTGCGTGTTTGCCAGAAGCAATCTTCTTGAAGTATGGATTCGATTTGTGTTGCATAAATAATAGTTTTAATTAATAGTTTTAATTTCAACGTCATCGTCCTCCACTCTTTCTGTGTAATATTGTTCTATATAATGATAATGCTATGACACAGATGTCTTGATATTATTGTTATTTTTGTAAACTGTTCCACACAACTGCAGCTGAGTACAATACCATATCAGTTCAGTGTAGGTGTGATTGACTGAAGTGTACGTGTGACTGACTGACTGACTGACTGAAGTGTAGGTGTGACTGACTGAAGTGTAGGTGTGACTGACTGAAGTGTAGGTGTGACTGACTGACTGACTGACTGAAGTGTAGGTGTGATTGACTGAAGTGTAGGTGTGAGTGACTGAAGTGTAGGTGTGATTGACTGAAGTGTAGGTGTGATTGACTGAAGTGTAGGTGTGACTGACTGAAGTGTAGGTGTGACTGACTGAAGTGTAGGTGTGACTGACTGAAGTGTAGGTGTGACTAACTGAAGTGTAGGTGTGACTGACTGATTGACTGACTGACTGACTGAGTGACTGAAGTGTAGGTGTGATTGACTGAGTGACTGAAGTGTAGGTGTGACTGACTGAGTGACTGAAGTGTAGGTGTGACTGACTGAGTGACTGAAGTGTAGGTGTGATTGACTGAGTGACTGAAGTGTAGGTGTGATTGACTGAGTGACTGAAGTGTAGGTGTGATTGACTGAGTGACTGAAGTGTAGGTGTGATTGACTGAGTGACTGAAGTGTAGGTGTGATTGACTGAGTGACTGAAGTGTAGGTGTGATTGACTGAGTGACTGAAGTGTAGGTGTGATTGACTGAGTGACTGAAGTGTAGGTGTGATTGACTGAGTGACTGAAGTGTAGGTGTGATTGACTGATTGACTGACTGACTGACTGAAGTGTAGGTGTGATTGACTGATTGACTGACTGACTGACTGACTGACTGACTGACTGAAGTGTAGGTGCGACTGAGTGACTGAAGTGTAGGCGTGACTGACTGATTGAAGTGTTGGTGTGACTGACTGACTGACTGAAATGTATGTTTGAGTGTCTGACTGACTGAAGTGTAGGTGTGAGTGACATAAGTAGTGACATAAGTGTATGTGTGATTGACTAACTGAAGTGTACGTGTGAGTGATGGACTGAAGTGTAGGCGTGACTGACTGACTTAAGTGTAGATGTGACTGACTGACTGACTGAAGTGTAGGTGTGACTGACTGACTGACTGACCTACTGACTGACTGACCTGCTGACTGACTGACCGACTGACCTACTGACCTACTGACTGACTGACCTACTGACTGACTGACTGACTGACTGACTGACTTACTGAAGTGTAGGTGTAAGAGACTGACTGAAGTGGAGGAATGACTGCCTGAAGTGTAGGTGTGACTGGCTGACTTACTGAAGTGTAGGTGTAAGAGACTGACTGAAGTGGAGGAATGACTGACTAACTGAATTGTTGGTGTGACTGCCTGACTGACTGAATTGTTGGTGTGACTGACTGACTGACTGAAATGTAGTTGAGACTGACTGACTGCCTGAAGTGTAGGTGCGACTGAGTGACTGAAGTGTTGGTGTGACTGACTGACTGACTGAAATGTAGGTTTGAGTGTCTGACTGACTGAAGTGGAGGTGTGACTGACTGACTGATTGAAGTGTAGGTGTGAGTGACTGACTGAAGTGTAGGTGTTACTGACATAAGTGTATGTGTGAATGACTAACTGAAGTGTAGGTATGAGTGATGGACTGAAGTGTAGGCGTGACTGACTGATTGAAGTGTAGGTGTGAGTGACTGACTGATGTGTACGTGTGAGTGACTGACTGACTGAATTGTAGGTGTGAGAGACTGACTGAAGTGTAGGTGTGACTGACTAACTGAGTGACTGACTGACCGAAGTGTAGATGTGGCTGATTGATGTGTAGGTGTGACTGACTGATTGACTGAAGTGTAGGTGTGAATGACTGACTGAAATATAGGTGTGACTGACTGACTGAATTGTAGGTGTGACTGACTGACTCCCCTGAAGTGTATTTGTGATTGAGGGACTGGCTGAAATGTAGGTGTGACTGACTGACTGAAGTGTAGGTGTGACTGACAGAAGTGTAGGTGTGACTGATAGGCGGAAGTGTAGGTGTGAGTGACTGACTGAATTGTAGGTGTGACTGACTCACTGACTGAAATGTAGGTGTGAGTGACTGACTGAAGTGTAGGTGTGACTGACTGACTGACTGACTGCCTGAAGTGTAGGTGCGACTGAGTGACTGACTGAAATGTAGGTGTGAGTGACTGACTGAAGTGTAGGTGTTGCTGACATAAGTGTATGTGTGAATGACTAACTGAAGTGTAGGTGTGAGTGATGGACTGAAGTATAGGGGTGACTGACTGATTGATGTGTTGGTGTGACTGACTGAAATGTAGGTTTGAGTGTCTGACTGACTGAAGTGTAGGTGTGAGTGACTGACTGATGTGTGAGTGACTGACTGACTGAATTGTAGGTGTGAGTGAGTGACTGAAGTGTATGTGTGACTGACTGAAGTGTGGGTGTGACTGACTGAAGTGAATGTGTAACTGACTGACTGAAGTGTATGTGTGACTGACTGACTGAAGTGTAGGTGTGAGAGACTGAAGTGTGGGTGTGACTGACTGACTGACTGACTGACTGACTGACTGACTGAACTGGAGGTGTGACTGACTGACTTTTAGATCTGAGTGACTGACTGAGGTGTAGGTGTGACTGACTGACTGACTGACTGACTGAAGTGTGGGTGTGAGTGAATGACTGAAGCGTAGGTGTGACTGACTGACTGAAGTCTATTTGTGACTGACTGACTGACTGAAATGTAGGTGTGACTGACTGACTGAAGTGTAGGTGTGAGTGATTAACTGAATAAGAAGGGACTGTATGTGACTGTTCGTAATTGTCACTCCTAAAATTATTTCTGCTTCTTCCTTCACCTCAAAGAAGCATTAAAATGTATCCACTTCTTACGACCATAAATTTCCTTGCTTTTATCCTCTCCTAATTTATATTTCTGATTGGCTCATTTTTGGCTATTTCTCGACTTTAGATAATGGGTTCTGACTGCTTTCTCCTATATGACATCTTGTTTGTTACTTTGTCTCTCTGACTTCTCTCCGACTTCTTTTTGACGCCGCTCCGATCTTCTCTCTGACCTCTCTTGTCTTCTCTCTGACCTCTCTTGTCTTCTCTCTGTCGTCTCTCCGTCTTCTCTCTGACATCTCCCCGTCTTCTCTTTGACATCCCTCTGTCATCTCTCCATCTTCTGTCTGTCTCTCCATCTTCTCTCTGACCTCTTTCCGTCTTCTCTCTGACATCTCTCCATCTTCTGTCTAAATCTCCATCTTCTCTCTGACCTCTTTCCGTCTTCTCTCTGACATCTCTCCATCTTCTGTCTAAATCTCCATCTTCTCTCTGACCTCTTTCCGTCTTCTCTCTGACATCTCTCCATCTTCTCTCTGACCTCTTTCCATCTTTTCACTGACATCTCTCCATCCTCTCCTGCTTATATTTGTGTTTCCTGTTAATAATCTCTGACAACATTTCAATGCTTTACTAACCTCTGGTATGTTCTGCCTTTTACTTTCCTTACTGTTTTGCTGACTTGATCAAGCATTGATGAAAGCTGATCTACAAGGTATATAGATTAGGTGTGTTTGATACAGAGCCTGATAATCCCTCTTCCTCCCTCTGCATTTGTAACCCCCACCCCACACCCCACACACACATTACCTCAACCCACTCACACCACCCCACACCCCGACACACACACACACACACACACACACACCCCGACACACACACACACATTACCCCAACCCACTCACACCAGCCCACACCCCACACACACACACACACATTACCCCAACCCACTCACACCACCCCAAACCCCCCACACCACACAAACTTCTACAACCACCACTTCCACCCTCACCCCCTCAAGCTCAATGACAACTCAGTGTTACGCCACTCACTCCCATGTCATAACATTTGGGCTTCAGCCCCAGAGGGGAATACAAGGATCACTCACCTGTCCTCTAAACTGACCTAGATCCTATACCTATATCCTATATCATTGTGGAGATCTGAGACGAATTGACAGTTGTAAGCAATATATAAATAGCTCCACCTTACCCTCTGATAGGTTTGTTGTAAGTTTCACCAAGTTTTCAATACCAAGGAAAAGCTCTTGGATTTCCACAAGTGCAAGTAGGGTCTAGGGGACGATCTGGAATTGGACCACCTCCATCATCTTGTACGGTATGACAGCCTCAGGGTCTCTTGTTATCATCTTCTACTAGTTTATTATATTCACTCTTGTTTATTTTGTCACATATAGTATACCTGTTACATACAATTATTTTATTGCATGGCTCATAGTCTTCATAGCCGCCAAATTTACATGTTACCCAATGCGTGCATGGCATTACACTAAATCTATATATCATTATGCAATTTTGAATCAAAATAGATAGGGTCTTAGCTACCTCATGTTTGTAAGATAGCAACCCTTGTTACCTGTGTTAAGGGTGTCAAATTGTACTGTTGTTAACAGAAAATACTATGTTATTATTTCAATACTATATATGTTTCATTCAGTACAGTATTATGAATATTGTATATGGGCCAATAGGATGAAAACATATACGTACTGTGAGTGTTAATCCGCAAACCGTCGTTCATGATAATAACAATGTTTAGTTGAATAAATGAGTAAATTATCAAAATTAAACTGAATAAAAATCATTACAACTCATTCACTTTATCCACAACCGCTACAACTAATTAAAGTTACTTGACATTCTGAATAATATAAAGCATTTTTATTAAGACACTGTCTAATATACATACACCATCCGACAATTTCAAAGTTTTTACTGAGTGACATTTCATGTAAGGAAATCAGTCATTTTAAATACATTCATTAGGGCCTAATCTATGGTTTTTACATAACTGGGAACACAGATATACAACTGTTGGTCACAGATACCTTAAAAAAAGAAAAGGTAGGAGTGTGGATCAGAAAAACAGTCAGTATCTGGTGTGACCATTGTTAGGTTCTAATTCTCAGAGTGAAACACTCAACGGACATTATGAAAGCTTAACCAAGTTTATTCTGCCCAGAGGGTCAATACAGCTGTCACGCCCTGGCCTTATTATTCTTTGTTTTCTTTATTATTTTAGTTAGGTCAGGGTGTGACATGGGGAATGTTTATGTTTTTGTTGGTTTTGGGTGTTTATTTGGTAAAGGGGTTATGGGGTGGAGTATATGGTTTTGTGTTGAGTGTATATGTCTAGCGTTGTCTATGTAAGAACGTTAGTAGCCTGTATGTTTGTGCACAACGTTTGTAGCTTCACGGTCGTTTTGTTATTTTGTTGTTTTGTTAAAGTGTTTTTGTGTCGTGTTCATCTTCGTGGTATAATAAAAGGAAGATGGCTTATTTTCCAAAAGCTGCATTTTGGTCCGTTAATCCGCCACACGATCGTGACAGAATTACCCACCATAGGACCAAGCGGCATGGAAGGCGGCAACAGGACCTACCCACAAAGGATTTCTGGACATGGGAGGAGATACTGGATGGTAAGGGGCCGTGGGATCAACCTGGAGAATATCGCCTCCCTCGTGAAGAGCTGGAGGCAGCGAAAGCCGAGAGGAGGCGATATGAGGAGGCAGCACGGAGACAAGGCTGGAAGCCCGTGAGTACAACCCAAAAATTTCTTGGGGGGGGCCTTAAAGGGAGTGTGGCGAAGTCAGGTAGGAAACCTGCGCCTACTCCCTGTACTTACCGTGGAGAGCGAGAGTACGGGCAGACACCGTGTTACGCAGTAGAGCGCACGGTGTCTCCTGTACGCGTGCATAGCCCGGTTCGGTACATTGCAGCTCCACGTATCGGCCGGGCTAGACTGAGCGTTGAGCCATATGTCATGAAGCCGGCCCAACGCATCTGGTCACCAGTGCGTCTCCTCGGGCCGGCGTACATGGCACCAGCCTTACGCATGGTGTCCCCGGTTCGCCTACATAGGCCGGTGCGGGTTATTCCACCTCCCCGCACTGGTCAGGCGACGGGGAGCATAGAACCAGGTAAGGTTGGGCAGGCTCGGCGTTCAAGGGAGCCAGTACGCCTGCACGGTCCGGTATTTCCGGCGCCACCTCCCCGCCCCAACCCAGTACCACCAGTGCCTCCTCCACGCACTAGCTATATGGTGCGTGTCTCCAGCCCTTTACCACCAGTGTCTAAACCACGCACCAAGCCTCCTGTGTGTCCCCAGAGTCCTGTGCGTCCTGTTGCTGCTCCCCGCACTAGCCCTGAGATGCGTGTCTCCAGCCCGGTGCCACCAGTCCCGGCACCACGCACCAGGCCTACAGTGCGCCTCAGCCGGCAGGAGTCTGCCGTCTGCACAGCAATGACTGAACTGCCCGTCTCCCCAGCGCCATCTGAGCCATCCGTCTCCCCAGCGCCATCTGAGCCATCCGTCTCCCCAGCGCCATCTGAGTCATCCGTCTGCAATGAGCCTGCAAAGCCGCCCGTCTGCCATGAGCCTGCAAAGCCGCCCGTCTGCCATGAGCCCACTGAGCCGTCCGCCAGACAGGAGCCGCTAGAGCCGCCAGCCAGACAGGAGCCGCTAGAGCCGTCCGTCAGACAGGATCTGCCAGAGCCGCCAACCAGACAGGATCTGCCAGAGCCGCCAACCAGACAGGATCTGCCAGAGCCGCCAACCAGACAGGAGCAGCCAGATCAGTCAGCCAGCCATGAGCAGCCAGATCCGTCAGCCAGCCATGAGCAGCCAGATCCGTCAGCTAGCCATGAGCAGCCAGATCCGTCAGCTAGCTATGAGCAGCCAGATCCGTCAGCTAGCCATGAGCAGCCAGATCCGTCAGCTAGCCATGAGCAGCCAGATCCGTCAGCTAGCCATGAGCAGCCAGATCCGTCAGCTAGCCATGAGCAGCCAGATCCGTCAGCCAGCCATGAGCAGCCAGATCCGTCAGCCAGCCATGAGCAGCCAGATCCGTCAGCCAGCCATGAGCAGCCAGATCCGTCAGCCAGCCATGAGCAGCCAGATCAGTTAGCCAGCCATGAGCAGCCAGATCCGTTAGCCAGCCATGAGCAGCCAGATCTGTCAGCCAGCCATGGGCCGTCCCTCAGTCCGGAGCTGCAGTCCCTCAGTCCGGAGCTGCAGTCCCTCAGTCCGGAGCTGCCATTCCTCAGTCCGGAGCTGCCCCTTACCCTGGAGCTGCCCCTTACCCTGGAGCTGCCCCTTACCCTGGTGCTGCCCCTTACCCTGGTGCTGCCCCTTATCCTGGTGCTGCCCCTTATCCTGGTACTGCCCCTTATCCTGGTACTGCCCCTGACCCTGGTACTGCCCCTTACCCTGGTACTGGTCCTTAGTCCGGAGCTGTCCCTTAGTCCGGAACTCCCCCTTAATGCAATGGGGTTAATGTGGAGGGGGGTCGTTTGGAGGAAGCCTAGGAGGTGGTTAGGTACTGTGGTGACGTGGGGACTACGACCAGAGCCGGAGCCGCCACCGTGGAGGGGAGCCCACCCAGACCCTCCCTTAGACTGTGTATGGTGCGCCCGGAGTTCGCGCCTCAAGGGGGGGGTTATGTCACGCCCTGGCCTTATTATTCTTTGTTTTCTTTATTATTTTAGTTAGGTCAGGGTGTGACATGGGGAATGTTTATGTTTTTGTTGGTTTTGGGTGTTTATTTGGTAAAGGGGTTATGGGGTGGAGTATATGGTTTTGTGTTGAGTGTATATGTCTAGCGTTGTCTATGTAAGAACGTTAGTAGCCTGTATGTTTGTGCACAACGTTTGTAGCTTCACGGTCGTTTTGTTATTTTGTTGTTTTGTTAAAGTGTTTTTGTGTCGTGTTCATCTTCGTGGTATAATAAAAGGAAGATGGCTTATTTTCCAAAAGCTGCATTTTGGTCCGTTAATCCGCCACACGATCGTGACAACAGCTGCATTCAGACAACACATGTTTCCACCACCACAAATATACAGTTGAAGTCGGAAGTTTACATACACTTAGGTTGGAGTCATTAAAACTCGTTTTTCAACCACTCCACAAATTTCCTTGACATCACGGGAAAATCAAAAGAAATCAGCGAAAACCTCCGAAAAAAATTGTAGACCTCCACAAGTCTGGTTCATCCTTGGGAGCAATTTCCAAACACCTGAAGGTACCACGTTCATCTGTACAAACAATAGTACACAAGTATAAACACCATGGGACCACGCAGCCATCATACCGCTCAGGAAGGAGCTGTCTCCTAGAGATGAACCTTACTTTGGTGCGAAAAATGCTAATCAATCCCAGAACAACAGCAAAGAACCTTGCGACGAAGCTGGAGGAAACAGGTACACAAGTATCTATATCCACAGTAAAATTTGTCCTATATCGACATAACCTGAAAGGCCGCTCAACAAGGAAGAAGCCACTGCTCCAAAACCGCCATAAAAAAGCCAGACTACGGTTTGCAACTGCACATGGGGACAAATATCGTACTTTTTGGAGAAATATCCTCTGGTCTCATGAAACAAAAATTGAACTGTTTGGCCGTAATGACCATCTTTATGTTTGGAGGGAAAAAAGGGGACGCTTGCAAGCTGAAGAACACCATCCCAACTGTGAAGCACGGGGTGGAAGCATCGTGTTGTGGGGGTACTTAGCTGCAGGAGGGTCTGGTGCACTTCACAAAATAGATGGCTACATGAGGCAGGAAAATTATGTGGATATATTGAAGCAACATCTCAAGACATCAGTCAGGAAGTTAAAGCTTGTGGTCAAATGGGTCTTTCAAGTGGACAATGACTCCAAGGATACTTCCAAAGTTGTGGCAAAATAGCTTAAGGACAATTTTGTTATTGGAGTGGCAGTCAGAAAGCCCTGACCTCAATCCTATAGAACATTTGTTGTCAGAACTGAAAAAGCGTGTTCGAGCAAGGAGGCCTGCAAACCTGACTCAGGTACACCAGCTCTGTCAGGAGGAATGGCCCGAAATGTACCCAACTTATTTTGGGAAGCTTGTGGAAGGCTACCCAAAATGTTTGACCCAAGTTAAAAAAAAATTAAAGGCAATCCTACGAAATACTTATTGAGTGTACGTAAACGTCTGACCCACTGGGAATGTGATGAAAGAAATAAATGCTGAAATAAATCATTCTCTCTACTATTATTCTTAAATTTCACAATCTTAAAACAAAGTGGTGATCCTAACTGACCTAAGAGAGGGAATTTTTACTAGGATGAAATGTGAGGAATTGTGAAAAACTGAGTTGAAATGTATTTGGCTAAGTTGTATGTAAACTTCCGACTTCAACGGTATATACTTGTAACGGCTTTCCTCCTCCTCTTCATCAGAAGAGGAGGAGCAGGGATCGAACCAAAATGCAGCTGAGTTTGTAGACATGATTTATTAACGAAAAAACACGAAAACACGAACTTGACTAATAAACTAACAAAACAAATAAACGGTGTAGACAGATCTGAACGACGGACTCACATAACACACGAGAACGCACGAACAGGGAAAAAAGCCTACACATAAAAAACACTGAACAAACAAACCGAAACCAGTCCCGTGTGGCGTAAGACATACACAAACACAGGAGACAATCACCCACAACGAACACTGTGAAAACACCTACCTAAATATGACTCTTAATTAGAGGAACGCCAAACACCTGCCTCTAATTAAGAGCCATACCAGGCAACCCATAAACCAACATAGAAACAGAAAACATAGAATGCCCACCCAAACTCACGTCCTGACCAACTAACACATATAACAAACTAACAGAAATAGGTCAGGAACGTGACAATACTCCATTTAGGCACTCCTCCTTCTCTCCAATCCCAACATATTTTATGGTTTGACAGGAAGACCAAGTAATAGGGTAATAAACCATAATTTCTCCCTTAAGTGGATCTGACCTCAACCTCTCATTTGCCTAATCCACAGATGTCCATCTGTATCCCCTATAGCAATCCTGTCACTTCCTCCTGTCCACCCAACACATTCCAAAGCCATCTGGCTCCTACAGATAACAATTAACTTCCAATGTAAAAACCAGTCTCTATCGCTCCTGAGATATGTTCCAAGTTTAACTCAGAATCCAACACCACCATTTGCCTCAGGCCATTGATTGCGGCCTGTGGAATGTTGTCCCACTCCTCTTCAATGGCTGTGTAAAGTTGCTGGATGTTGGCGGGAACTGGAACATGCTGTAGTGCACGTCAATGCAAAGCATCCCAAACATGCTCAATGGGTGACAGGTCTGGTGGTGAGTATGCAGGCCATGGAAGAACTGGAACATTTTCAGCTTCCAGGAATTGTGTACATGTGACATGCGGCTGTGCATTATCATGCTGAAACATGAGGTGATGGTGGCGGATGAATGGCAATAAAATGGGCCTCAGGATCTCATCGCGGTGCCTCGGTGCAATCAAATAGCCATCGATAAAATGCAATTGTGTTTGTTGTCCTTAGCATATGCCTACCCATACCATAACCCCACCGACTCAATGGAGCACTCTGTTCACAACATTGACATCAGCAAACCGCTCGCCCACTCAAGGCCAAACAAGCTGTCTGCCATATGCCCGGTATAGTTGAAACTGGGATTCATTATTTAAGAGCACACTTCTCCAGCCTGCCATTAGCCATCGAAGGTGAGAATTTTCCCACTGAAGTCGGTTACAACGCCGAACTGCAGTCAGGTCAAGACGCTGGTGAGGACAATGAGCACGCAGATGAGCTTCGTAGTGCACAAATTTAATTACATCCCTGTTAGTGAGCATTTCTTCTTTGCCAAATTAATCCACCCACATGATAGGTGTGGCATATCAATAAGCTGATTAAACAGCTATCATTACACAGGTGCACCTTGTGCTGGGGACAACAAAAGGCCTCTCTAAAATGTGCAGTTTTGTCTCACAACACAATGCCACAGATGTCTCAAGTTTTGAGGGAGCGTGCGATTGGCATGCTGACTGCAGGAATGTCCACCAGAGCTGTTGCCAGAGAATTTAATGTTAATTTATCTACCATAAGCCACCTCCAACGTCAATTTAGAGAATTTGGCCTGATGTCCAACCGGTCTCACAACCGCCGACCACGTGTAACCACACCGTTCCAGGACTTCCACTTCCGGCATCTTCACCTGCAGTATCGTCTGAGACCAGCCACCTGGACTGCTGATGAAACTGCACGTTTGCACAACCAAGCATTTCTGCACAAATTGTAAGAAACATCTCAGGGAGAGACAAGCTTTTTGTGTGTATGGAACATTTCTGGGATCTTTTATTGCAGTTCATGAAACATGGGACCAACGCTTTACATGTTACGTTAATATTTTTGTTCAGTGTACTTAGAGGTGAAGTAAAATTGTGTCATTTTAACTTCATACTTGAGAATTGAAATATGCAATAGTGCATTTTCTAATAAGCCTAACGAATTTGCAATCAACCATGATCACCATTGTAACAACATGTATCATAATCAAAGAAAATCTCAGTCTTAATCTCAGTATAACAACCAAACCATGCTACATAACTCTGGTTAACATCCATGCCAACCCTGTGTCATACCATTTGCATAAACTCTCCCATTAACACAGCCTACATAGGGGTTGACAGACTGGCTGACAGACTACATAACAAACTGGCTGACAGATGACATAACACTCTTGCTGACAGACTGCATAACAGACTGGCTGACAGTTGGCATAACAAAATGGCTGACAGATGACATAACAGACTGGCTGACAGATGACATAACAGAATGGCTGACAGATGACATAACAGACTGACTGACAGATGACATAACAGACTGGCTGACAGGTGACATAACAGACATAGGAAGACAGACAGACTGACTGACTGACTGACTGACTGACTGACTGACTCAAGATCGTGGTGCTATAACATGCGATTGAAAAGAAAAACTTTGAAAACTTATGTCCCTCAACCATTTGAGTCCTGAAGTTCAGTATGTTGGTCCTTCACCTTACAAGAAACAATACCTCAAGGACCCATAAAGTCGGCCTGAAGGGGTTTTCCACCATTTAGAATTTTCTGAAAAACACTTAAAACACTAGTCCTCTGGCAACAAATGACTGATTTGCAGGAAATTTGACATCTGGTATAAAGTACCAGTCTAAAGTTTGAAAAAACCTACTCATTCCAGTGTTTTTCTTTATTTCTACTATTTTCTACATTGTAGAATAATAGTGAATACATCAAAACTATGAAAGAACACATATGGAATCATGTAGTAACCAAGAAAAGTGAGATTCTTCAAAGTAGCCACCCTTTGCCTTGATGACAACTTTGCACACTTGGCATTCTCTCAACCAGCTTCACCTGAAATGCTTTTCCAACAGTCTTGAAGGAGTTCCCACATATGCTGAGCGCTTGTTGGCTGCTTTTCCGTCACTCTGCGGTCCAACTCATCCCAAACCATCTCAATTGGGTTGAGGTCGGGTGATTGTGGAGGTCAGGTCATCTGATGCAGCACTCCATCACTCTCCTTCTTGGTCAAATAGCCCTTACACAGCCTGGAGGTGTGTTGGGTCATTGTCCTGTTGAAACACAAATGATTGTCCCACTAAGCGCAAACTAGATGGGATGGCATATCGCTGCAGAATGCTATGCAGTTAAGTGTGCCTTGAATTCTAAATATATCATAGACAGTGTCACCAGCAAAGTACCCCCACACCATCACACCTCCTCCTCCATGCTTCACGGTGGGAACCACACATGCGGAGATCATCCATTCATCTACTCTGCATCTCACCTACTCTGCATCTTTTTTGGTTGAAACCAAAAATCTCCAATTAGGACTCATCAGAACAAATGAACGCTTTCTACAGGTCTAAGGTCCATTGCTCGTGTTTCTTGGCCCAAGCAAGTCTCTTCTTCCCTTTGGTGTCCTTTAGTAGTGGTCTCTTTGCAGCAATTTGACAATGAAAGCCTGATTCACACAGTCTCCTCTGAACAGTTGATGTTGAGATGTGTCCTTTACTTGAACAGTGAAGCATTTATTTGGGCTGCAAGTTCTGAGGCTGGTTACTCTAATGAACTTATCCTCTGCAGCAGAGGTAACTCTGGGTCTTCCATTCCTTTGTCGGTCCACATGAGAGCCGGTTTCATCATAGTGCTTGATGCTTTTTTGAAATTGCACTGGAGGAAACTCTCAAAGTTCTTGAAATTTTCCAGATTGACTGACCTTCACGTCTTAAAGTAATGATGGACTGTCATTTGTCTTTGCTTATTCAAGCTGTCCTTGCCATAATACGGACTTGGTCTTTTACCAAATAGGGCTATCTTCTGAATACCAACCCTACCTTGTCACAACACAACTGATTTGGTCAAACACATTAAGAAGGAAAGAAATTCCACAAACTAACTTTTAACAAGGCTCACCTGATAGTTGAAATGCATTCCAGGTGACTACCTCATGAAGCTGTTTGAGAGAATGCCAAGAGAGTACAATGCTGTCAGGTTGGCTACTTTGAAGAATCTCAAATTTAAATATACTTTGGTTTGTTTAACACTTTTTTGGTTAGTACATGATTCCATATGTTATTTCATAATTTTGATGTCTTCACTATTATTCTATAATGTAAAAAATAGTACAAATAAATAAAAACCTTTGAATGTGTAGGTTTGTCCAAACTTTTTACTGGTACTGTATGTGGACCAAGGCCTCTCATCACACTGTTTTCCAGAATAGTGTGTCAAACATCATGGCATCTACTGACCAATTAACATTCACATGGGCACATAAATGACTGGATATTTGTTTTGTAACACAACTTGGCACACATGTTGAAAACACTGTAAGACTCAATATTTCCAAGCATATCGACCACACAGTGGCGCTAGGATTCGGAGTGATGAAATGTGGCACACTTGCTCAAAGATATGTGTCTAGCTAACCTGTAAAGTATGATTGAGTTTGATCACACTGTGGCATTGTTGGACAGGAAAAAACATTAATCTAAGCTCATTGGCTCATAGCGGCCATATTGTTGCATCTAGAGTCTTGTAAAATAGTGTATTTGAAGACGTGCATCCATACATGCTATATACCAGATGTGGATTTGGTGGCGATGGGTCCAGCGGTTCTGAAGAAGGTGTTTAAAGTAGTCAACATCATTAAAAATGATCTAAAATACATCAAAAGCATATTATATTGCATGATCAGTTTGATTTTGAGATCTGATTTGATAAGAGTGGTAAGGAATACAGAAGTAGCTCATCCTAGGAAGATGTGTTCAATGTGTCCTGATGGTGGCACAGTGGGCCCACAGCTGAACCTCATCTATACTGCTGACAGATTTAACAATATTTGTTGTTTCCCAAAAATAGTGGTGAGATTGTAAAAGTAACATAAATATGAAGATCAGTAAGCAAGAGTACCTTAACTCACTAAAACGAATGACAATCTCATAACAACTGTGTGTATATGTGTGTACAGGGTTTCTTTGTGTAAAGTGTTTGTGTGTGAGAGCAAGACACATAGAGAGAGACACAGAGAGAGAGACACAGAGTGAGAGGCATAGGGAGAGAGAGAAAGACAGACAGAGAGAGACATATAGACATACAGAGAGACAGAGAGAGAGAGACATACAGAGAGACAGAGAGAGACACGGAGAGAGAGAGAGAGAGAGAGACAGAGAGAGAGACATACAGAGCCAGAGAGAGACACAGAGAGAGACAGGGAGAGAGACAGATAAAGATACATACAGAGACACATAGAGAGACAGAGAGAGAGAGAGAGACAGAGAGAGAGACACAGAGAGAGACATACAGAGAGACAGAGAGAGACACAGAGAGAGACAGAGAGAGAGACAGGGAGAGAGACATACAGAGACACAGAGAGAGACAGAGATATTTGCACATTGTTACAACACGGTATATATATAAATGATTTGACATTTGTAATGTCTTTATTCTTTTGGAACTTCTATGGGTGTAATGTTTACTGTTAATTTGTATTGTTTATTTCACTTTCGTATATTATCTACATCACTTCACTTGTTTCCCATGCCAATAAAGCCCCTTGAATTGAATTAAATGTAATTGAGAGAGACAGAGAGAGACACCGAGAGAGACAAATAGAGAGAGAGAGAGAGAGAGAGAGAGAGAGACAGAGACAGAGAGGTATCAAATCAAGAATAAGAGATAAAAGTAACAAGTTTTAAGAGCAGCAGTAAAAAATGTAATAACAATATATACAAGGGGCTGCCGGTACAGAGTCAATGTGCGGGGGCACCGGTTAGTTGAGGTAGCATGTACATGTAGATACAGGTATGTTTGTCTCAGTATGTCATGTGTCAGTATATAAACTGGGTGTCATATGTGGGTAAATGGACTGCAAGGATTAAGTTGGATTATGCTTTTAATCATATATACGTGTCTAATTTTAAATTCCAATTCCATATTTTAAGTGATCCTTCCCTCCCTCCCTGTTCCCAGGCCCCAGTACAACATGCCAGGAGGACTCATGTGCCAATCAGGGTGTGTGCCTGCAGCAGTGGGAGGGGTTCAACTGTGACTGTAGCATGACATCTTTCGGAGGGCCACTCTGCAACGACGGTAAGACACACCTTTCTAACTGCTTGTGTATGTGCACACACACACACACACACATACACACACACACACACACACACACACACACACACACACACACACACACACACACACATACACACACACACACACACACACACACACACACACACACACACACACACACACACACACACACACACACACACACACACACACACACACACACACACACACACACACACACACACACACACGTTCACAATGTCCTACATTGCAGGAAAGTTCTCCTTCCACAGGGTGATTGAGATCCTACATATATATATATATATTATTTCTTTCACCTTTATTTAACCAGGTAAGCTAGTTGAGAACATGTTCTCATGTACAACTGCGACCTGGCCAAGATTAAGCAAAGAAGTGCGACAAAAAACAACAACACAGAGTTACACATGGGATAAACAAAAGTACAGTCAAGAACAATAGAAAAATCTATATACAGTGTGTGCAACCAACAGTAACCAATAGTATATAAGAATGCATTTTGTCCTTTGTGTCGCCATTTGTTGTAAACCATCACAAAACACACATCAAGTTTGCCTTTGTTAAAGGCTTGCTATAAACTCCACATTCCATAAATTGAGTTCCACATGCTGAGTTGCACATTTAAATTGTATCTTGACTGAGTGGCCATTATGCCAGAAGAGTCGACTAAGGTAAGTGTTGTCGTCATCATGGCGGCAACAACGAACAAGTTCATTTGGGACATTGGAGCACTTTTCTTCTCCTGTCACTTTAGTACTGATGTCCTTTAGAACCACTCTGTTCTCATTAGCACTTATTATATTCCAGTTATTATATTCCAGTTATTATATTCCAGTCACGATATTCCGTGACAACTGTTCTATACTGGTACATGCTGCATTTGACAACTCATTATTATATTACCAGTAGCGGTCGGTGTGTGAGTAAAATCACTGGGGAAGCCAAGCCAGGAAAAAATGTGTTGTCATAATTGTGTTGTTTGCTCTACAACCTGGTAGTTCATATGCCACCATGATATATATATATATATATATATATATATAATTTAGTAAAACCACAACTCCAAATCTCTATCTCCATCCATGGCTAATTTAGGAATGGGCCAGTTTTAGCTAGCTAGCCACCGAAGGATAACAACACAACGAGATGTAAAAATGTATGTTTCTTTGGTCAATGACCTTCGGCTTTTGATGTGATGTGTTTGATGTGAAGCCAAATCCAAACTGGCTTCCCTTGATCATTCACAGTTGAGCTCAACTCTGATTGGCTATCATTTTAACCAAAAAATATTAAGGGAGGCGAAATGCTCTCTGGCTTCCCTTGTATTCAATGCTACAGGTGGCAACAGTAGACTCTTTTTACCAGAGAACATCAGATAGATGGTCTACACATACAGAGACAGAAGGGCGCTGTTTCGCTTGCTCGGAAGCTTTCATCGGTGATATATATTCAGCTTCTTGCGAATTGAAGGAAACTTATGAAGCAGAGAAATGAAAGATACATTATTTTATATGTTTTTTCTTTTTTATCTGTGAATTGTTTTATTTGCAGCCATGAATACATACCACTGTATATGACTGTTGCCTCTGGCAATACAAAAAGACAATGCTATTAAACCCGAGAAGCCGGTGTTTGGAGGATATTTTGGCACAGCGTTTTTAGGCACCCGTTCTGTATTTATGGACGCAACCCAGTCGTTCAGTCGTTTTGTTCTGTATTTATGGATGTGACCCAGTTGTCCGTTCTAAATGTTCCATTGCCATACTGGCTGGCAACGTTCTTATCCTTTGCTTGCTAGCTATCCAACTATGGTTAAATACAGTCACGTCAAAAAGTGCAGGCAGAATAACAGCAAAGTAGCGGTTTTCTAGTTGGATTTGTTTGGATACATCCATAGCAATGAGTTTATGATGCGTGATTTTGCCTGGCAGATAAAATGTGCTCTCATGTCAGGATGCTGTTCAGACAAAAGAAAGACAATCCATGACATTCATTTGATCTGATTTTAATAAATGAAACCCTACATTATTGTTGTTATCCACCACAGCTGACATAGCTCAATCAATCACATGTATTTATAAAGCCCTTTTTACATCAGCTGATGTCACAAAGTGCTATACAGAAACCCAGCCTATAGCTATAGCTACTTATTGTATGTCACATTTATCTGTACATTCACCTGGACGGTGCACTGGTTGAAATATCTGTAGGACTCTGTGCTACTACTTCTGCTGCCTTGCTTCAGCCTTTTGGGTGTTGATGGTGCTGCACTGTTGTCTTAGTTTCCGGCCTTGATGTTTCTCCAGCATCTTCTATCTGTCAGTGAGGGACGGCATTAGCTATGGAGCGAACCTTCGCACCGATGCCCACTCACTGACATAATCTCCCTCGCTTCTAAACCAGCCTTTTGTATGGTCAGTTTCTGGTCTTGAAACTGTGTTTCTGGTCCTGTGGTCCTGATGCTGTGATTTGTGTATGTAGTTGTTCCCGCTGCCCTGCACATCTTGGGTAGAAGTGCTGCCAGATAGTTCACGCCCATCGGCTCTGATCTAGTCCCCGATACACGCTGATCTTCTTCGGTGGAGATAAAATGCTAGGGCGTTCTCCGGGCATTTCGATAGATATTTCCCCGGTGATGCCATTGGGTAGAGCGGGTTCCCTGGCTGCTCGAACATGAATCCCCTCTTGGACTCCCTGCCCCTCTCCCTTGGGTCCAGATGATTCTTTGTGGCCTCGTTATATGCGAGAGTGGCGTATCTGAGAGAGAATGCATTGTTATAATATTGTTTTCCAGTAGCCTAATTACGAGTGCAACTTAGAAATAACACAAACAGGCTATGAACAACATACCTTAGAAAGTTCTTGTCTGTTTTAACGAGGAATTACTTTTAGTTGTCTGTTCCCCTCTTTGACCCAGATATATCTGGAGGTTCAACCACACTTTCTGGACCAGCCCACTTGGTGTACCGGGATTCAGAGCCTGGGAGTTTTGGAGCTGGGTCGTGTCCTTAACGCTGATAGGACGGTGGCTGTTTGTGATATATTTTCCTTGCCTTCTTATCTGTTTGATGTTGCCAGAAAAACAACCTGTCAGGACATAACATGTATTATGAGGCGTGACTGAATGGACACTACTGTAGTGAGCTGTATAGCCTTATATTAAAGACTGTTACTGCATCTCAAATGGCCCCCTATTCCCTAGTGCACTACTTTTGACCAGGGCCCATAGGGCTCTTGTCAAATGTGCACTGTTGGAATAGGGTGACATTTGGAATGCATACTTTGTGTCACTAGAGGGCAGAAGAGAGCTATTTCAAAGCAAAATACACTAATGCAATGAAATGTGCATTGATATTGGTGCATTGTTGTTGGTGCATTGTTATTGGTGCATTCCTATTGGTAAATCGGTGAATGGCTTGCTTGACCTGGCGTTGGATGAACAAATTTACGTTTATTTCATTTTCATATGTTGTTGACAAGATAGTTAGTTGAAAGCTATTGTTCTAGATACTGTATATACACACAAACGTATGAGGATTCAGCTATTTCAGCCACACCCATTGCAGACAGGTGTATAAAATCGAGCACACAGCTATGAAATCTCCATAGACTAAACATTGGCAGTAGAATGGCCTTACCGAAGAGCTCAGTGACTTTAAACGTGGCACCGCCATAGGATGCCACCTTTCCAACAAGTCAGTTTGTCAGATTTCTGCCCTACTACAGCTGCCCCGCTCAACTGTAAGTGCTATTATTGTGAAGTGGAAACGTCTAGGAGCAACAGTGGCTCAGCCGCAAAGTGGTAGGCCACACAAGCTCACAAAGCGGGACCGTTGAGTGCTGAGCCACGTAGCGCATAAAACTTCTCTGTCCTCTTTTGTAACACTCACTACCGAGTTCAAAACTGCCTCTGGAAGCAACATCAGCACAATAACTGTTTTCCGGGAGCTTCATGAAATGGCTTGCCTTGGCTGAGCAGCCACATACAAGCCTAAGATAACCATGCTGAATGCTAAGCGTTGGCTGGAGGGGTATTAAGCTTGCCGCCATTGGACTCTGGAGCAGTGGAAACGTGTTGTCTGAATTGATGAATCACGCTTCACCAACTGACAGTCCAACGAATTAATCTGGGTTTGGCGGATTCCAAGAGAACGCTTCCTGCCTTAATCCAAAGTGCCAACTGTAAAGTTTGGTGGATGAATAATGGTCTGAGGCTGTTTTTCATGGTTCAGGTTAGGCCCCTTTGTTCCAGTGAAGGGAAATCTTAACGCTACAGCATACAATTACATTCTAGACAATTCTGTGCTTCCAACTGTGTGGCAACAGTTTGGCAAAGGCCTTTTCCTATTTCAGCATGACAATGCCCCTGTGCACTAAACTTGGAAGACATCCTCCGGAAGTCATCATAATTATTGTGTAAGTCCATGGAAAGGGGTGAGAACCATGAGCCTCTTAGGTTTTGTATTGAAGTCAATGTACACAGAGGAGGACGGTAGCTAGCTGTCCTCCTGCTACACCATGGTGCAACCCTACAGAGTGCTGATGAGGCTACTGTAGACCTTCATTGCAAAGCAGTGTGTTTTTTATAAATTATTTGGTGGTCATATATTTACTATAGTTTTATCTAAAAAGGATAACTTTTTAAATGTTTCACAATAAAATAAAATATATGAAATTCACTGAGGACGGTCCTCCCCTTCCTGCTCTAAGGAGCCTGCACTGATATATATTTAATTAGATTTTTTTCTACATTGTACAATAATAGTGAAGACATCAAAACTATGAAATAACACATATGGAATCATGTAGTAACCAAAAAGTGTTAAAAAATCTAAATATATTTAATATTTGAGATTCTTCAAAGAAGTCACCCTTTGCCTTGATGACAGCTTTGCACACTCTTGGCATGTTGTTGTCCGTGAGAGTCTGACCTCACGTGTAGTCCAAACTGTTTGGAAACTACAGACAGAAGTTGGCGGTACCAACTTCAGTCTCATCGTTCCGTAGTTTCTAGTTTGTAGGCCAAACCATTCGGACTATACAGATGATTTAGTGAGAAGACCGATTTTCGGATGTCTCATGGTCTGACAAACACCACTCTAGTTCTGCCACCTTTCACCGCAGATGCGGAAGTGCGCCATCGGCAGATGTGTTGGACTAAGACGAATACAATGCAAAACAGATATCTCTAGTTTAAACTGACAGATTTTGATAGGGATTATTTTATTATGCTAATTGGATTTCTGTGGGGCCACGGAGCTCGACTCTAGCGGGTTTTCTCTCAACCAGCTTCATGAGGAATGCATTTCCAACAGTCTTGAAGGAGTTCCCACATATGCTGAGCACTTGTTGGCTGTTTTCTTTCACTCTTCACTCCAACTCATCTCAAACTATCTCAATTGGGTTGAGGTCGGGTGATTGTGGAGGCCAGGTCATCTGATGCAGCTCTCCATCACTCTCCTAATTGCTAAAAAGCACTTACAAATCGAGGAGGTGTGTTGGTTCATTGTCATGTTGAAACACAAATGACGTATCCCTGCAGAGTACTGTGGTAGCCATGCTGGATTTGTGCCTTGAATTCTAAATAAATCACAGACAGTGTCACCAGCAAAGCACCCCCACTCCACCACACCTCCTCCCCCATGTTTCACGGTGGGAACCACACATGCAGAGATCATCCGTTCAACTACTGTGCGTCTCACAAAGACACAGCGGTTGGAACCAAAAATCAAAATTTTTGACTTATCAGACCAAAGGACAGATTTCCACAGGTCTAATGTCCATTGCTCGTGTTTCTTGGACCAAGCAAGTCTCTTCTTATTATTTATGTCCTTTAGAAGTGGTTTCTTTGCAACAATTCGACCATGAAGGCCTGATTCATGCTGTCTCCTCTGAACAGTTGATGTTGAGATGTGTCTGTTATTTGAACTCTGTGAAGCATTTTTGGGGGCTGCAGATTCTGAGGCTGGTAACTCTAATGAACTTATCCTCTTTAGCAGAGGTAACTCTGGGTCTTCCTTTCCTGTGTCGGTCCTCATGAGAGGCAGTTTCATCATAGCGCCTGATGGTTTTTGCAACTGCACTTTATTAAGAAACCTTCCAAGTTGACTGGATTGACTGACCTTCATGTCTTAAAGTATTGATGGACTGTCATTTGTCTTTACTTATTTGAGCTGTTCTTGCCATAATATTGACTTTGTCTTTTACCAAATAGGGCTATCTTCTGTATATCACCCCTAACGCATTAAGAAGGAAAGAAATTCCACAAATTAACTTTTAACATTAGATGGTTCTCAAATTAATCAGGTCTCTGCATATAAATACTTAGGGATATGGTTGGATGAAAAACTGTCTTTTAAAATGCATGTTGACGAACTTTGTAAATGGCTAAAAATCAAGATAGGCTTCCTCTATAGAAAAAGGACTCTATAGAAAAATGTTTGTCCTCTACAAATAGAAGTCAAATTGTGCAAGCTACTTTTATGTCTGTTATAGATTATGGGGATATTATTTACATGCATGCTACGGCATCAACACTTAAATCGCCGGATGCTACTTATCATTGTTCACTTAGGTTTATTACTAGTGCTAGCTACAGAGCTCACCATTGTGTTTAATATCAAAATGTGGGTTGGACTTCGCTGTTCGTGAGACGAGAACAACATGCTCTTGTGTTTGTCTATAAAGCACTTCTGAATAAACTACCTTCTTATTTATCATCACTCATCAACATTAGAAATTATAATTCCTAAAACCAGGTCTCAAAAGTGGGGTATGGCTGCCTTTTCCTGTTTACGCTCCTTGCCTATGGAATAGCCTGCAGACTAAACTTAAATGTGGGACTCTTGTTCCCCTATGCAGGGCCCAGCTGTAAAAGAGACCTTGGTCTCAGTCTGTGTTCCTTGTTGAAATAAAGGTATAAAAAAACAAAAAAAAACAAGGCTGATAGTTGAAATGCATTCCAGGTGACTACCTCATGCAGCTGGTTGAGAGAATGCCAAGAGTGTTGTCATCAAGGCAAAGGGTGTCTACTTTGAAGAATCTAAAATCTAAAGTATATTTTATTTGTTTAACACTTGTTTAGTTACTACATGACTCCATATGTGTTTGGTCATAGTTTTGACGTCTTCACTATTATTCTACAATGTAGAAAATAGTGAAAATATAGAAAAACCCTTGAATGAGTAGGTGTGTCCAAACTTTTGACTGGTACTGTATATACACTGTTATTGCCTTCATGTTGAATAGTATGATATTTATGATTAATGTGGGCCATTATTTGTGAACAGACAGGATATGTTGCAAATGACAGCCTATTCCCTAGGTAGTTCACTACTTTTGAACATATCCCATATGGTTCTGCTCAAAAGTAGTGCACTATCTGTTGAAGGGTCCCATTTGGGAAACATGCACAGTAACATAGCAGTATAGGCTTGCACCATAGTAGAAGGGGGGCTTTGAGAACATAGAATTCTGCAATATTAATCTCTCCTAAACGTTGTAAGAGGAGACGAGGAAAGATATGGGCAATGAGGAGAGAAGGAGGAGAAAGGGGGAATGTTTTCTTATTAATGATGCGCCATACATAGACAGCAATACTGGGAGAATGTGGGACTGCTTGCATTAATTGAAGCAAATAGCCTACTTTGCTATGCAAAATATGCACAAGGGACAAGGGGAGAGTGTGCGGTAGTCATTATTTTCATCGGCAGTGGTTCACGCTGCAGAGAGAGAGAGGGAGAGAGAGAGAGAGAGAGGGAGGGAGAGAGAGAGAGAGAGAGAGAGAGAGAGAGAGAGAGAGAGAGAGAGAGAGAGAGAGAGAGAGAGAGAGAGAGAGAGAGAGAGAGAGAGAGAGAGAGAGAGAGAGAGAGAGAGAGAGAGAGAGAGAGAGAGAGAGAGAGAGAGAGAGAGAGAGAGAGAGAGAGAGAGAGAGAGAGAGAGAGAGAGAGACTGCCTGCATGCCCCTCTACTTTGCTCCTCTAACTGCCATGATAACACATGAAGGGATGTGAAACATTCCAGACTGTCATTCACATTTACTTCAAACGACCTGCTGTACCACTGTCCATCTCTTGTGTTATCTCTCTTCGCTCATTTTCACCCATTATATATTCGCTCTCTCTGTCTCTCTTTTTCCTCTCCCTTCTTCAACATTCATCTCTTCCTCTTCATCCTAGACCTGTCTTTGGTCTAAGGGGGGATTATACTGTTTGTAAGGGTTGTGAATAAGGAGATGTTGAGATATACAGTATACTGTATATCTATCTATGAATGCCAAGCTAACTCCAGGTGAACCCATGTTCTGTTCATTTAAAGGAGAGGAAAAGGAAGAAGGTAGAGGGATAAAGGAGAGGAAAAGGAAGAAGGTAGAGGGATAAAGGAGAGGAAAAGGAACAAGGTAGAGGGATAAAGGAGAGGAAAAGGAAGAAGGTAGAGGGATGAAGGAGACGAAAAGGAACAAGGTAGAGGGATAAAGGAGAGGAAAAGGAACAGGGTAGAGGGATAAAGGAGAGGAAAAGGAACAAGGTAGAGGGATAAAGGAGAGGAAAAGGAACAAGGTAGAGGGATAAAGGAGAGGAAAGGGAACAAGGTAGAGTGATAAAGGAGAGGAACATCCATATTCATCATCCCGCGAGATGTTTATGTTATGGTGTGGCAGTGGTAGAGGCCTTTATCTGGGGCATAATGCATGTCCTGTAGCCAGCGGGGTGGCAGGTTTATTCACAGGAGGCATTAGTGAGAACAGGTCTGGTTCATTTCTTCTCACAGCAGTAAATTACCTCTCTCTCTCTGGGCCTGGCAGGCACACAGACACACACACACCAACACAGAGAAACAGACACCATTCGCACACACACAACATCAGAAAGTGACTAATCTGTGTAGTGTGTGCATGCTTGTGTGTGCGAGCATTTCTGCATGCAATGGAGGTGATACCCTAAGAAAGATAATTTAAAAAGCAGTTTTTTCATTTAGGAGTATAGAGTGAAGTGAAAACAATGCCTTTTCATTCATAGCTTATCATGGGGGATCACTTGTGTTTATCCATTTCACTTGCTTGGCAATGTAAACATATGGTTCCCAAACCAATAGAGCCACTTGAATTGAATTGAGAGAGAGAGAGAGAGAGATGATTTCAAGCATCTCAAGAGTGAAATAAGGAGTGAATGAGTAGGGAACTAAATTTTTACCAAATGCATTAGCTAGCTGAGATGCACAGCAGCCATTTTACAATGAAACCAATAAGTCTCTGAGGAAGAGGAGATTCCGTCTCAAATGGTATCCTATTCCCTATATAGTACACTCTTTTTTACCAGAACCCACAGGGTATCCCACAGGGCTCTGGTCAAAGTAGTGCACTGTATTGGGAATAGGATGCCATTTGGGATGCATCCGAGGAGAGCGAGTCACATGTGCCGATAGACACCATTTCGGAGCTTTCTCTGGTGAGTCGTCATGGGCACCCGGCCGTACCCTGCCACCTCAAGACGGAGACAAACTCTATTTCACAGTCCCTGGTCCTCATCCCCAATCACAATCCTGAATCGAACGGTATGATGCCACACACACACACACACACATGCACGTGCACACACACACAGACAATGCATGGATCACCTGTCAATCATAAAGCATGAGATGGGAGAGAGATAGTGTACTATCTGATGGTGATAGCACCATCTCACTATCATAAATGGGAATTTAGCCCCATGCCACAATATGTGTTCCAAACGGCATCCTATGAATTATATAGTGCACTACTTTTGACAAGGGACCATAGGGGCCATGTAGGGAATAGGGTGTCATTAAGGATACAGACAATGATCATTGTTTCGCTTTAACCAGCGCTGTAGTGTGAATTGAGAGGGACCCAATGCCCAGGGGGTACCTACTCCATTGAGTGTCGGGCCCAGGTGGTAGCTACTCCTTTTGGGGTCTGGCCCAGGGGAGAGCTACTCCTTTGGGGGTCTGGCCCAGGGGGTACCTTCTCCTTTTGGGGTCTGGCCCAGGGGGTACCTTCTCCTTTTGGGGTCTGGCCCAGGGGGTAGCTACTCCTTTTGGGGTCTGGCCCAGGGGATAGCTACTCCTTTGGGGGTCTGGCCCAGGGGGTAGCTACTCCTTTGGGGATCTGGCCCATGGGGTAGCTACTCCTTTGGGGATCTGGCCCAGGGGATAGCTACTCCTTTGGGGTCTGGTCCAGTCTTTGGGGTGCTTGGGGACAAAGAGAGAGCCTCTCTCTAACACCACTCACTCTCCCCTATATCCATGATGGGCCCCATCTTCCAGACTGGACATATTCAGTAACAGAAGGTTGAAGGATGATGTCACTAACATTGACTGGGTTATTTAGAAAGAAAGAAACATATGTGTCCATAACCAGACTTTTCATAACTTAAACACTAGTGTAACTTTGCTTTGGTCCTTGTTCAATATGAAACCAAGCAACATATGTGTCATAACAGCCTTTGTTTCAGTCTGACACACGAAATAGGTTATTATGCTGGTGGACACATGTTGTGGACAGAATGTGTACATTTCACTGTCTGGGTTTCCAGAGGGGCAATCTGGTGGAGGTTTTGGATGATAGGTTCAAATTCAAACCCACCTGGTTTTACCATAGAGAAGTCACTCAGCGAACAAAAACTGAAGATTGGTCGGGAGGGCTGACTGGTTGGCTGGCACACTCAGAGCGTCCTTTCGAGGACACTCAGAGAACACACACACTGATATGCAAGCACACAATCAGAGCCCATCATTAGAGTCACCCCAGCAGACTGGAGATAGAGGTCAGGCCAGAGTGAAATGGCTTTCTATTCCTTCCACTGAGGCGGAAGTGGACAGCAACAACGAGAACAATGCGTCCCAAATGGCACCATATTCCCTATGTAGTGCACTATGTAGGTAATAGGGTGCCATTTGGGATCTAACCAGGGAGCCATGCTATTCACGCTCATCAGTCCGTACCTGTTGAGGACATTAGAGGAAGAACAAGAGAAAGAAGAGTGATATAGTTACGCCTCTTTGGATGCTTCCCAAATGAAACCATATGACCTTTTTAGTGCCCTATTTTTGACCAGGCCCCATAGGGCTCTAATCAAAAGTAGTGAACTATATAGGGAATAAGGTATCATTTGGGATCTACAGCTCTCTCCTTCCGTTCTCCCTTGCCTGGAATCCCAACATGGTGATTGAAATGGCTCCTAAGTAAAACTAGTGTGAGGCCTGGTTTAGGATGCTGTGTATTGTTGGTGCGAGATTGAATGTAATGACTTAAAGTCTCTCCAAGGGAAGTCCAATTTCCATGAAACCCTCTCCTCTCTCATTTAGAAGAGAATGGCTTGATCCAAGGTGTTCCTGTCCCTATTACACCTCACCATATTATCCAGAGAAGCATGATCTAAGCAGAAAAATATAGACCTAAAGAGAAGCCATTTACTGGCGCTGGCCCTAGCACCAGCCATGTTCTAACCAGGATGTTGAACCCTGTACCAAACTCCTATGTTCTTCTTTACTACTGTGTAACTGATTAGTACAGAATTTGAATTTAACTGAAAAGAGGATGTTCACAAGAGGATGTTCACAGGAGGATGTTCACAGGAGGATGTTTACAGGGGTTTGGTGAAAGGCTAATACTATTGTACTGGCATTGTTTAAAGGCTGATGTGTGTGTATGTGTGTGTGTGTTGTCTGTGTGTGCATGCGTGTATGGATGTGTGTGTCTGTATGGGTCTTTAAAGCTTCCGTGTCTGGTCCTTCTGAGGGAGTTAAGCGTTGCAGTGGTCAAGCGTCTGAGCTTAATACATACAGACAAATAGGACGGTGTGTGTGTTTAGCTGTTCAGTCTAAAGTGGGTCGTGAAGGGGCTAGAGCGGCGGGTACGGCCAGACCCTCCACGCGATCTCTGCCTTGCCTCGCTGCCCCTACACTTCTAACACACAGACATGCAAACACCAGCAGCCCCCGCCACACTGCCCAGTCAGTCTCAGAGCTAAAGCCATTATTTCATGTCAGAATTGTATTAACAGTGGTGATTGTGTTGTGTGGGTCTGAACTCTCTCTCCATTCTCTTGTCTCTGCCCTGGGGGAAAATCACCTCCACTCCCCTTTCCATCCCCTCCACTCCCTTGCCACTACCCTCCACTGCCCTCTACTCCCCTTCCAATCTCCTCCATTCCACTCCAGTACCCTCCACTCTACTCCCTTCCAATCCACTTCCAATGCCCTCCACTCCCCTCCGATCCCCTCCACTACCCTCCAATCCCCTCCACTCCCCTTCTAATCCTCTCCACTCCGTTTATAATCCCCTTCCACTCCCCTCCCAATCCCCTCTACTTCTCTTCAATCCCCTTCCAACCCCCTTCCAATCCCCTTCCACTCCCCCTCCACTACCCTCCACTCCGCTCTCCTCCAATCCCCTCCGCTCCCCTCCGCTCCCCTCCACTCCCCTCCACTACCTTCCACAACCCTCCACTACCCTCCATCTCTCTCCAATCTAATCAGTCTGTGCTCATTCCTTCTTCTATGTTCTCTTGAGGATTGTCTTTCTGCATGGCCGTTGGCTAGGAGTGGCACTATAACTAGAGGTCTGATATGATGTATATTTGGGTTATCCTGTACAGTACAGTAAGGGTGGTGCATTGCCTTCATGTTAGGACTGTATAGAAAGGTCAGCATGGGATGTTGTCTGCCACCATTTGTGACATTATGTGATACTCTATTTTCATGCGTTATCTTCCTGTCAAAACCATTGGCTTGGTTTAAAAAACAACTTAATCAGAGAATGAGCATCGTAGTGATATAGCATGTGGAATATGCAGCATACAGAACAGTCCCTTTATTATATTGCTATAGTTTTTTAAAATATATGCTTGTCAAATATTTATGGGAGTACAGACACACAGGGACGGACACAGATTAAGCCAACAGCTCTTGACATTAAATAAAGGGGATTCTTTCTCCTCTTAATGTACATATAACATTAGTCAATGTTGTTAGCTAGCTAGCTAACTAACATTAGCAAACAATTTAACGTTAGCAAGCTAGCTACTGTAGCTGAGTAAATCGGCAAGCAAGAACACAATTACAGTGGCTTGCGAAAGTATTCGCCCCCTTGGCATTTTTCCTAGTTTGTTGCCTTACAACCTGGAATTAAAATACATTTTTATTGTGAAACAAACAGGAAATAAGACAAAAAAACTGAAAACTTGAGCGTGCATAACTATTCACCCCCCCAAAAGTCAATACTTTGTAGAGACACTTTTTGCAGCAATTACAGCTGCAAGTCTCTTGGGGTATGTCTCTATAAGCTTGGCACATCTAGCAAATGGGATTTTTGCCCATTCTTCAAGGCAAAACTGCTCCAGCTCCTTAAAGTTGGATGGGTTCCGCTGGTGTACAGCAATCTTTAAGTCATACCACAGATTCTCAATTGGATTGAGGTCTGGGCTTTGACTAGGCCATTCCAAGACATCTAAATGTTTCCCATTAAACCATTCAAGTGTTGATTTAGCAGCATGCTTATGGTGTTTTCAAGTTGATGAGAGGTGTTGGGTTTACCACAGACATAACGTTTTCCTTGATGGCCAAAAAGCTCAATTTTAGTCTCATCTGACCAGCATACTTTCTTTCATATGTTTGGGGAGTCTTCCACATGCCTTTTGGCGAACACCCAACATGTTTGCTTATTTTTTTTCTTTAAGTAATGGCTTCTTTCTGGCCACTCTTCCGTAAAGCCCAGCTCTGTGGAGTGTACGGCTTATAGTGGTCCTATGGACAGATACTCCAATCTCCGCTGTGGAGCTTTGCAGCTTCTTCAGGGTTATCTTTGGTCTCTTTGTTGCCTTTCTGATTAATGCCCTCCTTGCCTGGTCCATGCGTTTTGGTGGGCAGCCCCACTCTTGGAAGGTTTGTTTTGGTGCCATACTCTTTCAATGTTTTTATAATGGATTAATGGTGCCCTGTGGGATGTTCAAAGTTAAGATTTGTTTTATAACCCTACCCTGATTTGTACTTCTCCACAACTTTGTCCCAGACCTGTTTGGAGAGCTCCTTGGTCTTCATAGTGCCACTTGCTTGGTGGTTCCCCTTGCTAAGTGGTGTTGCAGACTCTGGGGCCTTTCAGAACAGGTGTATATATACTGAGATCATGTGACAGATCATGTGACACAGAGTGCACACAGTCTTTCTTTAACTAATTAGTTACACCAGATCTTATTTAGGGGCTTCATAACAAAGGGGTGAACACATATGCACACATATGCACTCAACAGTTTTCTGTTATTTATTCATTTGAATCAAGTATTTTTTTTTCATTTTACCAATTTGGACAATTTTGTGTATGTCCATTATTTATTTTACCAGGTAAGTTGACCGAGAACACATTCTCATTTACAGCAACAACCTGGGGAATAGTTACAGGGGAGAGGAGGAAATAGACAATTGTAAACTGGGGATTATTAGGTGACCGTGATGGTTGAGGGCCAGATTTGGAACTTAGCCAGGACACCGGGGTTAACACCCCTACTTTTACAATAAGTGCCATGGGATCTTTAATGACCTCATAGAGTAAGGACACCCTTTTAACATCCCATCCGAAAGACGGCACCCTATACAGGACAGTGTCCCCAATCACTGCCCTGGGGCATTGGGATATTTTTTAGACCAGAGGAAAGAGTGCCTCCTACTGGCCCTCCAACACCACTTCCAGCAGCATCTGGTCTCCCATCCAGGGAGTGACCAGGACCAACCCTGCCTAGCTTCAGAAGCAAGTCAGCAGTGGTATGCAGGGTGCTATGCTGCTGGCTTACATGAAATCCAAATAAAAATAATTTTATTTTACAGGTTGTGATGCAACAAAATAGGAAAATTGCCATGCGGGGTAAATACTTTTGCAACGCACTGCAGATAGAAAACTAGCCAACATAGTTAACTTTAGCTAGCCAGCTAACTTTAGCAAGCTAATCAAGTAACGTTAACTAGGCTAGCTAGCATTATTGTCCTCATTAGTTACACAAGTAAACCTACACATAAATGAAGGAAAGCAGTAACGCTACTTACTTGAGAAAACACATTTTGCTTTATATCTGATGCATAAACAGATGAGAACTAAGAATAATATATATATTTTTTAAACGTAGCAAGCTAGCTAGCTAAGGAGGTATATCGTCTGAACCCCTCTCTAGCATTTGGGCTGTAGCTATCTGCTTTAGTTTTCGAAAACATCAATCTCTGTCATAAGAGGAGCTATTTTTCTTAATGTATATCATTATTTCTTCTGACCACCTTTCTGTTTGTTGGCAATGTACATTCTTGCGAAGTTTTGCAAAACACTTAATTTTATGTTCGCTAGCTGGACTGGACAAAAACGGTTTTGGAACTCTGCAGGGTTTGCCTGTCCAGTCCAGCTAGCGAACATAAAAGTAAGTGTTACTATCCATGGAACTATCTCTGCTGGTCACGTCTTCCAATCCCATTATCCATATCTAAGGTAGTTGACAGCAGATGACATCTCGAGAGAGAGATCTCTGTCCGACCATCTTCTATCAGGTAAAGTATTTTTTTATTAATTTGTAATCAAACGTTAACTAGTAATGTAGCTAGCTACAGTAGTTACAAAGAGTATATCTGTTGTTAGCTATCAGGAGCAGATAGCTTTAGCACTAGCTAGCATGTCATTCTGGGACAAGAAGTGTTTTATTCAAAGTAATAAGTTGAAGACTACAAAAATCTAGAGAACAAGTTGTATAAATCTGAAACAGTCATCAAGGCAGGACCCTCTAATTTCATACTGACAAATAAGAAATGGCTCATTATCCCTGTCAATAGCAGGATGATTGCAGAGCACCCTGTTTCAGACTGTCAGGATGTTCATATTTGCTGTTTACTGTGATGATTTATTTGATTCATTCTTGTCTCTCGCGTTTGTCTCACATGATCTATTCAGCTCTCCTGTGTCCTGCTTCCAGAGATCAACCAAGTTTTTGACATAAATGGTCTATGGACCATCCATACGTTTGGCTCTCTCTACATTGGTCAGCTACTTTGGTGACCAGGGTGGGATCCTTTTACATTGTTGACCAGAGTGGGAACACAAATGATCCTAGCGAGAAGAGGTAATACTGAAGCATGTGATGATGACAGTTCTATAGTCTACATCAGAGGCCTAGGATTTTGGCATAGATGGGAAAGCTCTTATTTCTGCAACATGGTAAGATTGTGCCCTCGACGGCACTTGATATACATTGATTGGTAGGTTACACTACAGTATGTATAGATGCTTCAAATAGTGCCTGAGAAACCTTTACAATATGACTCCGTACTCAATAAATGGTGAAACACTTTTGTGATGGTGTTGTTAGTTCGAATGTATATGCATGAAATGTACATTCTGGAAAACATGTCTCTCATAGTTAGTAGATTAATTAATGGATTGGAAAGATTTTGGCACCATCAACTTTTAGAAGGTTAGTAGGAAAGTTAATAATTTAAACCACCTAAATATACTCACATTTACTAAACATTTAGCAATTGAAACTCAAACATTCATTTCCCAACTGCTTTTTCTACAATCCTACAAAATCTGTATCATTCTCCATACTTTATAGTCCAATGCATTCAACATTATGCATGCCCACCATGGTATTGAGCAGCTGCAATTTGAAAACTCATCTGGTTTAGAAATCAAACTCTGGTTATCTTATTGCAGAGCACATTGTACAACTGTTTTAGAGAAGATTGTATTGCAAGGTATGTTATACACTGAGTGTACAAAACATTAGGAACAGTTCAGTACATAGACTGACCAGGTGAATCTAGGTGAAAGCTATGATCCATCATTGATGGCACCTATTAAATTCCAATTAGTGTAGATGATAGGGAGGCAACAGGTTAAATAAGGATTTTAAAGCCTTGAGACAATTGAGACATGGATTGAGGGGATGAATGAGCCAGACTAAAGATGCAAGTGCCTTTGAACGGGTTACAGTAGTAGGAGCCAGGCTCATCAGTTTGATTGTGTCAAGAACTGCAACTCTGCTGGGTTTTCACGCTCAACAGTTTCCTATGTGTATCAAGAATGGTCCACCACCCAAAGGACATCCAGCCAACTTGATCTAACTGTGATAAGCATTCTAGTCAACATGGGCCAGCATCCCTGTGGAACGCTTTTGACACCTTGCAGAATCCATGCCCCAACGAATTGAGGATGCTCTGATGGGAAAAAAATTGAATGCAAAGTATACGATTGGAGGTTTCTTTCAGCCTGCAGCTACTTACTTGAAATGAGTATAATCATGCCAAAATATGATTTAAAATGTGTGTTCACTGACAGAGAGATTGCTAATGTAACTCAAATTGACAGTTGCTGGCTAGTCTAGTCAAACTGTAGCATTGGCTAGCTTTCAATAAATTGACTAAATGGTTAACAGAGTTTCCTCTTCCTATGATCAAGACAATTTATATTACATGTTGCATATTTCAAGTGCACTCGAAAATAGATATTTAACTTGTTTCAGTATTGGGGAGCAAACTCTATATTTTCCTCTTCATCAGACAGAAGCTCCCGTTTTCACAGGAGGCAGTGTTTACATTGCAGATAGAAGCAGGTCATTGGCTGCCTTCATCACAAGGTTATGTATGGGAGTTCTGATTGGCTCTGTAACGGCGATCCTCCTCCTCTCCATCTTCGGAAAAGGAGGAGTATTGAGGGAACCAAGGCGCAGCGAAGTTTGAATACATATTTATTAAACAAGACGAAAAACGAACACGAACTACACTTGAAATGATACAAAATAACAAACGACGTAGACTGACCTAAACATGAGAACTTACATTGACACGAAGAACGCACGAAATGGAAACAGACTACATAAACCGAAACAGTCCCGTGTGGTACGAAATAACATACAGACACGGAAGACAATCACCCACAAACAAACAGTGAGAACACCCTACCTAAATATGACTCTTAATTAGAGGAGAACGCAAAACACCTGCCTCTAATTAAGAGCCATACCAGGCAACCAAAACCAACATAGAAACAGATAACATAGACTGCCCACCCAAAACTAACGCCCTGACCAATTACACATACAAAAACAACATAAAACTGGTCAGGACCGTTACAGGCTCCAAGTTTAGCAGTTTGACAAAGTTGCCTGAAAGGACAAGAGTGTTGAAATATACTTTGTGTGAGAAAATGTGCACTATAACAAATGTTATAGTCATCATAAGAATGTTTTACTATCATAGCCAAAAAACCTGCTCCTCCCTCGACAGGGATCAACGTCATGTCTGCCGTCTTGGGCCCACTACCTACTCCCCATGATTCCAAATCGAGGCTACCTATCAGTAGCTAGTTCTCTATCTGTATTGCCTGCGGCCACTACTGTATTATTGGTTCGGTATTTCAAAACAAAATGTATGATGTGGTTGAGTAGTGGTTGACATTTTACACACCGGGGGGGGGTAAACAGCCTCCTGTCAGTGAGGAGACACCCGGGGGGGGGGGGGTGAAATAACCATTGTTGTAGAGACCCCTCTGTAGTAGAGACCCAAGCATCTATTGGTTAAGACATATTTGGGCTTCAGTCAGTGTGTGTGTCTGTATTGAACGCTTGACCTAGCTTTCAGATGCCATTGTGCCTAAAGACATGAGAAAAGCATTCTTAAGTGCTTCACTTCAATTCCCCTTCCCGACTAATGAGTGTATTCACATTGAATGCACACACACACACACACACACACACACACACACACACACACACACACACACACACACACACACACACACACACACACACACACACACACGCGCACACACACTCACACACACGCACACACACGCACACACACACTCTCACACACACACTCACACACACACACACACACACACACACACACACACACACACACACACACACACACACACACACACACACACACACACACACACACACACACACACACACACACACTAAACAACATAAGGTTGTGTTTGGAAATATACATGTATCCAAAGATATACACATGCAGAGAAGAGAGTGCATAATCAATCAAGCACATCAACCTATTACAACAAGATTATGTTTAAAATATCACTTTACTGGTAAATTCACACAAGGTCTAACCAAAAGGTCTAGCCAAAATGCAACTTCTGCTTTTACCCAACACCTCCGAAAGACTCACACATACATACACTACCATTCAACAGTTTGGGGTCACTTTGAAATGTTCTTGTTTTTAAAAGAAAAGCAAACATTTTTGTCCATTAAAATAACATAACATTGATTAGAAATACAATGTGGACATTGTTAACCTTTCACGAGCCTCAACCCCGGATCCGGGAGCACCCCCCCACCCCCCCCCCCCCCCCCCCCACACTGATTAGCATCGCTAGCAGAGCGTCACAATTAAATAGTAGCATCTAAATATCATTAAATCACAAGTCCAAGACACCTGATGAAAGATACAGATCTTGTGAATAAAGCAACCATTTCAGATTTTTAAAATGTTTTACAGGGAAGACACAATATGTAAATCTATTAGCTAAACACGTTAGCAAAAGACATCATTTTTCTTTGCTCACCATTTTTTCTCAACACCAGTAGCTATCACCAATTCGGCTAAACTAAGATATTGATAGCCACTAACCAAGAAAAAACCTCATCAGATGACAGTCTGATAACATATTTATGGTATAGGATAGGTTTTGTTAGAAAAATTTGCATATTTCAGGTATAAATCATAGTTTGCCATTGCAGCCACCATCACAAATCTCACCAAAGCGACTAGAATTACTACAGAGAGCAACTTGTATTACCAATTTACTCATCATAAAACATTTCTTAAAAATACACAGCACATAGCAATGGAAAGACACAGATCTTGTGAATTCAGACAACATTTCAGATTTTCTAAGTGTTTTACGGCGAAAACACAATAATCGTTATATTTGCATACCACATATGCAAACGTTACCCGAGCACTGATTTAAGCCAAAGAGAGCGATATCGTTATCATCGCCAAAATATATTAATTTTTTCACTAACCTTCTCAGAATTCTTCAGATGACACTCCTGTAACATCATATTACAACATACATATAGAGTTTGTTCAAAAATGTGCATATTTAGCCACCAAAATCATGGTTAGACATTGACAAAAGTAGCCCAGCTGGTCAGAAAATGTTGTGCACCATATTAGACAGTGATCTAGTCTTATACATAAATACCCATAAACTTGACAAAAAAATATAGGGTGGACAGCGATTGATAGACAATTTAATTCTTAATACAATCGCGGTATTACATTTTTTAAATTATCCTTACTTTTCAATACAGGTTGCGCCAAGCAAAGCTATACCTAACAAAATGGCGGAACGTGCGTTTAACATTTTTCTACAGAACAACGATTTATCATCTTAAATATTTCTTACTATGAGGCGATCTTCCATCAGAATCTTGGGCAATGAATTCTTTCTTGGGTCTAATCTTCTTTTGGTCGAAAGATGTCCTCTTGTCTGTCGAAATGCCCACTAACGTTCGACCGGGACCCCGAAACGTGCCCAGCACTTCAAAGTGCACAACAAAGCAATGCCTCAAAATCGCACTAAACGGATATAAATTGCTATAAAACGGTTCAAATTAACTACCTTATGATGCTGTTAACACCTATAACGAGTAAAAATATGACCGGAGAAATATTACTGGCTAAACTAAAGCTTGGAAGGAGGCGAGTCGGATGTCCTTCGCGCGCCACGCGCAGGCAGCCAAAGGAAGTTACTTCTGGTATTTGGTGATTTATGGAGGCACTGATTGCGCAATCGACTCCATTCAAAACGTCATCACGTACTGACACCCAGGGGAAGACGTAAGCAGTGTCTGTTTCTCCATAGCATTTACAGTGACCTTTAAACTGACTCCAGATCAGTGGCCAAGATGTTTGAAATCTGACTCCGTGAAAAGTGCTGTAGATTGAGTTCTGTTTCACTCAGAGACAAAATTCCAACGGCTATAGAAACTAGAGAGTGTTTTCTATCCAATAATAACAATAATATGCATATTGTACGAGCAAGAATTGAGTACTAGGCAGTTTAATCTGTAGAGCAAATTATGCTAATGCGAAACAGCACCCCCTATAGTTGCAAGAAGTTTTAATGTTGTAAATTACTATTGTAGCTGAAAATGGCAGATAATGGCAGATAGAGGAGATAGCTCAGGACAGAGGGGAAGCTCAGGACAGAGAGGTAGCTCAAGACAGAGGTAGCTCAAGACAGAGGTAGCTCAAGACAGAGAGGTAGGTCACGACAGAGGGGCAACTCACGACAGAGGGGCAACTCCGGACTGAAAAGCAGCTCCGGACAGAGAGGCAGCTCATGACTGGAGGGCAGCTCATGACTGGAGGGCAGCTCATGACTGGCGGGCAGCTCTGGCAGCTCCTGACTGGCTGGCGGCTCTGGCAGCTCCTGACTGGCTGGCGGCTCTGACAGCTCCTGACTGGCTGGCGGCTCTGGCAGCTCCTGACTGGCTGGCGGCTCTGGCGGCTCCTGACTGACGGACGGCTCTAGCGGCTCCTGACTGATGGACGGGTCTGGCGGCTCCTGACTGACGGACGGCTCTAACGGCTCGGGACAGACGGGCGGCTCTAACGGCTCGGGACAGATGGGCGGCTCTAACGGCGCTGGGCATACGGATGGCTCAGATGACGCTGGGCATACGGATGGCTCAGATGACGCTGGGCAGACGGATGGCTCAGACGACGCTGGGCAGACGGATGGCTCAGTCGGCGCTGGGCAGGCGGATGGCTCAGGCGGCGCTGGGCAGGCAGATGGCTCAGACGGCGCTGGACAGACGAGCAGTGCAGGCGGCGTTGGGCAGACGGCCGACTCTGACCTGCTGAGGCGCACAGTAGGCCTGGTGCGTGGTGCCGGAACTGGTGGTACCGGACTGGAGACACGCACCTCAAGGCTAGTGCGGGGAACAGGAACAGGGCACACTGGACTCTCGAGGCCCACTATAAGCCTGGTGCGTGGTACCGGAACTGGAGGTACCGGGCTGACGGCACGCACCTCAGGGCGAGTGCGGGGAGAAGGAACAGTGCGTACAGGGCTCTGGAGATGCACAGGAGGCTTGGTGCCTGGTGCCGGAACTGGAGGTACTGGACTGGAGACACGCACCATAGGGAGAGTGCGAGGAGGAGGAGGGCTCTGGTGACGCACTGGAAGCCTGGTGCGTGGTGTAGGCACTGGTGGTACTGGGCTGGGGCCACGCACCATAAGGCGAGTGCTGGGTGCTGGAACTGGAGGTACTGGGCTGGGGCGGGAAGGTGGCGCCGGATATACCGGACCGTGCTCCCTTGGCTCCCTTGAGCACTGAGCCTGCCCAACCTTACCTGGTTGCATGCTCCCCGTAGCCCGACCAATGCGGGGAGGTGGAATAACCCGCACTCGGCTGTGTAGGTGAACCGGGGACACCATGCGTAAGGCTGGTGCCATGTACACCGGCCCGAGGAGACGTACTGGAGGCCAGATATGTTGAGCCGGCTTCATGGCATTTGGCTCAACGCTCAATCTAGTCCGGCCAGTGCGGGAGATGGAATAACCCGCACCGGGCTATGCACACGTACAGGAGACACCGTGCGCTCTTCCACATAACACGGTGTCTGCCCGTACTCCCGCTCTTCACGGTAAGCATGAGAAGTGGGCGCAGGTCTCCTACCCGATTTCGCCACACTACCCTTTATCCCCCCCCCCAATACATTTTTGGGATTTCTTCTCGGGTTTCCGTGCTAGCCGCGTACCTTCATAACGCCGGTTCCTCTCTCCGGTTGCCTCTGCTCTCCTAGCTGCCTCCAGTTACTCCCATGGGAGGCGATCCTTTCCAGCCAGGATCTCCTCCCATGTGTAGCAACCCTTGCCGTCCAAAACGTCCTCCCAAGTCCATTTCTCCTGGTCCCGCTGCTGCTGCTGCTGTCGCTGCTGCCCGTTGCCACGCTGCTTGGTCCTAGTTTGGTGGGTGATTCTGTAATGGTTTTCTTCCATTGGTGAAGGAGAGGACCAAAATGCAGCGCGGCTAGTGTTCAACATATTTAATAAAGAATATGTGAACACTACAAACAACAAAAACAATAAATGTGAAAACCGAAAACAGTCCTATCTGGTGCAGACCACAAACACAGAGACAGGAAACAATCACCCACAAAATCCCAACACAAAACAAGCCACCTATATATGATTCTCAATCAGGGACAACGATTGACAACTGCCTCTGATTGAGAACCATATTAGGCTGGACACAGAAACAGACAAACTAGACACACAACATAGAATTCCCACCCAGGTCACGTCCTGACCAACACTAAACAAGCAAAACACATAAGAACTCTGGTCAGGAGGTTACAGGGTCAAACGTTTTAGGTAGCCTTCCACAAGCTTCCCACAATAAGTTGGGTGAATTTTGGCCCATTCCTCCTGACAGAGCTGGTGTAGCTGGGTCAGGTTTGCAGGCCTCCTTGCTCGCACACGCTTTTTCAGTTCTGCCTACAAATGTTCTATAGGATTGAGGTCAGGGCTTTGTGATGGCCACTCTAAAACCATGACTGTGTTGCCCTTAAGCCATGTTGCCACAACTTTGTAAGTTTGCTTGGGGTCATTGTCCATTTGGAAGACCCATTGGCGACCAAGCTTTAATAACTTCCTGACTGATGTCTTGAGATGTTGCTTCAATATATCCACATAATTTTCCTTTCACGTGATGCCATCTATTTTGTGAAGTTCACCTGTCCCTCCTGCAGCAAAGCACCCCCACAACATGATGCTGCCACCCACGTGCGTCACGGTTGGGATGGTGTTCATCGGCTTGCAAGCATCCCCTTTTTTCCTCGAAACATAAAGAGGGTCATTAAGGCAAAACAGTACTATTTTTGTTTCAGCAGACTAGAGGACATTTCTCCAAAAAGTACGAAATTGTCCCCATGTGCAGTTGCAAACTATAGTCTGGCCAAGGATGAACCAGACTTGTGGAGGTCTACAATGTTTTTTCTGAGGTCTTGGCCGATTTGATTTTCCCATGATGCCAAGCAAAGAGACACTGCGTTTGAAGGTATGCCTTGAAAAACATCCACAGGTACACCTCCAATTGACTCAAATAGTGTCAAATAGCCTATCAAAAGCTTCTAAAGCCATGACATCATTTTCTGGAAATGTCCAAGCTGATTAAAGGCACAGTCAACTGAGTGTATGTCCACTTCTGACCCACTGGAATTTGGGTACAGTGAATTATAAGTGAAATAATCTGTCTGTAAACAATTGTTGGAAAAATTACTTGTGTCATTCACAAAGAAGATGTCCTAACCGACTTGCCTAAACTATAGTTTGTTAACAAGAAACTTGTGGAGTGGTTGAAAAACAAGTTTTAATGACTCCAACCTAAGTGTATGTAAACTTCTGACTACAACTGTAGCTATTACATGCAGTAAGCATAACGAGCTGAAAAGCTATTTAATATAAATATCATCCCACAGCATTTATGCAGAAAACAGCATTACTACCCCCACTACTTCTTTCTCCCTCTGCTCTCTCTCTCTCTCTATCTCACTATCTCTCCCTCACGATCTCCTTCTCTCTGTCTTTCTCGCTGTCTTTCTTTATGTCCCCCCTCCCTACTTTAAACTCTAGCCCATTATCTAGACATGTTCTGAACACAGTCTTCATGTTATTATATAACAAGTGGAAATTATTAGTGCAGGGATGAAAAGGGAGAGGGTTTATCAAATGGACATCTAATTGTAACAAATTAAGCGCTTTATTGAGGTACTGTCTAACACTGGAGAACATTGCAGAGGAAATGTCATCACGTTGTCATACTGTGAGCTAGTTTAATGTAATATAACTTATAATGGGGAAAGAATATATCAAACCAATGTTCATATAAGCACTACCAGCCGACGCTACCATGAATGCATTAGCATTGCACCCTCTTGCTTGTACATACATCAGACAAGTCTAAATGTGTTTCATAAGGTTAATGTGTTTCATCAGGGTACTCTGTTTCATCAGGGTAATGCATTTCATCAGGGTAATGCATATCTTCAGGGTACTGTGTTTCATCAGGTTACTGTGTTTCATCAGGTTACTGTGTTTCATAAGGTTAATGTGTTTCATCAGGGTACAGTGTTTCATCAGGGTACTGTGTTTCATCAGGGTACTCTGATTCATCAGGTTACTGTGTTTCATCAGGTTGCTGTGTTTCATCAGGGTAATGCATTTCATCAGGTTACTGTGTTTCATCAGGTTACTGTGTTTCATAAGGTTAATGTGTTTCATCAGGTTACTGTGTTTCATCAGGTTACTGTGTTTCATCAGGGTACTCTGATTCATCAGGTTACTGTGTTTCATCAGGTTGCTGTGTTTCATCAGGGTAATGCATTTCATCAGGGTAATGCATTTCATCAGGTTACTGTGTTTCATCAGGTTACTCTGTTTCATCAGGTTACTGTGTTTCATCAGGTTACTGTGTTTCATCAGGGTAATGCATTTCATCAGGTTACTCTGTTTCATCAGGTTACTGTGTTTCATCAGGTTACTGTGTTTCATCAGGGTACTGTGTTTCATCAGGGTACTCTGTTTCATCAGGTTAATGTGTTTCATCAGGTTACTGTGTTTCATCAGGTTACTGTGTTTCATCAGGGTAATGCATTTCATCAGGGTACTCTGTTTCATCAGGTTACTGTGTTTCATCAGGTTACTATGTTTCATCAGGTTACTGTGTTTCATCAGGTTACTGTGTTTCATCAGGTTACTGTGTTTCATCAGGTTACTGTGTTTCATCAGGTTACTGTGTTTCATCAGGGTAATGCATTTCATCAGGTTACTCTGTTTCATCAGGTTACTGTGTTTCATCAGGTTACTGTGTTTCATCAGGGTACTGTGTTTCATCAGGGTACTCTGTTTCATCAGGTTACTGTGTTTCATCAGGTTAATGTGTTTCATCAGGTTACTGTGTTTCATCAGGTTACTGTGTTTCATCAGGTTAATGTGTTTCATCAGGTTACTGTGTTTCATCAGGTTAATGTGTTTCATCAGGTTACTGTGTTTCATCAGGTTACTGTGTTTCATCAGGTTACTGTGTTTCATCAGGTTACTGTGTTTCATCAGGTTACTGGGTTTCGTCAGGGTATTGGGTTTCGTCAGGGTACTGTGTTAGATTTATGTTGAAATGCCAAAACAAAACAGTATCAAAGGGAGATAATGTGAGTCTGAAGAGATCTGAGAATGCGTGGGAGTATAATGCTAAGTGCAGCTGTATGTATTTGTACTGTATGCTGAGTACGTTTGGTTTGTGTGTGTGTATGTAATCATGTAACCTCCCATCTCTTTTAATAAATAACACACAGACAAACGCGCGCACACAAACGCACAAACGCACATACACCAATAGAAAGCATCTGATGTGTCCATTGCCCGTGGAGTGGGTTGGAACAGGCCCAGACTACACTGAAGATAAACAGATGGGCTTTTTAAATACATGTTGAACGACTTGACTCATTTAACTCCTTTAATGCCCAGGACTCTGCTGGTGAGGCTTCCCAAACAATCTAAATGAGAAACTGATTGACAATACCTTCCAAACAGACATGTTTTCACAGCTTAAGCAATACCACAACACAGCTATTCATTTCCACAAACCCATTTAAATACACATTAAGATCAAGAGGGGAAACAACTTTGAAAATAGAACTCTGTATGAGTGTCTGCGGTGGTTTGGAAGCGGAGGGTGTGCGCACGTCTGTATGTGTGTGTGTGTGTTTGTTGTGATGCGGATTGAGTCTGTGAATAGATTAACCAAAACCTGACTATCAGTGAACGAGATAGGGATCAGAAGCGCTCTGCAGGAAGCTCACTCTCTCTCTTTTACTCTCGCTGTCTCTCCATCGAAAGCCTGCGAGATGGAGGGGCCAACCGGGTCGTGGACAAATCATTTCAAATAGCTTTTTACTTGTCACATGCGCCGAAAACAACAGGTATAGACCTTACTGTGAAATGCTTACTTAAAATAACTTATTAACCAACAATGCAGTTCAAGGTTAAATAAAATGTTAAAGTAGAACATATTTACTAAATAAACTAAAGTAAAAAAATATAATAAAATCAAAAAGTAATAAGAAAATAACAATAATGGGGCCATATACAGGGGGTACTGGTAGAGAGTCCATGTGCAGGGGTACAGGTTAGTTGAGGTAATTTGTAAAATGACTATACATAGATAATAAACAGTGAGTAGCAGCAACTCCCAGTGTAAAAACAAAAGGGGTCAATGTAAACAGTCCGTTTGGACATTTGATTAATAGTTCAGCAGTCTTATAGCTTGGGGGTAGAAACTATTAAGGAGCCTTTTGGTCCTAGACTTGGCTCTCCGGTACCGCTTCCCATGCGGTAGCAGAGAGAACAGTCTATGACTTGGGTGACTGGAGTCTTTGACAATTTTTGGGGTTGAAAGAATCATCAACAAACTATCATGGTCCAAACAAACCAAGACACTAGTGAAGAGGACAACACCTTTCCCCCCTCAGGAGACTGAAAAGATTTGGCATGGGTCCCCAGATCCTGAAAAAGTTCTACAGCTGCACCATCGAGAGCATCCCAAGCAGTTGCATCACCGCCTGGTACGGCAACTGCTCGACATCTGACCATAAGGCACTACAGAGGGTAGTGCGTTTGGCCCAGTACATCACTGGGGCCAAGCTTCCTGACATCCATGACCTATATACTAGGCGGTATCAGAGGAAAGCCCCCAAAAAGTGTCAAAGACCCCAGTCACCCAAGGCATAGACTGTTCTCTCTGCTGCCGCATGGCATGCGGTACCGGAGCGCTAAGTCTAGAGCCAAAAGGCTCCTTAACAGCTTCTATCACCCAGACAATTTACAGTACATTGACCTCCCCCCCAGCACTTTAGCACTTTGTAAAAATTACCTTGACTAACCTGTACCCCTGCACATTGACTAGGTACTGTTACCCAGTGTATTTAGCCTCCATTCCTCCCTCCCTCCCTTCTCCCTTCCTCCGTTTTCCTTCCCCTTTCCCTCCCATCCCCCCTCCCTTTCCGTTCCTCCCTCCCTCCCTTCTCCCTCCTTCCATTTTCCATCCCTTTTCCCTCCCATCCTCCCTCCCTTTCCATTCCTCCCTCCCTCCCTTCCATTCATTATTCCTCCCTCCCTCCTCCCCTCAGCTCTAACAAATCCTCTCTTCAAACTCACAAGTTCATTCTGTTGAAGGCTGGATTTGACTGTGGTGAGTCCAGGAGAAAATATGAAAATGTCCACAATATCACTGGAGCTAACAGTCATATCTCTTTGGCAAATAGTTTAATTATTTAATTAAAACACAGTATCATATCCCCCTGGAGGGCTCATTCAGGAGGCAGATGTGTTTTCTCTCTTTTTCTCCATCCATCTTTTCCCTCCATCAATCCCTTCTCCTTTTCTTCTCCGTTCATCCGTTCAGTTTAATGGAAATCATTTTCAACACTTTGCCTTGGACAGACTGGCCTGATGACATCACCATCACACAGGATACGACGCAGTGCCCCAGATTGGCCAGTGTCCTCACTGATCCACTCACTGACTGTGAGGACACTCTCTCTCTCTCTCTCTCTCTCTCTCTCTCTCTCTCTCTCTCTCTCTCTCTCTCTCTCTCTCTCTCTCTCTCTCTCTCTCTCTCTCTCTCTCTCTCTCTCTCTCTCTCTCTCTCTCTCTCTCTCTCTCTCTCTCTCTCTCTCTCTCTCGTCACACTTCTAATTGCTGGACAAGCCATGAGCGTCTTGGACATTCACACTCACCACTCATGAACGCAACTATCATCCTGCCAAAAAAACATCTTCATTTCACTTCTCACACATACTGTACTCATAGCTACCCACAGTCTACTGCCTCATTCACAGAGTTAGTTACCAATTCCATACTGGGGACAAAGCAAGCAATCTCTATCTCTCTCTCCCTCTCCCTCGCTCCCTCAGTTATCACCAGCAGTAGGCCTAATTCTCTAACTGTTTTCATCAGCTGATAGAGAATATACACAGCCATAGCCTCCTGTTTAATACACAAGGCTCATCGAAGACCTCTCCAGTGCCATGTCCAATAGCCGGTGTTTGAGAAAGAGAAGAGAAGAGGAATATATTCATTATGTCTCCATATCTTCCCACTCTGTCTTCAAGTCAACATTTTAATGAGTATTGTATTTGGAACAACAACAACATAGTTCTGTCAATTAAAAACGCATGATTAAACAATTTGAATTTGCCTGAGATAGAGTAGACTGTGGTGATGCATGATACAGGCTGTCTGGATATTAGCCAGTATGGTAGCTAGCTCTTTCCTGATGCAGGCTGTCTGGATATTAGCCAGTATGGTAGCTAGCTCTTTCCTGATACAAGCTGTCTGGATATTAGCCAGTATGGTAGCTAGCTCTTTCCTGATATAGGCTGTCTGGATATTAGCCAGTATGGTAGCTAGCTCTTTCCTGATACAGGCTGTCTGGATATTAGCCAGTATGGTAGCTAGCTCTTTCCTGATATAGGCTGTCTGGATATTAGCCAGTATGGTAGCTAGCTCTTTCCTGATTCAGGCTGTCTGGATATTAGCCAGTATGGTAGCTAGCTCTTTCCTGATACAGGCTGTCTGGATATTAGCCAGTATGGTAGCTAGCTCTTTCCTGATACAGTCTGTCTGGATATTAGCCAGTATGGTAGCTAGCTCTTTCCCGATACAGACTGTCTGGATATTAGCCAGTATGGTAGCTAGCTCTTTCCTGATACAGGCTGTCTGGATATTAGCCAGTATGGTAGCTAGCTCTTTCCTGATACAGGCTGTCTGGATATTAGCCAGTATGGTAGCTAGCTCTTTCCCGATACAGGCTGTCTGGATATTAGCCAGTATGGTAGCTAGCTCTTTCCTGAATCAGGCTGTCTGGATATTAGCCAGTATGGTAGCTGGCTCTTTCCTGATACAGTCTGACTGGATATTAGCCAGTATGGTAGCTAGCTCTTTCCTGATACAGGCTGTCTGGATATTAGCCAGTATGGTAGCTAGCTCTTTCCTGATACAGGCTGTCTGGATATTAGCCAGTATGGTAGCTAGCTCTTTCCTGATTCAGGCTGTCTGGATATTAGCCAGTATGGTAGCTAGCTCTTTCCTGATACAGTCTGTCTGGATATTAGCCAGTATGGTAGCTAGCTCTTTCCTGTTACAGGCTGTCTGGATATTAGCCAGTATGGTAGCTAGCTCTTTCCTGATACAGGCTGTCTGGATATTAGCCAGTATGGTAGCTAGCTCTTTCCTGTTCTCTCATCCCTGTTTTCTCCTCTGTGCCCCACTCAGTGTTTTTGATGTTTGTTCTCTTGTTCAACAGTGCTTTGACATACAGCATGTGGTATAATAGTAGTTCACACACACACACACACGCACACACACACTGCAATGCTCCACTGAGCACCATTTGCATTGTCAATGGGACACTCCTGAGCTCTGTCACACCATGCGAGCAGCAGCACGTCGGATAGTTTTACATAAAACATATGTTGTATATTAATGCATGTTTGTACATAGTGTGCTTCCCAAATTGATCCCCTATTTCATATGTAGTGCACTACTTTTGACCAGGGCCCATAGGGCTCTGTTCAAAAGTAGTGCAATATATAGGGAAGGGGTGGCATTTGGAACACAGGCATACAGAACTGTATGAATTTCATCATGCCAGAGTATAGAGTTGAGGGCTATGGCATTGACTTTTCCTTTATTTTCTTCTCTTCAACCTGTTCTCACCACATGCTACAGCCTTTCAACTCAACATGTATCCTCACAGCAGCGTAGGATGGTGTATTTGTGTTCAGTCAAGTGAATAACATAAAGAGGTTATGCACATGCATGTGATAGAAAAGCACATTACCCTAAGAAGCTACTCAATGTCAACTCTAGTCTACTGTCAATATAAGCAGGCATACAGGTAACTGCCAAAATAAAGGAAACCCCAACATAAAGTGTCTTAATAGGGTGTTGTGCCACCATGACCCAGAACAACTTCAATGCACCTTGGCATAGATTCTACAAATATCTGGAACTCTGTTGGAGGGATGCGACACAGTTCTTCCACGACAAATTCCATAATTTTGTGTTTTGTTGATGGTGGTGGAAAACGCTGTCACAGGCGACACTAGAATATTCCATAAGTGTGTTCAATTGGGTAGAGATCTGGTGACTGAGACAACCATGACATATGGTTTATATCGTTTTCATGCTCATCAAACCATTTAGTGACCACATGTGCCCTGTGGATGGGGGCATTGTTGTCCTGGAAGTGACCAGGATAGTAATGATTCACCACAGGTTGAAAGTGATCACTGAGAATGGTAGACACCACTAAGGAGTTGAGAGGACATAACCCATGGCAGGAAAATGCATCCCACACAATAACAGAGCCTCAAGAACCCTCCTTTACTCAATTGTTTCCTTTATTTTACCCGTACTGAATATACAGTATAAGCAATTTTAGCAGACACTTTTATCCAAAGTGACTAATGGTCGTGTGTGTATATTTTGTATGCGCGTCCCGAGCGTGAATCAAACCCATGAGCCTTGCCATTGCAAGTGCGATGCTCTACCAAATGAGCCACACAGGACCAGACATCAATTTAAAGTGTATTGCTTGCGTACACATATTTGCAGATGTTATCGCAGGTGTAGCAAAATGCTTGTGTTTCTAGCCCCAACAGTTCAGTAATACCTAGCAATGCAAAATAACAATACACACAAAATTTAAATTGTTTTAAGAAATGAGCAATGTCGGAGACCGGAATATAAATATAGACTGAGTGTTCAAAACATTAGGAACCTCTGCTTTTTCCATTACTCATTTTGGGTGCTGGAACTGTTTATATTTCGGTGCAGGAGCTCCACAATACTTTTGAGCTAATAATATTCAATGAGAGGAACAGGAGCTCAAGCAGTAGAAAAGTTGAGGTGCCAGTACTCAGCTCCGGTGACCTCCTGCCCAAGTCAAGCACCGGTAGTAGGTGCCAGGCGCACCGGTTTGAGTGTGTCAAGAACTGCAACACTGCTGGATTTTTCACGCTCAATAGTTTCCCGTGTGTATCAAGAATGGACCACCACCCAAAGAACATCCAGCCAACTTGCCACAACTGTGGGAAGCATTGGAGTCAACATGGGCCAGCATCCCTGTGGAACGCTTTCAACACCTTGTAGAGTCCTGGCCCTGATGAGTTGAGGCTGTTTTGATGGCTAAAAGGGGTGCAACTCAATATTAGGAAAGCATTCCTAATGTTTTGTACACTCAGCCATGCAATCTCCATAGACAAAAACTGGCAGTAGAATGGCCTTACTTAAAAGCTCAGTGACTTTTCTGCCCTGCTAGAGCTACCCCGGTCAGCTGCAAGTGCTGTTATTGTTAAGTAGAAATGTCTAGGAGAAACAACGGCTCAGCCACGAAGAGGTAGGCCACACAAGCTCAAAGAACGCGTCCTCCGAGTGCTGAAGCATGCAGCGCGTAAAAATCATCTGTCCTCAGTTGCAACACTGATCCTGACTAGTCTCCCAGTCCCTGTCTCTGAAAGACATCCCCACAGCATGATGCTGCCGCCACCATGCTTCACTGTAGGGATGGTGGCAGGTTTCCTCCAGACGTGGCGCTTGGCATTCAGGCCAAATAGTTCAATCTTGGTATTCATCAGACCAGAGAATCTTGTTTCTCATGGTCTGAGAGTCTTTAGGTGCCTTTTGGCAAACTCCAAGCAGGCTGTCATGTGCCTTTTACTGAGGAGTGGCTTCCGTCTGGTCACTCCACCATAAAGGCCTGATTTGTGGAGTGCTGCAAAGATGGTTGTCCACCTCTTGGTGGTTCCAAACTACTTCCATTTAAGAATGATGGAGGCCGCTGTGTTCTTGGGGACCTTCAATTCTGCAGACATGTTTTGGTACCCTTTGGTACCCAGGGTGCTGGGTGGAGGCCAGCTAGTGGTGACTGTTTAACAGTCTGATGGCCTAGAGATAGAATATGTTTCACAATCTCTCGGTCCAAGCTTTGATGCACCTGTACTGTCTGAGGTTCTTGATGATTTTTTAGATGGTAGTGAGGTGAACAGGCCGTGGCTCGGGTGGCTGAAGTTCTTGATGATGGTCTTGGCCTTCCTGTAGGTGCTGTAGATGTCCAGGCAGTACCAAGTGGTCATACAAGGCGACAGGATGCTCTCAGTGGTTCGTGAGGGTCTTAGGGGCCAAGCCAAATTTCTTTAACCTCGTGAGATTCAAGAGGCTCTTTTGTGCTGTCTTTGTGAAGGGGAATGTTATAAGGGATTCTTATTTACTCCTCTCTGATATCCTACTGATCAGCTAGTCTTTTATCATAACAGCTCTGGGCGTCATTTCACACTCACTGAGACAGTTGTGCTGTAAACTAATGCACGACAGTATTCTAAATAACTGAGGCTTCGATACTGTGCATTCCATGGTTGTGTGGTGTGTGTAACTACATCTCTGTTAAGTCTAAAATTCACCCTCACGTAACTTGTTAAAGGAAAGTTACATACAGTACATAAGTCGTGGTGCAGTTTTGAATTTAACTTTCCTAGCCCACAGCCCAGGTGTCTACCAGCTCAGCTAGCTAACTAGCTCACAGTCCAGGTCTCTTTGCCAAAGGAAAATATAGCCCTCTGAGTTTGGCAACTCTCTCCAAGTTGTTCAGTTGCAGTGATGTTATACTCTAGAGGATTAAATCACACATACTGTAGCTTCCCTACCATCAGACCTTAACTACTTGCACCCATTTCACTGACTGGCACTGATACCCACTTTGAGAATATTAACCAATCAACAGACACCATAAAAGGTTGTCTAACTAGGGCAGATCATTGTTGGGGATATAGAAGTAACCACATATGGGAGAAGGGGGAAAGAGAGCGAGAGATGATGTGTCTTATGTCGGTAACCCAGTATCTGTACCTGACATGATGTGAAGAGTCTCATTGTACATGTGTTAGGATTTATAGTGTGTGTATATTCTGTGTTTTCTTTCTGCATCTGTGAGTGCACATCATGCCTTATCTCTGAGTGATCAAGACTCTGTTTATTGGTGTATGGTTGTGTCAGCTTCAGTAAAGATTATCATCACAGCGTTACGCAACCATAGTTATATTCCTCCCTCTCTCGCTATTGTGTGCGGACTGTGGTGGAGCGTGTCTGGACTGTGGTGGAGCGTGTCTGGACTGTGGTGGAGCGTGTCTGGACCGTGGTGGAGCGTGTGTGGACCATGGTGGAGCGTGTGTGGACCGTGGTGGAGCGTGTCTGGACTGTGGTGGAGCATGTCTGGACTGTGGTGGAGCGTGTCTGGACTGTGGTGGAGCGTGTCTGGACTGTGGTGGAGCGTGTCTGGACTGTGGTGGAGCGTGTGTGGACCATGGTGGAGCGTGTGTGGACCGTGGTGGAGCGTGTGTAGACTGTGGTGGAGCGTGTGTAGACTGTGGTGGAGCGTGTCTGGACTGTGGTGGAGCGTGTGTAGACTGTGGTGGAGCGTGTCTGGACTGTGGTGGAGCGTGTGGAGCGTGTGTAGACTGTTGTGGAGCGTGTGTGGACTGTGGTGGAGCATGTGTGGACCGTGGTGGAGTGTGTGTGGACCATGGTGGAGCATGTGTAGACCATTGTGGAGCATGTGTGGACCATGGTGGAGCGTGTGTAGACCATGGTGGAGCATGTGTGGACCGTGGTGGAGCGTGTGTAGACCATGGTGGAGCGTGTGTAGACCATGGTGGAGCGTGTGTGGACCGTGGTGGAGCGTTTGTAGACCGTGGTGGACGTGTGTAGACCGTGGTGGAGCGTGTGTGGGCCGTGGTGGAGCGTGTGTGGACCGTGGTGGAGCGTGTGTGGACCGTGGTGGAGCGTGTGTGGACCGTGGTGGAGCGTGTGTAGACCGTAGTGGAGCGTGTGTGGACCGTGGTGGAGCGTGTGTAGACCGTGGTGGAGCGTGTTTGGACCATGGTGGAGCGTGTGTGAACCGTTGTGGAGCGTGTGTGGACCGTGGTGGAGCGTGTGTGAACCGTTGTGGAGCGTGGGTAGACCGTGGTGGAGCGTGTGTGAACCGTTGTGGTGCGTGTGTGGACCGTGGTGGAGCGTGTGTGGACCGTTGTGGTGCGTGTGTAGACCGTGGTGGAGCATGTGTAGACCGTAGTGGAGCGTGTGTGGACCGTGGTGGAGCGTGTGTGGACCGTGGTGGTGCGTGTGTGGACCGTGGTGGAGTGTGTGTGGACCGTAGTGGAGCGTGTGTAGACCGTGGTGGAGCGTGTGTGGACCGTGGTGGAGCGTGTGTGGACCGTGGTGGAGCGTGTGTGGACCGTGGTGGAGCGTGTGTGGACCGTGGAGGAGCGTGTGTGGACCGTGGTGAAGCGTGTGTAGACCGTGGTGGAGTGTGTGTGGATTGTGGTGGAGCGTGTGTGGACCGTGGTGGAGCGTGTGTGGACCGTGGTGGAGTGTGTGTGGATTGTGGTGGAGCGTGTGTGGACCGTGGTGGAGCGTGTGTGGACCGTGGAGGAGCGTGTGTAGACCGTGGTGGAGTGTGTGTGGACCGTGGTGGAGCGTGTGTAGACCGTGGTGGAGCGTGTGTAGACCGTGGTGGAGCGTGTGTAGACCGTGGTGGAGCGTGTGTGGACCGTGGTGAAGCGTGTGTGGACCGTGGTGGAGCGTGTGTAGACCGTGGTGGAGCGTGTGTAGACCGTGGTGGAGCGTGTGTGGACCGTGGTGGAGCGTGTGTAGACCGTGGTGGAGCGTGTGTAGACCGTGGTGGAGTGTGTGTGGACCGTAGTGGAGCGTGTGTGGACCGTGGTGGAGCGTGTGTAGACCGTGGTGGAGCGTGTGTGGACCGTGGTGGAGCGTGTGTTGACCGTGGTGGAGCGTGTGTGGACCGTGGTGGAGCGTGTGTGGATTGTGGTGGAGCGTGTTTGGACCAGGGTGGAGCGTGTGTAGACCGTAGTGGAGCATGTGTGGACCGTGGAGGAGCGTGTGTGGACCATGGTGGAGCGTGTGTGGATTGTGGTGGAGTGTGTGTGGACCGTGGTGGACCGTGTGTGGACCGTGGTGGAGCGTGTGTGGACCGTGGTGGAGCGTGTGTAGACCGTGGTGGAGCGTGTGTAGACCGTGGTGGAGCGTGTGTGGACCGTGGTGGAGCGTGTGTAGACCGTGGTGGAGCATGTGTAGACCGTGGTGGAGTGTGTGTGGACCGTAGTGGAGCGTGTGTGGACCGTGGTGGAGCGTGTGTAGACCGTGGTGGAGCGTGTGTGGACCGTGGTGGAGCGTGTGTAGACCGTGGTGGAGCGTGTGTGGACCGTGGTGGAGTGTGTGTGGATTGTGGTGGAGCGTGTGTGGACCATGGTGGAGCGTGTGTGGACCATGGTGGAGCGTGTGTGGGTGAGCTTCAACATGTCTTCAATTGTCTTCTGCTTTTCTGTTGTGTGGAGAGCTGTGTCTTAGTCAATGCGGTCCATTTTTCAGTACATTTCTGATTCATGCTATTTCCTTGCTGTCAGACCTTCCACACATGACTAAGTCACCACTAAAGTGTCTGTATATGGTAGCAGTGACTGATGACACTCCATAGATTACATTTTTACCCCACTAAACTTGTGTAAAATAGACCATCCCTGAACGGCCAACCCGGGATATGATCTCATCTCAACATCTGCACCTTCTGCTCTTTACAGAGAGAGGGAGGCACTGGTAACACACTGGTATCACACTGGTAACACACGGGTATCACACTGGTAACACACTGGTATCACACTGGTATCACACTGGTAACACACAGGTATCACACTGGTAACACACTGGTAACACACAGGTATCACACAGGTAACACACTGGTATCACACTGGTATCACACTGGTAACACACTGGTATCACACTGGTAACACACTGGTATCACACTGGTATCACACTGGTATCACACTGGTAACACACTGGTAACACACTGGTATCACACTGGTAACACACTGGTATCCCACTGGTAACACACTGGTATCACACTGGTAACACACTGGTATCACACTGCTAACACACTGGTATCACACTGGTAACACACAGGTATCACACTGGTAACACACTGGTAACACACTGGTATCACACTGGTATCACACTGGTAACACACAGGTATCACACTGGTAACACACTGGTAACACACTGGTAACACACAGGTATCACACTGGTAACACACTGGTATCACACTGGTAACACACAGGTATCACACTGGTAACACACTGGTATCACACTGGTAACACACTGGTAACACACTGGTATCCCAGGGTTTAGTCACCAGCTTGTTTAAATGAGGTACACAACAGCACCATCTTTCCTCTAGCACTGTCTTGCTTCCAATTTTCTTGCTGCATTTGTTTACACATTAGTATTGTCATTAGTATGGTTTGTTGCTCTACCCCTCAGTGCACACAACACCAACTCTCTCTCTTTCTCTCACCATCTCTCGTTCTCTCTCTCTCTCTATCCTCTCTCTCTCTATCCTCTCTCTCTCTCTCGTTCTCTCTCTATCATCTCTCTCTAAATCCTCTCTCTCTTTCTCAATTCAATTCAAGGGGCTTTATTGGCATGGGAAACATGTGTTAACATTGCCAAAGCAAGTGAAGTAGATAATAAACAAAAGTGAAATAAACAATAAAAATGTATAGTAAACATTACACTCACAGAAGTTCCAAACAAATATATACATTACAAATGTAATATTCTGTATATACTCAGTGTTGTAAGGGAAAATAAATAAGCATAAATATGAGTTGTATTTACAATGGTACAACCTCAGACCTCACAACCATAAAGGACAATAGGTTCTAAAACTGATTCACAAATGTTTTGCCAAATTGAGCCGAAGGCTTTTTGGAAATCCACAAAGCATGAAAAGACTTTGCCTTTGTTTTGATTTGTTTGTTTGTCATTTAGGGTGTGCAGGATGAATACGTCGTCTGTGAAACGATCATTTGGTAAAAAAACAATTTGACATTTCCTCAGTACATTTATTTCATTGAGGAAATGTATGAGTCTGCTGTTAATTATTATATATATTTTTTTATTTCACTTTTATTTAACCATGTAGGCCAGCTGAGAACATGTTCTCATTTTCAACTGCAACCTGGTGTCACGATTGTCTATGGGTGAGCGAGAGGACCAAGGCGCAGTGTGTGCAAAATACATCTCTTTTATTTTAGAGAAGGGAATAACACGCAACGAACACTATTACAAAACGAAACAAAACAACAAACAATCGTGAAGCTAAAGACGTAAGTGCAAACACAAGCTACAAACGTACAACATAGACAACTACCCACAAAAGCCTACTGCCTATGGCTGCCTAAATATGGCTCCCAATCAGAGACAATGAATGACAGCTGTCTCTGATTGAGAACCAATCTAGGCAGCCATAGACATAACTAGACAACTACACTCTACTCTGCCCCATACACATACAACACCCCTAGACACTACAAAACACATACATTCCCCATGTCACACCCTGACCTAACTAAAAAACATAAAGAAAACAAAGAATACTAAGGCCAGGGCGTGACACCTGGCCAAGATGAAGCAAAGCAGTGTGACAAAAACAACACAGAGTTGCACATGGGATAAACAATTGTACAGTCAATAACACAATAGAAAATATGGATGAAGTGTGTGCAAATGAATTAAAGAGGTAAGGCAATAAATTGGCCAATAGTGGCAAAGTAATTACAATTTAGCAATTAAACACTGGAGTGATATTTGTGAAGATGAGGATGTGCAAGTAGAACTACTGGTGAGCAAAAGAGCAGAAAAAGAAACACAAATATGGGGATGAGGTAGGTAGTTGGTTGAATGGGCTATTTACAGATGGGCTGTGTACAGCTGCAGCGATCGGTAAGCTGCTCTGACAGCTGACGCTTAAAGTTAATCTAACTGATTGATCGCTGAGATCCTGGTTGAAGACAGCAGAGGTGTATTTAGAGGGCAAGGTGGTCAGGATGATATCTAAGGTTATGGATTTAGGGTTCGACCTGGTTGGTTCCTTGATAATTTGTGTGAGATTGAGAGCATCAAGCTTAGATTGTAGGACGACCGGGGCGGTAATAAGCATGTCCTAGTTTAGGTCACCTAACAGTACCATAAATTAACATATGGTGTCCAGGGCACAGCCGGGGGTAGGGGGTCTATAACAAGCGACAACGGTGAGAGACTTGTTTCTGGAAAGGTGGATTTTTAAAAGTAGAAGCTGAAATTGTTTGGGCACAGACCTGGATAGTATGAAAGCACTCTGCATGCTATCTCTTCAGTAGATTGCAACTCCATCCCGTTTGGCAGTTCTATCTTGTCGGAAAATGTTATAATTAAGGATGGACATTTCTTGATCAGGGTTGCTGAGTGTGCTATAACAGTGAAAAAAACTAATAGGGAGAAGGCTTCTGATGTTAACATGCATGAAACCAAGGCTTTTACGGTTACAGAACTCAACAAATGAGAGCGCCTGGGAAATGGCAGTTGTGCTGTGGGCTGCAGGGCCTGGGTTAACCTCTACATCACCAGAGGAACAGAGGAGGAGTAGGATAAGGGTACGGCTAAAGGTTATAAAAACTGGTTTTCTAGTACGTTCGAAACAGAGATTAAAAGGAGCAGATGTCTGGCCGCGGAAGAATAGATTCAAAACATGATGTACAGACAAAGGTAGGTGGAGGTAATCCTAGGCATTGAGTGATGATGAGAGAGGTATTGTCTCTAGAGGCACCATTTAAGCCAGGTGAGGTCACCACATGTGTGGGGGTGGAACAAAAGGGCTATCTAAGGCATATTGAGCAGGGCTGGAGGCTCTACAGTGAAATAAGACAATAATCACTAACCAAAACAGCAATAGACAAGGCATATTGGCATTAGGGAGAGATATGTGTAGCCGAGGGTCCAGTGAGAAGCAGTAGATGAGTAAGGAACAATTCAGTAGTCGCTACTATGCTAGGCAAGCTGGAGACACGGCGACTCAGACAGCTAGTGGGTCGGGGCTAGCAGATGGGCCTCCAGGGAAGTCACAACGGAAGAGCCTGTTGAAACCACCTCGGACGGTTGTGTCGGCATCCCAGTCGTGGTGGATTGGCGGCGCTCCGTGTCGGCAGTATATGGTCCAGGCCAATTGGCAAAAGAGGTATTGTAGCCCAAGAATTGGCTGATGGACTACTTTGGCTAGCCAGGAGATGGGCCTAGCTCGAGGCTATCTCTGCACATCTCCCATTCCAGTGTTTAACCTCTCTGGAGCAGGTGGGACGCAAAAGTCCAACCGGCCAATAGCCAGGGAAAATACAGCGCGCCAAATTCAAATAACATGATATAAAAATCTAACTTTAATTAAATCAAACATGTAATATACCAAATTAAAGCTACACTCGTTGTGAATCCAGCCGACATGTCAGATTTCAAAAAGGCTTTTCGGCGAAAGCATAAGATGCTATTATCTGATGATAGCACAACAGTAAACAAAGAGAGTAGCATAATTCAACACTGCAAGCACGACACAAAACGCAGAAATAAAATATAAATCATGCCTTACCTTTGACAAAATGTTTGGCGTGCAAGCCCGACGTCGGTACATTTATGACAACAGCCACTTCAAGTGCAGGGCGCGAAATTCAAAAGATATTTTTTTTTAATATTTAACTTTCACACATTAACAAGTCCAATACAGCATATGAAAGGTACACATCTCGTGAATCCAGCCAACATGTCCGATTTTTTAAATGTTTTACAGGGAAGACAAAATATGTAAATCTATTAGCTAACCACGTTAGCAAAAGACTCCACTTTTATTACTCCATCAGTATTTGACTCCATCAGTAGCTATCACAAATTCGGCCAAATAAAGATATAAATAGCCACTAACCAAGAAACAACCTCATCAGATGACAGTCTGATAACATATTTATTGTATAGCATATGTTTTTTTCAAAAAATGTGCATATTTCAGGTATAAATAATGGTTTACATTGCAGCTACAGTCAGAAATTGCACCGAAAGCAGACAGAAAATTTACAGACACCAACGCCAAATAACTAAATACTCATCATAAAACATTTCTGAAAAATACATAGTGTACAGCAATTGAAAGACAGGCATCTTGTGATTCCAGACAATATTTCCGATTTATCAAGTGTTTTACAGCAAAAACACAATATAGCGTTATATTAGCGTAGCCACAATAGCCAGAAACACTTGGGCGCCGACGACCAGTTCACATGCGCGACAGATATTAGAAATAGCATCATAAAATGTTTCTTACTTTTGGTGATCTTCCGTCAGAATGTTGGACAAGGTGTCCTTTGTCCAGAACAGTCGTTGTTTGGATCTGGAACGGCAAATTTCCCTCTTGATTTAGCATGGGCACTTGCCAAGTGGCACGGATCTCTCCAACGTCAACAGTCAGAGAACGGAACACGGCAAAACTTCCGAAAATGTTTCAATAATCTGATTAAACTATATTGAAAAAACATACTTTACGATGATATGGTCACATGTATCAAATAAAATCTAAACCGGAGATGTTAGTCGTCCATAACGACAGCTAAACAGAAGGCAAATCCATGTCCTCTTTCGCGCGCTCCAGAATCAGGAAATGGACGGTCACGTCATACAAAGAGCTTTAATTCCACCTCAGACCAAGATAGACACGAAATTTCTTCTCTCACCGCCTCTTGACAACCAGGGGAAGGTGTATGAAGTGTACGTAGACTCTTACGTTCATTGCCCATGTATAGGCATGAAGTTGAACAGAGCATCGATTTCTGACATTCCACTTCCTGGTCAGGAAATGTGCTGCAGAAGGAGTTCTGTTTCACTCAGAGCAATAATTCAAACGGTTTTAGAAACTAGAGCGTGTTTTCTATCCAATAGTAATAATAATATGCATATTGTACGAGCAAGAATTGAGTACGAGGCCGTTTGAAATGGGCACGATTTAACTGGCTACTCAATACTGCCCCTTGCAGCCATAATAAGTTTTTAAATAAAGGTTAAATAAATAAATAATAAATAAATAAAAATCTCCATGCTAACTGGTGCTTGCTTCGGGACAGAGACGTTAGCCAGAAGTAGCCGCTCGGATAGCAGCTAGCTAGCTACGCTGATCTGGTGTAAAGGTTCAGAGCTTGCAGTAGGAATACAGGGAGGGGTGGAGATAAAGAAGTCCATATTCGCTGGGTTGACATTGCGCTGTGCAGACTGGCAGGAATTGACTTGGTTGAGGTTGGCTGATGCCCGAGTAAACGGTGATGACCGCTAGCGGTGGCTAACTGAGTACTAGCTAGTAACTAGTTAGCTAGCTAGCTTCTGATGGGGGTTCTGGTTCTAAAGTATAAAAGATAGCATATCTGTACTGGACTGTGTGAGACAGGTTGCAGGAGAGTATGTTCAGTCCGTAGATGGAAATTGACATTAAAAATATATACGAAATATATACGAAGAAAACAATTTATATACGGAACGGGACAAAACAGACATCTGACTGCTACGTCATCTTGGTTAACATCAATCCAAACAGTAGACATTTGACTTCAGATTCTAGTAGGGTGAGCAGACTGTTCTAGTGCCCCCGACAATACTTTGATGCTTGCATGCTTGTCTCACCCCACAGCCCTCTGGAAAGAAATGTGTATTCTTTTTGCCAATTTTAGCCGCACACTTGTTGCTTGCGTACATGGATGTTATAATCTTCTATGTTTTTTCCCCCAAACACCGCTTTCCATCAATATGTTAAGCAGACCCTCATGCCAAAATGAGTCTCTCTCTATCCTTCTCTAATTTTCTCTCTCTCTCTCTCTCTCTCTCTCTCTCTCTCTCTCTCTCTCTCTCTCTCTCTCTCTCTCTCTCTCTCTCTCTCTCTCTCTCTCTCTCTCTCTCTCTCTCTCTCTCTCTCTCTCTCTCTCTCTCTATCCCCTCCTCTCTTCGCCTCCTACTCTCTCCTCTCCTCTATCCTTCCACCACATCTCCTCTCCTCTACCCCTCCACCTCCTACTCTCTCCTCTCCTCTACCCCTCCACCTCATCTCCTCTCCCCTCCACCGCATCTCCTCTATCCCTCCACCTCATCTCCTCTCTTCTACCCCTCCACCTCTTACTCTCTCCTCTCCTCTCCAACTCTCCACTCCTGTCCTCTACCCCTCCAACTGTCAACTCCTCTCCTCTACCCCTCCACCTCCACCTCCAACTCTCCTCTTCTCTACCCCTCCAAGTCTCCGCCCCTCCAACTCTCCGCCCCTCCACCTCCAACTCTCCTCTTCTCTACCCCTCCAACTCTCCACTCCTCTCATCTACCCCTCCCCCTCCAACTCTTCTATACCCTAACCCTCCAACTGTCTTCTCATCTACCCCCCCAACTCTCCTCTCCTCTACCCCTCCAACTCTCCTCTCCTCTACCCCTCCAACTCTCCTCTCATCTACCCATGCAACTCTCCTCTCCTCTACCCCTCCACCTCCTACTCTCTCCCTCCTCTCCTCTACCCCTCCACCTACTCTCTCCCTCCTCTCCTCTAACCCTTTACCACCTACTCTCTCCCTCCTCTCCTCTACCCCTCCACCTACTCTCTCCCTCCTCTCCTCTACCCCTCCACCTACTATCTCCCTCCTCTCCTCTAACCCTCTACCACCTACTCTCTCCCTCCTCTCCTCTACCCCTCCACCTACTCTCTCCCTCCTCTCCTCTACCCTCCACCTACTCTGTCCCTCCTCTCCTCTACCCCTCCACCTACTCTCTCCCTCCTCTCCTCTACCCCTCTACCACCTACTCTCTCCCTCCTCTCCTCTAACCCTCTACCACCTACTCTCTCCCTCCTCTCCTCTACCCCTCCACCTACTCTCTCCCTCCTCTCCTCTACCCCTCCACCTACTCTCTCCCTCCTCTCCTCTACCCCTCCACCTACTCTCACACTCCTCTCCTCTAACCCTCTACCACCTACTCTCTCCCTCCTCTCCTCTACCCCTCCACCTACTCTCTCCCTCCTCTCCTCTACCCCTCCACCTACTCTCTCCCTCCTCTCCTCTATCTGACTAGAGCTTTTCTATGGGCCTTTCTCTCTTTTTTCCTCTGTTCTTTTTTCCTATACCTGGCTCTTTCCTCTGTGCAATAATAGCATCCTCTTGGTCTTAGAGACACAAAGAAAAGAGAGAAAAATAAGGGTTTGTTTTTCTCTTCGTCTGACAGCCTTCTGACGCAAGTGAAAAAGAGGTAGGATGGTTTTTGAGCATAGCATAGTACAAGCACAGGTGTCAAGTACTGTGCTTAAAAATGTAATGTTCTACCACATCCTGTGTGACCTCATACACCAAGACATCAGCTGTGCTCTGTCGTTCCATTGTCATGGTCACACAGGGCTATAGTGGGACTACTTTGAGCTCCCGAATGGCGCAGCGGTCTATGGCACTGCATCTCAGTGCTAGAGGTGTCACTACAGACACCCTGGTTTGAATCCAGGCTGTATCACAACCGACCTTAATTGGGAGTCCCATTGGCCCAGCTTAGTCTGGGTTATTTGGTGTAGGCTGTTAGTGTAAATAAGAATTTGTTCTTAACTAACTTGCCTAGTAAACTGAAAAAACTGAGTAACGGGAAATGTTTGGTTGACAGGGCTCTTTCTCTCTATATTTCCTTCCTCTGCTTTCTGTGGAAGAGTTAACATGCCCCTTCTCTTTCCCCAGTATGTTGAGAGGTTTATTGGAGCAGGAATAGGTACTAGTCTAAGAATTACTGGCATAGTGTAATACTGCTTATCCCCTCACAGGGAGATATGATGTGTCCCAAATGGCACCCTATTCCCTTTATTGTGCACTACTTTTAACCAGGGACGTAGGCCATATGGTGCCATTTAGGACACAGGTAGAGGCATTCTATGAACACATATTTTCAAATCTATACAAACGATGTCATCGCAGTACTACTATATTGCCACATGGTGGCACCCATGTAACAAGTAACATATATAAAACCTGACACAGCTGTGGTCACTACACACCTCACTGGTGACGTCATCGGAATCGGTTTGTGTCATTCTTTTTAGAACACCCAAACAGACCTCAACGATGTGTGATGTATAGCAGGTATCACACTTGTTAGACATGATTTGTCACCAATTGTTGTTGTTGCCATGAAAAAGTTTACCTGTAAATTGGGATTTAGGGTGTCAGTCTCGTGTCCTTGTGAAGCATGCGGGCCTGATAGATTGCCTTATTAGCTGGAATTATGCAGATTGCAGCCCTGCTAATTATTATTAAACACAAACACACATACACACACACACACACGCACACACACACATGCACAAACACATGCATGCGCACACACACACTTAATTAATTAATACTGATCATAATTAGGGTAAACAAATTCAACAAGAGCGGTACTCAGTTTCACGGGTTGTAAATGAGGAAGGATGGAGCTCCGGGGGAGGTTGTGTGTAGCTGATTCAGTAACACCAAGTGGTTACCCTGATTAACTCTTTAGTCAAATCCCAGTTTACCTATTTACTTATCGTCTTGCCTACACCTAGCAAACAGTTTTTTAAATTATTTGAGAAAAACATATTCCATTATATTTGGAACGGCAAGCCAGACAAAATTAAACAGGCCTATTTATATAATGAATTCGGAGGGCAGAATTATTAAACATTCAAGTATTAAACCTCTCACTAAAGGTTTCAGTACTACAAAAGTTATACATAAATCCAAACTGTTTCTCTAGCAAATTCCCTTTATTCAGATTACAACCTCTCCCTTTATTCAGATTACAACCTCTCCCTTTATTCAGATTACAACCTCTCACTTTATTCAGATTACAACCTCTCACTTTATTCAGATTACAACCTCTCACTTTATTCAGATTACAACCTCTCCCTTCATTCAGATTACAACCTCTCCCTTTATTCAGATTACAACCTCTCACTTTATTCAGATTACAACCTCTCCCTTTATTCAGATTACAACCTCTCACTTTATTCAGATTACAACCTCTCACTTTATTCAGATTACAACGTCTCACTTTATTCAGATTACAACCTCTCACTTTATTCAGATTACAACCTCTCACTTTATTCAGATTACAACCTCTCACTTTATTCAGATTACAACCTCACACTTTATTCAGATTACAACCTCTCACTTTATTCAGATTACAACCTCTCACTTTATTCAGATTACAACCTCTCACTTTATTCAGATTACAACCTCTCACTTTATTCAGATTACAACCTCTCACTTTATTCAGATTACAACGTCTCACTTTATTCAGATTACAACGTCTCACTTTCGGTTATTTGAAAAGGAAATCATCTCCCAAATATCGCTCTTTTTAAAACAAGACATATAACGTTGGTTGCAATTTAATCCTCCAGAAGAGATAGAACAAATAATACAACAAATATTGTGGTTAAACTCAAATATACTAATTGATAAAAAAACTTACCTTTTTGATCAAAATAAAATAAAAGTTAGAATCTTCATAAATGATATCATAAATAGGACTGGTGGAGTTATGTCACACATGCAGATAATAAAACATATGGAAATGTCTGCTCTACTCAAAAATAAACCAAATAATAGCAGCATTACCACAAAAATGGAAGAGGAAAGTGGAAGAGGAAAGTGGAAGAGGAAAGTGGAAGAGGAAAGTGGAAGAGGAAAGTGGAAGAGGAAAGTGGAAGAGGAAAGTGGAAGAGGAAAGTGGAAGAGGAAAGTGGAAGAGGAAAGTGGAAGAGGAAAGTGGAAGAGGAAAGTGGAAGGGGGAAAGTGGAAGGGGGAAAGTGGAAGGGGGAAAGTGGAAGAGGCAAGTGGAAGAGGCAAGTGGAAGAGGCAAGTGAAAGAGGAAAGTGAAAGAGGAAAGTGGAAGAGGAAAGTGGAATAGGAAAGTGGAAGGGGGAAAAGTAAGGAACTTGTCTGTCGGCCCTGCATTAGACCATAATTGGTTAAAGAAAATTGTAATAATTAAAAAAGTTAACCAGTTTAATTTAAGCACAAACAACTGTACAGCCGTAACATATAACTTGCAAAATAGTTGGGAAGAGGTTTATGAACTGATACGCAAAACGACGCCGGATTCAAAACTCAGTTTAAATTATTATACAAAATTCTTGCAAACAATAGAATTAAGCAATTAAGGCCCGAGGAGTTGTGGTACATGGCCAATATATCACGGCTAAGCTGTTCTTAGGCATGGACACACAACTGGACACATCCCTTAGCCGTGGTATACTTGCCTTATATAACAAACCCCAGAGGAGCCTTATTGCTATTATAAACTGGTTACCAATGTAATTAGAGCAGTAAAACTAAATGTTTTGTCATACCTGTGGTATACTGTCTGATATACCACGGCTGTCAGCCAATCAGCATTTAGTGCTCGAACCAACCAGTTTATAATGTTATTTATATGGGGGATGCAACCTTCCCAGCTCTGCAGATTCTGCTGCAAAGATAAATAATAATTAGATCATTTGTTTTGGTACTGTCCATATATAGCTTGTTTTTGGTCATAGGTCCAGGAATGGCTGAAGAATTGCAATATTTACCTGGAGCTAACCCTGCAGGTAGCACTGCTAGGTGACTTGAAAAGTCATAGTCAATCGATCAATGATATTATAATACTTTTACAAAAATATTGACTTTCTGTTTAGTATCTGTAGAAACAATGAGAATAGAAAGTTTCAGAACGCTTGTGAAGCTTCACTGCACAGTTGAATATGACAAATAGAAATCTAAAATGGATGGTGTTAAGAGATACATGGGAGGGGTTGAATGGAGCTGAAGGGTGGGACTAATAACAACAAATAATAACAAGATAACTAATATAAAGCATACTGCGTCCGTAAAACATATATGGGTTAATAACTTTTGTGAAAGAGCAGTTTGAAAGATATGGCAAATAGAAATCAAACCAGATGGACATCAGAATTGTTTTGTTTGTTTTAAATCCTCTATCCTCTGTCATATGTTCCCTATCCTCTATTCCCTATCCTATATCCCGTATCCTCTATCCCATATCCTCTCTCCTCTGTCCTCTATCCTCTATCATCTATCCATTATCCTCTATCCCCTATCCTCTATCCCCTATCCCCTATCCTCTATCCCCTATCCCCTATCCCCTATCCTCTATCCCATATCCCCTATCCTCTATCCCATATCCTCTGTCCTCTATCCTCTATCATCTATCCCTTATCCTCTATCCCCTCTCCTCTCTCCTCAATCCCCTATCCTCTGTCCTCTCTCCTCTATCCTCTATCCCATATCCTCTGTCCTCTCTCCTCTATCATCTATCCCTTATCCTCTATCCCCTCTCCTCTCTCCTCAATCCCCTAGCATACAGTGAGTAGTATTATTATTAACAAGTATTACAATTAATCACTTAAAAATCATACAATGTGATTTTCTGGATTTTTGTTTTAGATTCCGTCTCTCACAGTTGAAGTGTACCTTTGAAAAAATTACAGACCTCTACATGCTTTGTAAGTAGGAAAACCTGCAACATCGGCAGTGTATCAAATACTTGCTCTCCCCGCTGTATATCCCCAAACCTATCTCCCATGTCCCCTATCATCTCTCCTCTATCCCCATATCCCCTATAATCTCTCCTCTATCCCCATGTCCCCTATCATCTCTCCTCTATCCCCATATCCCCTATAATCTCTCCTCTATCCCCATATCCCCTATCATCTCTCCTCTATCCCCATATCCCCTATCATCTCTCCTCTATCCCCATATCCCCTATAATCTCTCCTCTATCCCCATATCCCCTATCATCTCTCCTCTATCCCCATATCCCCTATCATCTCTCCTCTATCCCCATATCCCCTATCATCTCTCCTCTATCCCCATATCCCCTATCATCTCTCCTCTATCCCCATATCCCCTATCATCTCTCCTGTCTCTTCTCTCCTCTATACTTCTCCTCTGTCCCATATTCTCTCTCATCTACCCTCTATACTCTCTCTGCTATTGTCTCTCCTCTAGCCTCTCTCCTCTCCTTTCTCCTCTATCTTCCTCTATCTTCCTCTCTCCTTTTTCCTCTTCTCTACTCTCTGCTCTCTCCTCTCATTTCTCCTCTTCTCTTCTCTCTGCTCTCTCTCCTCTCCTCTCCTCTCTACTCTCTACTCTCTCCTCTAGTCTATCATCTCACTGCTTCCCAGCTCAGCCTCACTAGCAGCAGCACCGCTGTTAGGCTTCTCTTTCCCTTCGGCTGTGAAAGAACACCACAGTGGTCCAAAGAGGATATCATCCAAATGAACAGCCACCGTGAAAACAGGACAGAGCACCACAAAGCATTAGTACAGGATCCCAAGGACTGAATGTGGAAAATTGAGCTGAGCCTTTAACCTGTTTAGTTATGTCATGCTGGACCAACTGAGCACAGAGCTGAGCCTTTAGCCTGTATAATTATTTAGTACTCGACCAACTGAGCACAGAGCTGAGCCTTTAGCCTGTATAATTATTTAGTCCTGGACACACTGAGCACTGAGAAGTGCTGAGCACTGAGCAAGACACTCTTAGCATAGACACTGCCTGATTGAACATCACAGAGCAGCACTGTGTACAGAGCCATGGCTCTGTTGTGTGGTGGCTATCATCAGTCAGATCTTTATGTCTACATGTTCTCTGTACCTCCTTAACCCCCATCCACTCCATTCCACTCTCAGTATTACTCTCCTCTCTGTGTTGTGCTGCACAGTGCTGTTATAGCTCTCAGAATTTCTCTCTGATGTGTTAGCTCTCTGTTAGCTCTGTGTTAGCTATGTATTAGCTATCTGGTGAGGTAATTAGTTGTTTTTTGTTAGCTCTGTGTTAGCATTCTGGTGAGGAAATTAATGGTTCTGTGTTAGCTCTGTGTTAACTCTCTGGTGAGGGAATGAATGGTTCTGTGTTAGCTTTGTATTATATCTGTGTTAGCTCTCTGGTGAGGGAATTAATATATCTGTGTTAGCTTTGTGTTAGCTCTCTTGTGAGGGAATGCATGGTTCTGTGTTAGCTCTGTATTAGCTCTGTGTTAGCTCTCTGGTGAGGGAATGAATGGATATGTGTTAGCTCTGTGTTGTCTCTCTGTTTGGAGAATGAATAGGTCTGTGTTAGCATTTTGTTTGCTCTCTGGTGAGGGAATTAAGGGTCCTTTGTTAGCTCTGTGTTAGCTCTCTGGTGAGAGAATGAATGGCTCTGTGTTAGCTCTGTGTTAGCTCTCTGGTGAGGGATTCAATGGCTCCGTGTTAGCTCTCTGGTGAGGGAATGAATGGTTCTGTGTTAGCTCTGTATTAGCTCTCTGGTGAGGGAATGAATGGTTCTCTGTTAGCTCTGTATTAGCTCTGTGTTAGCTCTCTGGTGAGGGAATGAATGGTTCTCTGTTAGCTCTGTATTAGCTCTGTGTTAGCTCTTTGTTAGCTCTCTGGTGAGGGAATTACTGGCTCTGTTTTAGCTCTGTGTTAGCTCTCTGGTGAGGGAATCAGTGGATCTGTTTTAGTCTGTGTTAGCTCTCTGGTGAGGAAAGTAATGGCTCTGTATTAGCTCTTTGTTAGGTCTCTGGTGAGGGAAATAATGGTTTTGTTTTAACTCTGTGTTAGCTCTCTGGTGAGGCAGTGAAGGGTCATCTGTTAGCTCTGTGTTAGCTCTCTGGTGTGGGATTGAATTTCCCTGTGTTGACTGTCTGAGGGAAAGAATGGGTTTTTATCAGCCAGGCGAGCAAGGCTGACTTCAGTACCCTCCATGTGGACAGCTCTCCACCTTTTGCCAAGCTATGTGTGTGATCCACATCCTTCCTTCAGTGGCATACCCCATTTCCCTAATGTTTGGCTAGGGCTGCAGATGGTCTGGAAATTTTAGTGCGAGCTCAGAGTAAAGGAGAAAAGAGAGCAGATGAGTTTTTATTTCATTCCCTTTGAAGCTGCAGCGTGGATAAGTGTGGATGGGGTCGTTAAAGCGCTCCGTGATTGGCTGCTGAGAAGCCATCTGGCCGGCCAGCCAACACAGCTAGAACTCCCCTGGATGGGAACCGTTGGACTGTCGGACCGTACTGCTAGGATCTTATTGTCTTTCTCTACATGACCGCTCTGATACTCTTCACCACTCCACCCAGAGAGAGAGAGAGATAAAGAGGGAGAGAGAGAGGGGAGAGGGAAATAACTTGAACAAAAACCAGCCTGAATAGATGTATCTTTCCCTGCTTTGTGTTCCTCTGGCTTCCATTCACTGCTAATCAGATTGTTGGTCTGCGAAGCAGTGGATAGAAAGAAAGAGAGAACGAGAGACGGAGCCCCACATCCCCTGCTTATTTTTCGCCCAAGTGGGTTCTTCTTCTGCAATGCACTCTGGCTCCACTGATTCGCTGTGTGGAGCCTGGTAATTTGCATAGAATCTCCCCCTCCTGCTCCATGGCTGGCTGTAGGAGCTCCCCCTCTTTCCTCCCTCTCTCCCTCCCTCTCTCCCTCCCTCTCTCTCTCGCTTTCTCCCTCTCCTTCTCTTGCACACATCTTGCTGAAACTGTGCTCGCTCGCAGTTTCTCAGCCTGTGAGTGTATGAGTGGCTCCGTAATGCAGACCAGCCGCTCTCTCTCAGGTGCTGCCGCGTTGTTGCCTCTCCACTGAGTCTTGCAGAGAGTGTAGCGGGAACCTCTAGGAGCGTGTCTTGATACCCGTCGCAGGTGCAACCATTATCGTGCCATCCTCTCAACGTTGCAGCAGCTGCTGCCCACCACCACAGGCAAATGAGAAAGCGTTACTTCGGATTCACTCAAAATCCTTTGGACATCCTCTGAAAACATACAGGAGGGACATACAGGAGGGACATAAAGGAGGGTAAACTTGGAAGGAGGGAATATTATATTTGCTTTGATGAAGAAGAAGATTTTGAAACTATATATGTGGTGTTTTTTACCTCAGATTCCGAGGCTGAAAAATCGATGTGGATTTTCTGGAGTATTCTCATTTTTGGAGGGGAGAAAAGTATGCATTTGATTCTGTGAGCTCTTCTTCGCAGAAGAAAGAGTGAGCGAAAAGGAGAGAGAGTGCGAGCGAGGAAGTGTGTTAGGGGAATTGGAGCAGTGTGGGATTTCTTAGACCCTGTTTGACGAGTGTGTCCTAATTTCTTGAGTGCATATTTTTTCCTTCTCTCTCATTCTTTCCACAATGATTGATCATACTTCTCCCACAGTCCCCTTGGTACCCTTGCAGATTTCCTAAACTCCCGGAAAAACAGCAAGAAGGCTCTCTATTCTCTTCTCCCTCTCATTGACTCTTTTCTGCAGTGGATTCTCTGTGGATTTGTTGGTCAGTCAGCAGTGTGTGTCCTGGGGCTTGTGAGTGGTGAGAGAGCATTGGGCTCACAGGGCACTAAGGGGCACTAAGGGGACTATGGGCCGTCGGGCTCATCACTAAGGTCCCAAATCTTGATACTCAACTCACCTTGCTGGCCTCTCAGGGAATCATGTTGGGAGGCTGGAGGACACAGCAATCCCCCACCCCCCCACCCTCAAGGCCCAGGCAGGAGCCCCTCTGCTGGGACTTGACCTCGTCTGTCTTCCTTGTCCGCTTGGTTCTCTGGATGACTGCTCTAGCCCTGGGGTGTGTGGCCGGATCGGGTCCTGACTCGGGGCCACCAGGGGGGGCCACAGGAGCAGTGGAGGGCCTCCACCACATGCACCTCAACCATGGGGGAAAGCATCACAATTCCGTGCCTATTGCCCTCCATAGATGGCCTGCCGCCTTGCTACGAGCAGGCCACAGTAAGTATCCTTGTACTCTGACCATGAACACAGCGCTCTGCTCTGTATGCCAATTAGCAGAGGCTTTAATCCAAAGCCATTTATAGTAGTGTGTCCATACATTTTCCTATGGGTGGCCCCAGCGGGAATAGAACCCATGATCCTGACAGTGCAATCTCTACTAACTCAGGCATACGGAAGCACAATGAATGACACATGCCGTCACCATCTCCCTAAACTCTTTGGAAGGAGTTTAATTTGGGTCCCTGTAGCCTCTTTCTACTTCTTACAGCCCAATTACTGGGATGAACTAGTTGTCTTTTGAAGATGTATTATATTTTGGGTCAATATATTTATATATGTATAATATATATTTTTGGTTTTATTTAGTGCTCAGCTTTTTGTATTTCATATGCCACTACAGCTGATTGGATATGGTTTTATTGTGGTACCTTGCAGCTCTTTTCATCATAATCAAGTCCAGGTTCTGGGGTGAGCTACTTGTCTATTGGAAACATAATTGATTTAATTAGCAGCAATACAATAATTATAGTTTCCTTGAATCGTTTACTGTAGCCTACTTCATCTGTCCATCTATTCCATTTTAATTTTGTCTCCTTCTCTCCATCTCTCTCTGACGTAGTTAAACTACATCCCTCCATCCCTCTTTTGTCTGCCTCGGCATAGTTCCCTCCCTCCATCCCTCCCTCCCTCCATAGCGTCTCAGATTAGCCCTATCCCTCTCTCCAGATGCTCTGTGGTGCGGCGGCCACAGCCAGATTAGACAGGATTACAGGGTATGTGGCGTGGCTTGGCGAACCATTCACTGCTGGCCCCCGGTGGCCGATAGAGAGTGTGTAGATATTGCACTCAAGTAGACATGATGAACTAAAGTAAATGGTACTACGTAATGTCACAAAGGAATTTATTGTTCTTTTCACCATAGACATTTCTCCTTTTTGGTTCAATAAAGAACCATGCTCATAAGGTTCTGAATAGAACCTGTATTGCCCTACAAAGAACCCTTTCCTAAGGTTCTATTAAGAACCATTAAAAATGTTATATAAACTGTAGGACCAAGAAAGGGTTCTGCTACGGTTACATCCCTTTTTGGTGCCTTCAGAAGTATTCATACCCCTTGACTTATTCCACATTTTTTTGTGGTACAGCCTGCATTCAAAATGTATTAAATATATATTTTTTCTCACCCATCTACACACAATACCCCCCTGTTATGCCATGTAGTGAATATGTTAATCAATGCGTGTGTATGGGCTAATAGCAGAAAGACCTAAAAAAAATCATGAAATATTATTTTTATATTTTTTTGAGATATTTTAAATGGTCTTAAACATCTAAATTAAATAACAAAATCATCCTTGGTGTGACCTAAGGAGTGGATCCTTTTTTAAAATTTTCGCCTAAAATGACATACCCAAATCTAACTGCCTGTAGCTCAGGACTTGAAGCAAGGATATGCATATTCTTGATACCGTTTGAAAGGAAACACTTTGAAATTTGTGAAAATGTGAAATTAATGAAGGAGAATATAAAGCATTAGATCTGGTGAAATGTACATGTTTTTATCCCATCATCTTTGAAATGCAAGGGAAAGGCCATAATATAACTATTCCAGGTTAGGCACAATTTAGATTTTGGCCACTAGATTGCAGCAGTGTATGTGCAACGTTTTAGACTGATTCAATGAACCATTGCATTTCTGTTCAAAATGTTGTTATAAGTGTAACGGGTGTCGTAATCCTCCTCCTCAAACGAGGAGAGGAGAGAAGGATCGAAAGACCAAAATGCAGCGGGTTGTGAATACATAATGAATTTTAATAAACAAGACGAAACTAAACACACGAAGAACACTTGATACTTTACAAAACAACAAAACGAAGTAAACAGACCTGGACACGAACTTACATACAACGTGAAGAACGCACGAACAGGAACAGACTACAAATACCTAACGACAATGAAACAGTCCCGTATGGTGCGCACATACACTGTCACGGAAGACAATCACCCACAAACAAACAGTGAGAACACCCTACCTTAATATGACTCTCAATTAGAGGAAAACGCAAAACACCTGCCTCTAATTAAGAGCCATACCAGGCAACCCAAAACCAACATAGAAACAGAAAACATAGACTGCCCACCCAAAACTCACGCCCTGACCATCACACACATACAAAACAACAGAAAACAGGTCAGGAACGTGACAATAAGACTGCCCAAATGTGCCTAATTGGTTTATTCATACATTTTGAAGTTCATAACTGTACACTCTCCTCAAACAATAGTATGGTAGTATTTCACTGTAATAGCTACTGTTTTTTAAAGTTTTTAATATTTAATTTAACCTTTATTTAACCAGGTAGGATAGTTGAAAACAAGTTCTCATTTACAACTGCGACCTGGCCAAGATAAAGCTAAGCATTGCGACAGAAACAACAACACAGAGTTGCACATGGAATAAACAAACATACAGTCAATAACACAATAGAAAAATGTCTAAATACAGTGTGTGCAATTGAGGTAAGATAAGGGAGGTAAGGCAAAATATTTACAATTTTGCAAATAAACACTGTAGTGATAGAAGTGCAGAATATGAATGTGCAAGTAGAGATACTGGGGTGCAAAGGAGAAAGAGATTATAATAACAGTATGGGGATGTGGTAGTTGGATGGGCTATTTACAGATGGGCTGTGTACAGGTGCAGTGATCTGTGAGCTGCTCTGACAGCTGGTGCTTAAAGTTAGTGAGGGAGATATGAGTCTCCAGCTTCAGTGATTTTTGCAATTTGTTCCAGTCATTGGCAGCAGAGAACTGGAAGGAAAGGTGGCCAAACGAGGAATTGACTTTGGGGGTGACGAGTGAGATATACCTGCTGGAGCGCATGCTACGGGTGGGTGCTGGTATAGTGACCAGTGAGCTGAGATAACGTGGGGCTTTACCTAGCAAAGACTTATAGATGACCTGGAGCCAGTGGGTTTGGCGACAAATATGCCGGCCAACTAGAGCATACAGGTCGCAGTGGTTGGTAGTATATGGGGCTTTGGTGACAAAACGGATGTCACTGTGATAGACTGCATCCAATTTGCTTAGTAGAGTTTTGGAGGCTATTTTGTAAATGACATCGCTGAAGTCAAGGATCAATAGGATAGTCAGCTTTACGAGGGTATGTTTGGCAGCATGAGTGAAGGATGCTTTGTTGCGAAATAGGAAGCCGATTCTAGATTTAATTTTGGATTGACGATTCTTAATGTGAGTCTGGAAGGAGAGTGTGCATTCTAAACAGACACCTAGGTATTTGTAGATGTCCACATATTCTAAGTCAGAACCGCCAAGAGTAGTGATGATGCATGGGCAGGCATTATTTCACTTAGAATTCACTGTATCAAAATGTCAGTGGGTCAGAAGTTTACATACACTAAGTTGACTGTGCCTTTAAACAGCTTGGACAATTCCAGAAAATGATGTAGTGGCTTTAGAAGCTTCTGATAGGCTAATTTACATAATTTTTGTCAATTGGAGTTGTACCTGTGGATGTATTTCAAGGCCTACCTTCAAACTCAGTGCCTCTTTGCTTGACATCATGGGAAAATCAAAAGAAATCAGCCAAGACCTCCGAAAACTTTTTGTAGACCTCCACAAGTCTGGTACTTCCTTGGGAGCAATTTCCAAACAGCTGAAGGTACCACATTCATCTGTACAAACAGTAGTACGCAACTATAAACACCATGGGACCATGCAGCTGTCACACCGCTCAGGAAGGAGACACATTCTGTCTCCTAGAGATGAACGTACTTTGGTGCGAAAAGTGCAAATCAATACCAGAACAACAGCAATGGACCTTGTGAAGATGCTGGAGGAAACAGGTACAAAAGTATCTATATCCACAGTAAAAATAGTCCTATATCGACATAACCTGAAAGGCCGCTCAGCAAGGAAGAAGCCACTGCTCCAAAACCGCCATAAAAAACAGACTACGGTTTACACCTGCACATGGGGACAAATATTGTACTTTTTGGAGAAATGTCCTCTAGTCTGATGAAACAAAAATAGAAATGTTTGGCCATAATGATCATCGTTATGTTTGGAGGCAAAAGGGGGAGTTTTGCAAGCCGAAGAACACCATCCCAACCGTGAAGCACGGGGGTTGCAGCATCATGTTGTGGGGGTGCTTTGCTGAATGAGGGACTGGTGCACTTCACAAAATAGATGGCATCAAGAGGGAAGAAAAGTATGTGAATATATTGAAACAACATCTCAAGACATCAGTCAGGAAGTTAAAGCTTGGTCGCAAATGGGTCTTCCAAATGGACAATGACCCCAAGCATACTTCCATAGTTGTGGCAAAATGGCTTAAGGACAACAAAGTCAAGGTATTGGAGTGGCCATCACAAAGCCCTGACCTCAATCCTATAGAACATTTGTGGGCAGAACTGAAAAAGCATGTGCGAGCAAGGAGCCCTACAAACCTGACTCAGTTACACCAGCTCTGTCAGGAGGAATGGGCCAACATTCTCCCAACTTATTGTGGGAAGCTTGTGGAAGGCTACCTGAAACGTTTGACCCAAGTTAAAGATTTAAAGGCAATGCTACCAAATACTAATTCATGGTATGTAAACTTCTGACCCACTGGGAATGTGATGAAAGAAATAAAAGCTGAAATAAATCATTCTCTCTACTATTATTCTGACATTTCACATTCTTAAAATAAAGTGGTGATCCTAACTGACCTAAGACAGGGAATTTTTACTAGGATTAAAAATCAGGTATTGTGAAAAACTGAGTTTAAATGTATTTGGCTAAGGTGTATGTAAACTTCCGACTTCAACTGTATGTAAGGGATAATCACCTCAGGGCTATGTGTTCTATGGAAAAGAGTGAACAACATGGAAAGTGTGTTCCACGACGCGCTAGCGAAACGGACCTTCGACGAAGTTGCATTATTTTACAGAGAACACATAGAGCTCCAAGTTGATTATCCCTTCTATATGATCGTTATAATTTAACACATTCAATTGAAAGGGGCTTTGTTGGCATAGGAAACATATATTTACATTGCCAAAGCAAATTAAGTAGATATGTCATGTTCGTCGTAATGTGGAAGAGAGGAGGACCAAGGCGCAGTGTGAAGTGAATACATTCTTCTATTTATTTAAGAAGAAACACTAACCAAACTAATACAAAACAACAAAACGAACATGACGCTATATATATATAACAGTGCAGACACAAGCAACTAACATAGACAATCACCCACAACCCACAATGACAAAACAGGCTACCTAAATATGGTTCCCAATCAGAGACAACGACTAACACCTGCCTCTGATTGAGAACCATATCAGGCCAAACACAGAAACAGACAAACTAGACATACAACATAGAATGCCCACTCAGATCACACCCTGACCAAACAAAACATATAAACATACAAAGCAAACTATGGTCAGGGCGTGACAAGATAATTAACAAAAGTGAAATAAACAATAAAAATGAACAGTAAATATTACACTCAAAAAAGTTACAAAATAATAAATACATTTAAAATGTCATACTATGTCTTTGGACAGTGTTGTAGTAATGTGCAAATAGTTAAAGTTCAAAAGGGAAAATAAATCAACATAAATTTGGGTTGTATTTACAATGGCCTTTGTTCTTCACTGGTTGCCCTTTTCTTGTGGCAACAGGTCATGAATCTTGCTGCTGTGATGGCACACTGTGGTATTTCACCCAGTAGATATGGGAGTTTATCAAATTTGGATTTGTTTTCAAATTCTTTGTGGGTCTGTTTAATCTGAGAGAAATATGTGTCTCTCTCTCTCAGTGTGTGTGTGTGTGTGTGTGTGTGTGTGTGTGTGTGTGTGTGTGTGTGTGTGTGTGTGTGTGTGTGTGTGTGTGTGTGTGTGTGTGGATACAGTATGTAGGTCGAGCTGACAGTTGTGGAGAGGTGACACATTTTCAGAGTAGCATTGATGTTGAATATGAATGTGTCCTGGATTCAGTCAGCTCGGAGGGATGGGAAGGAGGGAAGGAGAGCAGTCGTAAGGTGAAGGAGGAGGAGAGAGATGAGAAGGATGACTAATGGAAAGGCGAGAGAGGGAGAGAAGAAGCAGGTCTGATAGGGGATGGAGAAACAGGAGATGGAGGGGGAGTTTGTAGAATCATGTGGATAAATTTGTTGGGGAGATGGTGAGGTTTTAGGCTGATGAGGTTGAGGATGGGAAGAAGGAGGAGGAGGAAATGGTGGAGGAGAGGTTGAGGGGTAGATGGGATGTTTTAAGATGTAGAGGGGGAGATGGTAGGAGGAAGAGGTGAATTTAGAGGTAGATGGGGAGATGAGAGGAGGAGGGGGTGGAGGAGAGGTAGAGGGAGAGATGGGAGGAAGAGGAGGAGGAGGTGGAGAGGTAGAGGTAGAGGGGGAGATAGGAGGAAATGGAGGAGAGGAACGGGTAGAAGGGAGGATGTGGAAGAAGAGGTGGAGGAGGAGGTGGAGGAGAGGTAGAGGGGGGGATGGGAGGGAGAGGAGGAGAGGTAGAGGGGGAGATGGGAGGAGGCGGAGGAGAGGTTGAGGGGAAGATGGGATGAGGAGGTGGATGAGAGTTAGAGGGAGAAGGGACGAAGAGGCGGTGGAGAGGTAGAGGGCGAGATGGGAGAAGGAGGAGGTGGATGAGAAGTAGAGGGGGAGATGGGAGGAGGTGGATGAGAAGTAGAGGGGGAGATGGGAGAAGGAGGAGGTGGATGAGAAGTAGAGGGGGAGATGGGAGGAAGAGGAGTTGGAGGTAGAGGGGGAGATTGGAGGAAGAGGAGGTGGAGGAGACGTAGAGGATGAAAAATATGAGTTGGAGGAGATGTTGAGAGGGAGATGGGAGGAAGAGGAGATGTTTGAGAGGTTGAGGGGAAGGTTGGAGGTGGAGAAGAGGTAGAGGGGGAGATGGCAGGAAGAGGAGTTGGATGAGAGTTAAACGGAGAGATGGGAGGAAGAGGGGAACATAGGAGCAAGAGGAGGTATAGGAGAGGTAGCGAGGGAGAGGGTAGAGAGGGAGAGATGGGAGGAGGAGGTGGATGAGAATTAGGGGGGAAGATGGCAGGAGGAGGAGATAAATGACAGGTAGAGGGTGAGATGGGTGGATGAGGAGGTGGAGGAGAGGTATGGGGGGAGATGGGAGGAGGAGGAGGAAGAGGAGAGGTAGAGGGGGAGATATGAGGTGGTAGAGGAGGAGGTGGCAGCAAGGTCACCCTTGATACAAGTCAGTATTCTATGTCTATCCATGGCTGAGTACATCATGAGGTGATTTGGATGCCGCCCACTAGGGGCAACAGCGAGCACTGTTACCTTCAGGTAGGATTCGGTTTTGCTTGGTTGATGTGGACGGGGATGGTGGATGTGTGTAATCAAGACGATATGGAATGTTTCTATAGGCTACACACTAACATATTGTTATAATCACTATCAAAGACGATATAGAAGGTTTACCTTCCATATCTTCTTTGATAGTGATTATATGAATGTGTTAGTGTGTGTGTAGCCTACAGAAACCTTCCATATAATCTTGGATAATGATTATACGTTAGCCAAGCCTTACAGTGAGGAGGTTCATGAATGAGAAATGGTAGACACACTGGTAGACACAATGTCTGACACACTGCCTGGCACGAGGACAAAGCTTGTGGCTCTTTTTAAAATCCCCTTTGCCTTTTTGTAGTTCCAGAAGTGCTGCACTGGGGTTTAATTAGCAAGTTCTCAGTCACGCACACACACGCATGCACGCACACAAACACACACACGCACGCACGCACACACACACACACACGCACGCACGCACACAAACACACACACGCACGCACGCACGCACACAAACACACGCACGCACGCACGCACACAAACACACACACGCACGCACACAAACACACACACACACGCACGCACGCACACACACGCACGCACGCACGCACACACACACACGCACGCACGCACACACACACACACGCACACGGAGGGAGCTCTTCACCTGCACCAATTAAACATTTTCCGATCCCTTCCTTACTGTCTTGTGATTTTATAATACATTATATTTTTCCCGCCACATTTGTAGTCTAGTCACTGTTGTGTTCCTATCGAGCAACAGAAGCAAGGCCTACTGTTGATCTCTCGCTCTATCGATTGTTGTATCGTTCTCTCTCTTTTTTAATTACATTTTATTTCACCTTTATTTAACCAGGTAGGCTAGTTGAGAACAAGTTCTCATTTGCAACTGCGACCTGACCAAGATAAAGCAAAGCAGTGCGGCACAAACAAGAACACAGTTACACATGGAATAAACACATTTACAGTCAATAACACAATAGAAAAGAATGTCTATATACAGTGTGTGCAAAAAATATATATTTTTATTTTATTTCAACTTTATTTAACCAGGTAGGCTAGTTGAGAACAAGTTCTCATTTGCAACTGCGACCTGGCCAAGATAAAGCATAGCAGTGTGAACAGACAACAACACAGAGTTACACATGGAGTAAACAATAAACAAGTCAATAACATGGTAGAAAAAAAGAGAATCTATATACAATGTGTGCAAAAGGCATGAGGAGGTAGGCAATAAATAGAATAATTACAATTTAGCAGATTAACACTGGAGTGATACATCCTCAGATGATCATGTGCAAGTAGAGATACTGGTGTGCAAAAGAGCAGAAAAGTAAGTAAATAAAAGCAGTATGGGGGGTGAGGTAGGTAAATTGGGTGGGCTATATACCGATGGACTATGTACTGCTGCAGCGATCGGTTAGCTGCTCGGATAGCAGATGTTTAAAGTTGTTGAGGGAGATAAAAGTCTCCAACTTCAGAGATTTTTGCAATTCGTTCCAGTCGCAGGCAGCAGAGAACTGGAAGGAAAGGCGTCCAAATGAGGTTTTGGCTTTAGGGATGATCAGTGAGATACACCTGCTGGAGCGCGTGCTACGGGTGGGTGTAGCCATCGTGACCAGTGAACTGAGATAAGGCGGCACTTTACCTAGCATAGCCTTGTAGATGACCTGGAGCCAGTGGGTCTGACGACGAACATGTAGCGAGGGCCAGCCGACTAGAGCATACAGGTTGCAGTGGTGGGTCGTATAAGGTGCTTTATTAACAAAACGGATGGCACTGTGATAAACTGCATCCAGTTTGCTGAGTAGAGTATTGGAAGCTATTTTTTAGATGACATCGCCGAAGTCGAGGATCGGTAGGATAGTCAGTTTTACTAGGGTAAGTTTGGCGGCGTGAGTGAAGGAGGCTTTGTTGCGAAATAGAAAGCCAACTCTAGATTTGATTTTGGATTGGAGATGTTTGATATGAGTCTGGAAGGAGAGTTTGCAGTCTAGCCAGACACCAGTACTTATAGATGTCCACATATTCTAGGTCGGAACCATCCAGGGTGGTGATGCTAGTTGGGCGTGCGGGTGCAGGCAGCTAACGGTTGAAAAGCATGCATTTGGTTTTACTAGCGTTTAAGAGCAGTTGGAGGCCACGGAAGGAGTGTTGTATGGAATTGAAGCTCGTTTGGAGGTTAGATAGCACAGTGTCCAAGGAAGGGCCAGAAGTATACAGAATGGTGTCGTCTGCGTAGAGGTGGATCAGGGAATCGCCCGCAGCAAGAGCAACATCATTGATATATACAGAGAAAAGAGTCGGCCAGAGAATTGAACCCTGTGGTACCCCCATAGAGACTGCCAGAGGACCGGACAACATGCCCTCCGATTTGACACACTGAACTCTGTCTGCAAAGTAGTTGGTGAACCAGGCAAGGCAGTCATTAGAAAAACCGAGGTGAGATAGGGGAGATAAGGCAATAAATAGGTCATTGTGGCGAAATAATTACAATTTAGCAAATAAACACTGGAGTGATAGATAGTGCAGAAGATGAATGTGCAAGTAGAGATACTGGGGTGCAAAGGAGCAAACAAATAAAAAACAGTATGGGGATGAGGTAGTTGGATGGGCTATTTACAGATGAGCTATGTACAGGTGCAGTGATCTGTGAGCTACTCTGACAGCTGGTGCTTAAAGATAGTGAGGGAGATATGAGACTCCAACTTCAGTGAGTTTTGCAATTTGTTCCAGACATTTGCAGCAGCGAACCAGAAGGAAATGCGGCCAAGGAGGAATTGGCTTTGGGGGTGACCAGTGAAATATAACTGCTGGAACGTGTGCTACGGGTGGGTGCTGCTATGGTGAACAGTGAGCTGAGATAAAGTTGGGCTTTACCTAGCAAAGACTTATAGATGACCTGGAGCCAGTGGGTTTGGCGACAAATATGAAGCGAGGGCCAGCCAACGTAAGCGTACAGGCTGCAGTGGTGAGTAGTATGATGGGCTTTTGTGACAAGACGGATGGCACTGTGATAGACTGCATCCAATTTGCTGAGTAGAATGTTAGTGGCTATTTTGTAAATTACATTGCCGAAGTCAAGGATCGGTAGGATAGTTTTACGAGGGTATGTTTGACAGCATGACTGAAGGATGCTTTGTTGCAAAATAGGAAGACGATTCTTGATTTAATTTTGGATTGGATATGCTTAATGTGAGTCTGGAAGGAGAGTTTACAGTCTAACCAGACACCTAGCTATTTGTAGATGTCCACATATTCTAAGTCAGAACCGTCCAGAGTAGTGATGCTGGACGGGAGGGCAAGTGCGGGCAACTATCGGTTGAAGAGCATGCATTTAGTTTTACTTGCATTTAAGAGCAGTTGGAGTCCACAGAAGAAGAGTTGTATGGCATTGAAACTTGTCTGGAGGTTTGTTAACACAGTGTCCAAAGATTGGCCAGAAGTATACAAAATTGTGTCGTAGAGGTAGAGGTGGATCAGAGAATCACCAGCAGCAAGAGTGACATCAATGAGGTACACAGATAAAAGAGTCGGCCCAGGAATTGAACCCTGTGGCACACCCATTGAGACTGCCAGAGGTCCAGACAACAGGCCCTCCAATCCGATTTGACACACTGAACTCTATCTGAGAGGTGGTTGGTGAACCAGGCGAGGCAGTCATTTGAGAAACCAAGGCTATTGAGTCTGCCGATAAGAACGTGGTGATTGACATAGTCGAAAGCCTTGGCCAGGTCGATGAAGACAGCTGCACAGTACTGTCTTTTAACAATGCCAGTTCTGATATCGTTTAGGACCTTGAGCATAGCTGAGGTGCACCCATGACCAGCTCGGAAACCAGATTGCAAAGCGGAGAAGGTACGGTGGGATTCGAAATGGTCGGTGATCTGTTTGTTAACTTGGCTTTCAAAGACCTTAGAAAGACCAGGTAGGATAGATATAGGTCTGTAGCAGTTTGGGTCTAGTGTGTCTTCCCCTTTGAAGAAGGGGATGACTGCGGCAGCTTTCCAATCTTTGGGGATCTCAGACGATATGAAAGAGAGGTTGAACAGGCTAGTAATAGGGATTGAAATTATTTTGGCGGATAATTTTAGAAAGAGAGGGTCCAGTTTGTCCAGCCCTGCTGATTTGTAGGGGTCCAGATTTTGCAGCTCTTTCAGAACATCAGCTATCTAGATTTTGGTGAAGGAAAAATGAGGGAGGCTTGGGCAAGTGCTATGGTGGGTGCAGGGCTGTTGATCGGGGTAGGGGTAGCCAGGTGGAATGCATGGCCAGCCGTAGAAAAATGCTTATTGAAATTCTCAATTATCGTGGATTTATCGGTGGTGACAGTGTTTCCTAGCATCAGTACAGTGGGCAGCTGGGAGGAGGTGCTCTTATTCTCCATGGACTTTACAGTGACCCAGAACATTTTGGAGTTTGTGCTACAGGATGCTAATTTCTGTTTGAAACAGCTAGCCTTTGCTTTCCTGTGTATATTGGTTCCTAACTTCCATGAAAAGTTGAATGTCGCGGGGGCTATTCGATGCTAATGCGGTACGCCACAGGATGTTTTTGTGCTGGTCAAGGGCAGTCAGGTCTGGAGTGAACCACGGGCTATATCTGTTCATGGTTCTACAATTTTTGATTGGGACATGCTTTTTTAAGATTGTGAGGAAAGCACTTTTAAAGAATAACCAGGCATAGTCTAATCAAATCAAATCAAAAAAGTATTGTCACGTGCACCAAATACAACAGGTATTACTTACAGGCTCTAACCAATAGTACAAAAAAGGTATGAGGTGAACAATAGGTAAGTAAAGAAATAAAGACAACTGTAAAAAGACGATGAGGAAAGCACTTTTAAAGAATAACCAGACATCCTCTACTGACGGAATGAGGTCAATATCCTTCCAGGATACCCGGGCCAGGTCAATGAGAAATGCCTGCCCGCTGAAGTGTTTTGGGGAGCGTTTGACAGTGATGAGGAGTGGTTGTTTGACCGTAGACCCATTATTAAGGATGCAGACAATGAGGCAGTGATAGCTGAGATCCTGGTTGAAGACAGCATAGGTGTATTTGGAGGGCAGGTTTGTTAGGTTGATATCTATGAGGTTGCCCGTGTTTAAGGAATTGGGGTTGTACCTGGTAGGTTCATTGATAATATGTGTGAGATTGAGGGCATCAAGCTTAGATTGTAGGTTGGCCGGGGTGTTAAGTATGTTCCAGTTTAGGTCACCTAACAGCACGAGCTCTGAAGATAGATGAGGGGCAATCAAATCACATATGGTGTCCAGGGCACAGCTGGGGGCAGAAGGTGGTCTATATCAAGCGGCAACGGTGAGAGACTTGTTTCTGGAAAGGTGGATTTTTAAAAGTAGAAGCTGAAATTGTTTGGGCACAGACCTGGATAGTATGACATAACTCTGCAGTAGATTGCAACTCTGCCCCCTTTGGCAGTTCTAACTTGTCAGAAAATGTTATAGTTAGGGATGGAAATTTCAGGGTTTTAGGTGATCTTCCTAAGCCATGATTCAGACATGGCTAGGACATCTGGGTTGGCAGAGTGTGCTATAGCAGTGAATAAAACACACTTATGGAGGAGGCGTCTAATGTTAACATGCATGAAACCAAGGCTTTTACGGTTACAGAAGTTAACAAATGAGAGCGCCTGGGGAATGGGAGTGGAGCTAGGCACTGCAGGGCCTGGATTAACCTCTACATCACCAGTGGAACAGAGGAGGAGTAGAATGAGGGTACGGCTAAAGGCTATAAGAACTGGTCGTCTAGTACGTTCGGAACAGAGAGTAAAAGGAGCAGGTTTATGGACGCAGTAGAATAGATTCAAAACATGATGTACAGACAAAGGTATGGTAGGATGTGATTACAGTGGAGGTAAACCTAGGCATTGAGTGATGATGAGAGAGGTATTGTCTCTAGAGACATCATTTAAACCTGGTGAGTTCACCGCATGTGTAGGAGGTGGAACATCAAGGTTAGCTAAGGCATACTGAGCAGGGCTGGAGGCTCTACAGTGAAATAAGACAATAGTCACTAACCAAAACAACAGTGGACAAGGCATATTGACAGTAGGGAGAGGCATGCGTAGCCGAGTGATCTTAAGGTCCAGTGAGTAGCTAGGCGGGCTGGAGACACAGCAATTCAGACAGCTAGCGGGCCGGGGCTAGCATTCTAGCAGAAGGCCTTTAGAGGGACGGCGCGGCGAAAGAAGTCTGGTGTAGCCCTGTCATGCGGTTAGATCGGCAGACCAGTCGTGATGGATCAACAGGGGTCCATGTAGTAAAATGGTCCAGGTCAATTGGCAAAATAGGTATAGTAGCCCAAGAAATTGGCTGATGGAACTCTTCAGCTAACAGTCCGGTATGCTTTTGACAACAAGCGGGCCGCGTCTAGCAGGCTAACAAATGGGCATTCAGGGGACATCGGGAAGGAGGAGCCTCTTGAAAACAACCCTTGGACGGATTACGTCGGTAATCCAGTCGTGATGGATCGGTGGGGCTCCGTATCGGCAATAAAAGGGGTCCAGGCCAATTGGCAAAATAGATATTGTAGCCCCGGGAGTGGCTAATGTACCTCTTCAGCTAGCCGGAAGATGGGCCTAGCATTGGCTAGCTCCAGGCTAATTGGTGCTTGCTTCAGGACAGAGATGTTAGCCAGGAGTAGCCACTCGAATAGCAGCTAGCTAGCTGCGATGATCCAGGAGTAAAGGTTCAGAGCTTGCGGTAGAAATCCGGAGATATGGAGAGAAAGAAGTCAGATATGTTCTGGGTTGAATCGGGGGTGTAGACTGGCAGGAGTTGTCTGGGCTAAAGGTTAGCTGATGACCGCTAGCAGTGGCTAACTGACTAGTAGCTAGTAGCTAGTAGCTTTAACTCTCCCTCCCTTTCTCTCTGTCTCCCTTTCTCTATTTATGTCGATTGATGTATCGTTCTCTCTTTCGGTCTTCTTTCATTCCTCCCTCTGTGTGTTCCCAGTTCTGTGTAGCTATAAGGTGTCACCTTCCATCTAATCCTGTTTGCAATACTTATGTAACCGTACCTTCTGTTGGGTCTTATCGCCACACTGCACTTACCATTGTCACAGGTGATTAGCAAAAACAAAGCCAGATCTGTTTCCCAAATGTTACCCTATTCCCGATTCAGAATACTATCAGGCCCCATAGGGCTCTGGTCAAAAGTAGTGCACTACATAGTGAATAGGGTGTCATTTGGGAAGCTGCCCTAATACAGTCAAAATGCCAGCCCGGTTTTGTATGCAAATTGTTCTCATTTCTATTTTATTAAAGTGCTGAATTGATTTTTATATATATTTATTTGCATATTGGTTGGGTGTGTTATTTGTCTCTTAATAGTTAGCTGTTTTTTATGGATTGTAGAAAAGTACAACGTTTTTTTCAAGCTCTGGAGCATCTTTATTGCAAAACATTTATCTTGACATTTCCCTCAACATTTCATACCATATGCAGCATGATTATGTGTATGAATATCAGCATGAGTCATCTAGGGTTAAACTATACAATAACCCTTTTATTAAACAACAATGAACAGATAATGGAAACTTTTATTTCTAGTGGGAGCCATCCACTATTGATTTGGAAGATAGGTGGAGCATGACCACACTGTAAAACTGGATAAGTTCTGGCTACTCAAACATTTGAGGAAACCGATTACCTAAAAATAATTCTGTCAATAAACTTAAATATCTGAAGTGATCAGTGCTAACTTCATATGAGTAATACAAATGACATTTTTTCTAGTAAGGTATACTTCAATTTAACACCCCCACTAAGCAATCATTTCCTAGTGTGCTTTGCCTTTTTGAATGAATTATGGAGTTACCACCCATGACTGTATTTGTTAGTGACCTAGACATCATTGTTGAATTAGTTCATTTTCAGTCCTATGGCCTTCACCAAGTGAGTTCTTAGGTGAATTTTATCACTATAAATGAACCATTACATATATCATATACAGTGGCCTGAAACTCATAGATTACAGGCCACATCCTACAAGTAGGGTTGCAAAATTCCACAAACATGTTTCCAAGATTTCTGGAAAAACTGGGAAATGTACCAGATTTTTGCAACCCTAACTGTGAAGCACATTATGCTGGCTTGCAAAGTGATGTGTACTTCCTATTGGAATCTAGCCAGCGTTAGGCTATCCAACAGTTGAAATTTGTATTCACCCACAACCTGCATTCATAATGACTGCCAGGGTGGGTTTAGAATAGTGGGAGAAAACTACAGATATTAAAAACTATTTTCCAAAAATCTACATGCAGTAGGCATGCTGGGAAAAACTGAACATGTTATAATATCTTGAAAATTTGGTGTGAGTTCTCATTTAGTTTTGTGTCAGTACCACATAAACCTTTGAATTAATTAATAATTACTTATCATTGACTGAGTTCAAGTTACTAGAAGTTTTTCAGTAAAAATGTCTTGAGGTTTACAGTGCATGTTCAGCATGCACTTATGAAAGGTTTGATGAAATATGAACTAGATTTACATGAAAGATAGGAGGAACATTACCCTTGATCAGGTTGTACATATGAAAGGTTTGATAAAAAATTAAATAGAGTTAGTGTGTGATGAATTGTTTTAATGAGTATCAGTCACGGATCATGTCTGCATCTCAAATGGCACCCTATGATATGGGCAGCGACCATGTAACACTTTTACAACATACAGAAGTGCACTGGTTATCAAGGGGCGAAGTATTGACACATTTTTTTGAATTGAGAGACAAGCTTAAAGTTTTCTTTACTGTCCATAATTTTCACTTGTCTGACCTCTTGCATGATGAAGAGTTTCTCACATGACTGGCCTATCTGGGTGAGGTTTTTTCTCGCCTGAATTGTCTGAATCTAGGATTACAGGGACTCTCCGCAACTATATTCATTGTGCTGGACAAAATTGAGGCAATGATTAAGAAGTTGGAGGACAACACACAGGTATTTCCATCATTGTGAACTTGTTCTCAACTGGCCTACCTGGTTAAATAAAGGTGAAAAAAAAAAATATATATATATATATATATATTTTGTGTGCAAATGAACTCAAGCTTACGGACAATGTCAAATGGGATATAGCGAAGCACCTAAATGAGTTGGGTGCGCAATTATGCAGGTACTTTCCCGAAAACGGATGACACAAACAACTGGATTCATTATTCCTTTCATGCCCTGCCTCCAGTCCACTTACCGATATCTGAACAAGAGAGCCACATCGAAATTGCAACAAACGGTTCTGTGAAAATTGTATTTAATCAGAAACAACTGCCAGATTTCTGGATTGGTCTGCACTCAGAGTATCCTTTCTTGGCAAATCGCGCTGTTAAGACACTGATGCCCTTTGCAGCCACATACCTATGTGAGAGTGGATTCTCTTCCCTCACTAAATGATTTCAGACTGAGACTCTCTCCAATACAACCCAACATTGCAGGGTTATGTGTGTCTTTTCAAGCACAGCCTTCTCATTAACCAAATTGTTGATGAACAAATACGTTTTTATATTTTAGATGGTTAAATGAAGAGCAAAATTATTGATTATTATTATATTGAATATTTTAAGGGTTAAGGGACTATAAAAAGTTTGGGAACTACTGTTATAATATAATTACTCCAGGGTCCTTTGCAGATGTCACTTTGAGGTAGTATGTGTGTGAGGCTGTCTCTGTGTATGTGTGTGGCAGTCCAACAGTATCTATATTTAGCATCCAGCGCAGAGCAAAGGAGAACAGAGCTGAAGGCTTAGGCAAATGTACATCTCAGTACATGTCCCCCTCTGCAACAAAGGTTCCCAGTTGACCCCGACTAGGAGTGACTGAGACATGTTGACTATTGTCCCCGACTAGGAGTGACTGAGACATGTTTACATTTGACCCCGAACTAGGAGTGACTGAGACATGTTGACTATTGATCCTGGCTAGGAGTGACTGAGAAATGTTGACTTTTGACCCCGAACTAGGAGTGACTGAGACATGTTGACTATTGACCCTAGCTAGGAGTGACTGAGACATGTTGACTTTTGACCCTGGTTAGGAGTGACTGAGACATGTTTACATTTGACCCCGAACTAGGAGTGACTGAGACATGTTGACTTTTGACCCTGGCTAGGAGTGACTGAGACATGTTTACATTTGACCCCGAACTAGGAGTGACTGAGACATGTTGACTTTTGACCCTGGCTAGGAGTGACGGAGACATGTTTACATTTGACCCCGAACTAGGAGTGACTGAGACATGTTGACTTTTGACTCTGGCTAGGAGTGCATTGAGTTAAACCGCCCGACAGGTTGACTATTGACCATAGCTAGCAGTAACTGAGACATGTTTACATTTGACCCCGAACTAGGAGTGACTGAGACATGTTGACTATTGATCCTGGCTAGGAGTGAGTGAGACATGTTGACTTTTGACCCTAGCTAGGAGTGACTGAGACATGTTGACTTTTGACCCTGGTTAGGAGTGACTGAGACATGTTTACATTTGACCCCGAACTAGGAGTGACTGAGACATGTTGACTATTGATCCTGGCTAGGAGTGACTGAGACATGTTGACTTTTGACCCCGAACTAGGAGTGACTGAGACATGTTGACTTTTGACCCTGGCTAGGAGTGACTGAGACATGTTTACATTTGACCCCGAACTAGGAGTGACTGAGGCATGTTGACTTTTGACCCTGGCTAGGAGTGCATTGAGTTAAACCGCCCGACAGGTTGACTATTGGCCATAGCTAGCAGTGACTGATACATGTTGACTTTTGACCCTGACTAGGAGTGACTTAGACAAGTTGACTTTTGACCCCGGCTTGGAGTGACTGAGACATGTTGACTATTGACCCTAGCTAGGAGTGACTGAGACATGTTGACATTTGACCCCGAACTAGGAGTGACTGAGACATGTTGACTATTGACCCTGGCTGGGAGTGACTGAGACATGCCAAGCCATCTTCTCATCCCTCTCTTCTCCTAAGGGTGTACTTCAGGTCTTTGTCCTAATTGTATTCTAGCTCGTATTCTCTCACTCCCACTATGTATTTTACACAACAGCACCGGCCCTGACACACTCTGATCTCTGTGCTCTCATCCCCCTCTACACTGAACGAGGCCTGGTCACCACTGAGACCACTGCAGGCACAAGAGGAGAGCATTCATTTCCTCCACTTGGTGAGGAAGAATGAGTAAGTGTGTGTGTGTGTGTGTGTGTGTGTCCGTTGTGGAGAGAGATGTGAAATGACTGTGTGTGCAACTTGTAGATAGGGTCAGATGAGGAATGGTGTCCTGCTTGGGAATATGTGAAAGACTAACTTGGAGAGAGATGAAGGGGAGAGGGAAGAATGGATGAGAATGGGGGAAGAAGAAAATGTGAGAGCGAGTGTGATGGGGCAGAGAGGAGGAAAGAGAGAGAGAGAGAAAGGAGAGATAGAGGAAGTGCTCCGTATTTGACTTAAGCGGGACATTGGTGGGATGGCTCTTGGACGGGCCATTATTCAGTCTGTTGAATCATCATATAATCTCTATCTTCTTTCTTTCTCTTTCTCTCTCTGAACAGGCAAAGGGAGACCTAGTCAGTTGCAAAACTGAATGCAATCAACAAAAAATGTGTCTTCCGTATTTAAACGTACCAATTTGTGAATTATGCTAATTTGATTTACACGCAGGCGTGGACACCGACCTTCGCTTTTTTTTAACCCAACCCCTCTGAATCAGAGCGCTGCGGGGAGGCTGCCTTAATCAACATTATCAGCACCCGGAGAGCAGTTGTTGTTGGGGGTTAACTACTTTGATCAAGAAAATAATGGCAGATTTTGCTGGCTCCACCACCTTGCTGGCTGGCTCTGGGATTCGAACCAGCAACCTTTCGGGTACTAGCCCAACACTCTTAACCACTAGGATACCTGCCACCCTCTGTGTGTGTGTGTGTGTGTGTGTGTGTTTGTTTGTGCATACTCTCGTGTGCGTGTGTGTGTGTACATGCATACGTGCAAGATCGTGTGTGCCTGCCTGTCTACAGCCCTTCCAGTCCAGAACATTCAGTTATTGACTCTCTAAATGTCTCTCCATTTCCCTGGAGAGTCCTGGCAGAAGAGAATCCAGAGAATGAATGAAAGACAGACGAGAGCAAGCATGTTTGTTCCTCTGAAGCCAGCCTATTGTATTGAGTTAAACCGCCCTATAGAGACTATAAACTGCATTAAGTTAAACCGTCCTACAGAGGATCTAAACTTTATTGAGTTAAACCGTCCTACAGAGGATCTAAACTTTATTGAGTTAAACTGCCCTACAGAGGAATGCATTGAGTTAAACCGCCCTACAGAGGATTGCATTGAGTTAAACTGCCCTACAGAGGAATGCATTGAGTTAAACTGCCCTACAGAGGAATGCATTGAGTTAAACTGCCCTACAGAGGAATGCATTGAGTTAAACTGTCCTACAGAGGAATGCATTGAGTTAAACTGCCCTACAGAGGAATGCATTGAGTTAAACTGCCCTACAGAGGAATGCATTGAGTTAAACTGCCCTACAGAGGAATGCATTGAGTTAAACTGCCCTACAGAGGAATGCATTGAGTTAAACTACCCTACAGAGGAATGCATTGAGTTAAACTGCCCTACAGAGGAATGCATTGAGTTAAACTGCCCTACAGAGGATTGCATTGAGTTAAACCGCCCTACAGAAGCTTTAATGTGTCATCGTAACGAGCTGGTTGCTCTCCTCACTCTCCTCTCCCCTCTTCCCCTCTCCCCTCTCCCCCTCTCCCCAGACATGTTATGCAGATCATGCATCTGTAGACCCCAACATAGCTGTAACATTAGCTCTAATTGGTTGTTGAGAAGGTCAGCTGAGGAAAAGAGGAACATTGTTCAGCCTAATGTCTGCATCCCTCCATCCACAAGGGAGAGGGGTGTGATTTGTAGCGATAGACAGCTTGTAGCTGACTAAAATCATGATTTCTGTTAATTGAATGATCGATAACGATTTTTGATCCAAATATCATGAGGCCATTTCTAACTGTCGGGGTCTCATTTTCCTGTTGAGAGTTAGAATAATAGAATACACAAGGTGCAACTAAAACATTTGGTTGTGCATCAGCAGTCACTCAATTAGCCAATGTCAGAAAAATGTATTTAGATTGGTAAATTAGTCTAGCAGCCGACTATATAAACTAGTAGTAAGCATGGATAAATTACCGACCGGGGTGGGGCCCATTGGTCATCAATAATAATATTAAAAACTTCAAACATTTGCCTCCACCCTATGGCGAAATGTGTAGAATTGCAGGAAATTAGCTGTGAAACTGAACTTTTTTCTCTCCACCCATTGGCAAAATGAGTATTGATGAGGGTATGCAGACCCACAAGCCACTGAGGAACCCCATGATGAGTTCCGCTGTTTTTGTAGCCCCCACCCCCATCAAAGTTGACAAACCCTGATCTAGACTGTTTGAAGTGGGTTTATCAAGTGACATCAATAAGGGATCATAGCTTTCACCTGGTTAGTATATGTCATGGAAAGAGCAGGTGCTCCTAATGTTTTGTATACTCAGTGTATATGGCAGAGCTGTTAGAAGGTACACTCTATGGATCTGCCAATCAGGATGACATGATAGCTAACATCTTAGCTTTTGCTCCTTTAATTTCTACATAGTAAAACCACATATTGACTTCCATGTGTCACCTTGGTTACCTATTTAGCCTTAATCACTAGATTAATTACTAGATGTTAAAATAATGAAATACATGCTCTAATTGATAAATACATGTTTGAATATATAAATATAATTGATTAAATCCCCAAACCCCAATAACAGCCCTCTTCACTTAGAAGCCATCAGGCGCTGTCAATACTATTGCTTTCTTCTTGCAATGTTCAATCTCTCCCCTGCAGCAGTGTGCATGGCCACACAGGGAAAAGCTTCCACCTAAACCTAACATGATTGAATTCCACCTCTTTCTCTCTCTCTCTCTCTCTATTCAATTTGCTTTACTGGCATGACGTAACAATGTACATATTGCCAAAGCTTATTTTGGATATTGACAATATAAAATAAAAATGAGAATCAAAATTGTCAACGGGACAACAGTAACAACAATAACCAAGTGTCAAAATAACCATACATTCAACAATAACAACAAACATACAAGTGTCAAAATAACCATACATTCAACAATAACAATACACATACAGTAGAATACATGTGCAGGTTGATTGGTCTGTCAGACACTGTCCCTCAACTTATGGCAGGCAGCAATGTAGTGTGCTGCCAGCCCACAGCTCTCTGCGTCCTCCCCCAACAGGACGAGTAGCCTATCCTCATCAGAGAGGTCTTTCAAATTTGGGGAAATGACACTCTCTAATTGTTTTATATTTTTTACATTTTGTCAGGAAATGCCGCACCGTCTCAGGTTCTGCTGTTGTGCAGTGGTTGCACAGCCTTTCCTCTACAGGGAGCCAGGTTTTCCTGTGTCTACCCTTCTCAATGGCAAGGCTGTGCTCACTGAGCCTGTACTTTGTCAAGGTTTTTCTAAGGTTTTGATCAGTAACCATGGTCAAATATTTAGCAACAGTGTACTGTCGATTTAGGGCCAGATAGCACTGCATTTTGCTTTGTGTTTGTGCTTGTGTTTCCCAATAAGCAATATAGTTTTGTTTTGACCCTGTTGTAATTTGGTTTATCCTGATTGATTGGATGTTCTGGTCCGGAGGCTTCAATGTGTTAGTAGAACAGGTTTGTGAACTCAGCCCCAGGACCAGCTGGATGAGGGGACTCTTTTCTTTGCTCAGCTCTTGGCATTGCAGGGCTTGGTAGTGATATGAGAGGGGGTCACTGTATTTTAGATGTTTCCAAAACTTAATTGCTCTTTTTTGAGTTTTTATTATTAGTGGATATTTGCCTAATTCTACCCTGCATGCATTGTTTGTAGTTTTCCTCTGGACATGTAGGATAATCTTACAGAACTCTCCATGCAGGGTTTCAATGGGGTGTTTGTCCCATTTGATGAAATCTTGTTTTGCAAGTGGACCCCACACCTCGCTGCCATAAAGTGCAATTGGTTCAATGACACATTAAATTTGTTTTAGCCAGATTTGAATAGGTTTTTCAATTTGAATTCGTTTTTTAATGGCGTAGAATGCCCTGCGTGCTTTCTCTCTCTGTTCATTCCCTGCATCATTAAGGTGTCCAGTTGAGCTTATTTTTAAACCTAGGTAATTTTAGTGTGTGCACTACTCTATATATTTTGTACCAATTGAGAACTTTGGTCTAATTCCCTGAGATTTGGATCTTCTCTGGAAAATCATTATTTTATTTTTTTGGGGGTTTACTGTCATGGCCCAGGTCTGGCAGTACTGCTGTTGTAGGTCCAGGCTCTGCTGTAGGCCATGTGCTGTGGGTGACAGCAAGCATAGGTCATCTGCAAAGAGTAGGCATTTAACCTCGGAATTGTGGAGACTAGCACCAGGGGCTGAGGATTTTTCTAGAATAGTGGCCAATTCGTTGATGTTAATATTGAAGATTGCAGGGCTCAGATTGCAACCCTGGTGAAGGCCCCACCCATGGTTAAATAATTATGTTCTTTTATTGCCAATTTTAATGCTGCACATATTGCCAGTGTACATTGATTTAATTATGTCATATGTTTTACCCCCGACACCACTTTCAATAACTTTGTAGAACAGTCCTGTATGCCAAATAGAAACAAATGCTCTTGAGAAGTTGATAAAGCAAGCATATATTTTGGTATTATTTTGGTGGACATGTTTATCTATCAGGGTGTGTATAGTGTAAATATGATCAGTCGATGTTTTGGTGTAAATCCAATTTGGCTTTGACTCAAGACATTTTGCTTATTAAGGAAGTTTAGAACTCTTACATTTATAATACTACAGAAAACCTTCCCCAGTTTACTTTTCACACAAATGCCTCTGTAATTGTTAGGGTCCAATTTGTCTCCGTTCTTAAAGATTGGGGTTATGAGTCCTTGATTCCAGATGTCAGGGAAATAACCTACACTCAGGGTAAAGTTAAACAGTTTTAATATAGCCAATTGAAATGTTGCACTAGTGAGTTTGAGCATCTCATTTAGCATGCCAGCAGGTCCGCATGCTTTTTTAAATTTGAGAGCCTGAAGTTTCTTATAGCGCTCCTGGTCAGTAATTGGGGAGTCCAATGGATTTTGATTGCCCTTTTTAGCTTTTTCTAATCCATTCAACTTCTCATGAATTTGGCATTGCTCTGCATTTGTGTTAAGTTGAACAGTGTTGTAGAGTGTTTTAAAATGGATTGTCCATATATGACCATTTTGTTTCGCTAATTCCTATTGTTTCAATTTTTTAGGTTTTTCCAATTTTGCCAGAAGTGTTTATGGACTCCTCAATTAGCGTCAGCTGCTTGCTGTTGTACTGTGATTTTTTGGTTCTGAGTGTACGTTTATAGAGTTTTAAAGTCTCACAGTAACGAAGGCGTAATTCACCATTATTTGGGTCTCTGTGCTTTTGGTTGGATAGTGTTCGAATTTTTTTCAGAATCATTTTACAATCGGCATCAAACCAGTTGTCATCTGTCGTCTTTTTTGTTTTGTTTTTTATCAATTTCAGTTGTGCTTCTTTTGCCGTTTGCCTGAATATATAGTTGATGTTTTTTACTGCTAGATTGATGCCTTCTTTACTGTGAGTGAATATGGTATCCAGAAAGTTATCTAAGAGTGTTTGGATATTTTGGTTACTGGTTGCTTTCTGGTTTTCTTCTGTGTTGTTTTGGACCCATCTGTATGAATTTCTGATGTTGTATAGCTTACTGGGCTGTGAATGTGTGGTTGTTTCCATTTTTGTTCTTTTGTGGAACAAGGTAATTTGGCTGTGATCAGACAGAGGTGTTAGTGGTTTGACAGTGATTGAGCTGAGAGAGAAAGGGTTAACCTCTCTAGGGTATGTGGGACGGTAGCGTCTCACCTCGTCAACAGCCAGTGAAACTGCAGGGCGCCAAATTCAAAACAACAGATATCCCAGAATGAAAATTTCTCAAACATACATGTATTTTACACAATTTTGAAGATACACTTGTTGTAAATCCAGCCACAGTGTCCGATTTCAAATAGGCTTTACGACGAAAGCAAACCAAACAATTATGTTAGGTGAGTGCCTATTTACAAAAAAACACAGCCATTTTTCCAGCCAATGAGAGGAGTAACAAAAAGCAGAAATATCGATAAAATGTATCACTAACCTGTGATGATCTTCATCAGATGACACTCATAGGACTTCATGTTACACAATACATGTATGTTTTGTTCGGTAAAGTTAATATTTCTATCCAAAAATCTCAGTTTACTTTGGCGCGTTACGTTCAGTAGTTCCAAAACATCCGGTGATTTTGCAGAGAGCCACATCAATTTACAGAAATAGTCATCATAAATGTTGATGAAAATACAAGTGTTATACATGGAATTATAGATCCACTTCTCCTTAATGAAAACGCTGTCAGATTTAAAAAAAACTTTACGTAAAAAGCAAACCATGCAATAATCTGAGTACGGCCCTCAGACAACAAATCAACCCAAAGAGATATCCGCCATGTTGGAGTCAACATAAGTCAAAAAAAAGGTGAATGCACCAATTTGTAAGTCGCTCTGGATAAGAGCATCTGCTAAATGACTTAAATGTAAATGTAAATGTAAAAATAGCATTATAAATATTCACTTACCTTTGATGATCTTCATCAGAATGCACTCCCAGGAATATCAGTTCCACAATAAATGTTTGTTTTGTTCGATAATGTCAATAATTTATGTCCAAATTCCTCCTTGTTGTTCGCGCGTTCAGTACACAATCTAAACTCACAACGCGCGTGCAAGTCCAGCGGAAAGTACGGATGAAAAGTCCAAAAAGTTCCATTACAGTCGTAGAAACATGTCAAATGATGTATAGAATCAATCTTTAGGATGTTTTTAACATAAATCCTCAATAATGTCCCAACCGGACAATTCCTTTGTCTTCAGAAATGCGATGGAACGCAGCTAACTCTCACATGAATGCCCATGGTCAGCAATGGTCAGCTCGTGGCACTCTGGGAGAGACCTTACTCAATCTCCTTTCATTCGCCCCCATCAAACAAGGTTGTAAAGACTGTTGACATCTAGTGGAAGACTTATGAAGTGCAACATATCCCCATTTCCACTGTATCTTGGATAAGCAAAGAGTTGAAACCTATAAAAACCTCAGATTTCCCACTTCCTGGTTGGATTCTTTCTCAGGTTTTTGCCGGCCATATGAGTTATGTTATACGCACAGACATCATTGAAACGGTTTTAGAAACTTCAGAGTGTTTTCTATCTAAATCTACTAATAATATGCATATATTAGCAACTGGGACTGAGTAGCAGGCAGTTTACTCTGGGCACGCTGTTCATCCGTACATGAAAATACTGCCTCCTACCCCAAAGAAGTGTATGTCTGTAATCATATAGTCAGTCTAGTGTGCTGTGGCAAAGAGGTGAGCAATAGGTGCATCTCCCCAAAGAGTCGCCCTTTAACCTACCATTGACAAAGTACAGACCCAGGCTTCTACAGAGCAGATCCCTTCCGTTTTTGTTGATGGTGCTGTCACTATTGTTTCTATGGGGGAGATTAAGGCAGTAAGAAACAGTATGGCCTGTATTAAAGCTGTCCCCTCGTGTGGTCGTTAGATCAGGTAGTGTTCCTGTGCGTGCATTTGTGTCCTCACAGATGAGCACATTTCCCTGGGCCTGGAAATGGCACGTCTCTTCCTCAAGGGTGGAGAATATCTCCTCTGAGTAATATGGGGATTCTGAGGGGGGATATATATTGCGCAAAGGAACACATATTTTTCTGTCAGTACATGTAATTTTTTCAGTTTTAACCAAATGTGATATTTACCAATTTTGAGGAGATCAATAGATTTTCTAGTTCGGATTTGTACCAAGTCCTCCAGAGTCTCTGCCTCTATTGACAGAGCTGTGTTTCTGTGATGGTACAATTACCTCTCTGTAGCCTGTGGGACAGGCAGTGACAGTGACAGTGTCAGCCTTACACCACGTCTCCTGCAGAATGATGACGTCAACATCTTTAAGATTTTTGTTGAACTTGATGAGTTGATGAGTTTAGGCCCTGAATGTTCCACATGCTAACTGATAGTGATTTCATATTGCAAAAAGAAAGAACAGCAGTCAGAAATACAGTAAATACTAACTATTAAGTTGTTAAGAGTTAGATAACCTGTCTAGGACAGGGGTTCCGCTAGCGGAACTCCGCCCACATTCCACTGAAAAGGCAGCGCGCGAAATTCCAAAAATATTTTGTAGAAATATTAAACTTTCACACATTAACAAGTCCAATACAGCAAATGAAATATAAACATCTTGTGAATCCAGCCAACATGTCCGATTTTTAAAATGTTTTACAGCGAAAACACCACGTATATTTATGTTAGCTCTCCACCAAATACAAAAAAGCACAGACATTTCTTTCACAGCACAGGTAGCTTGCACAAAACCAACCAAACTAACCAAGAACCAACCAAACTAATCAAGAAACAACTTCATCAGATGACAGTCTTATAACATGTTATACAATAAATCTATGTTTTGTTCGAAGTATTTGCATATTTGAGGTACAAATCATAGTTTTACATTGCAGCTACCATCACAAATAGCACCGAAGCAGCCAGAGTAATTACAGAGACCAACGTGAAATACCTAAATACTCATCATAAAACATGTATGAAAAATACATGGTGTACAGCAAATGAAAGACAAACAACTTGTGAATCCAGACAATATTTCAGATTTTTTAAATGTTTTACAGCAAAAACACAATATTGCATTATATTAGCTTACCACAATAGCCAAAAACACAACCCATTTATCAGCAGTAAAAGTTAGCGATCGTAAAAAACCCGCAAAAGTTAATACATTTTTCACTAACCTTGATAAGCTTCATCAGATGACAGTCCTATAACATCAGGTTATACAATACACTTATGTTTTGTTCGAAAATGTGCATATTTAGAGCTGCAAACCGTGGTTATACATTGTGAATATGTAGCATCGATTCACCAAATTTTCCGGAGATATTTTGGACACTCACCTATTCTGACCAAATAACTCTTAATATATTTTACTAAAAAATACATGTTGTAACAGGTCTCACCGGACTGGGGAGAAGCACTGGAGGTCATTTTGCAGGGCTCTGGCAGTGCTACTCCTTACACAAAGACGGAGGTAGCGGTCCTGCTGCTGGGTTGTTGCCCTCCTACGGCCTCCTCCACGTCTCCTGATGTACTGGCCTGTCTCCTGGTAGCGCCTCCATGCTCCGGACACTACGCTGACAGACACAGCAAACCTTCTTGCCACAGCTCGCATTGATGTGCCATCCTGGATGAGCAGCACTACCTGAGCCACTTGTGTGGGTTGTAGACTCCGTCTCATGTTACCACTAGAGTGAGAGCACCGCCAGCATTCAAAAGGGATCAAAACATCAGCCAGGAAGCATAGGAACTGATAAGTGGTCTGTGGTCACCACCTGGAGAATCACTCATTTATTGGGGGTGTCTTGCTAATGGCCTATAATTTCCACCTTTTGTCTATTCCATTTGCACAACAGCATGTGCAGTTTATTGTCAATCAGTGTTGCTTTCTAAGTGGACAGTTTGATTTCACAGAAGTGTGATTGACTTGGAGTTACATTGTGTTGTTTAAGTGTTCCCTTTATTTTTTTGAGCAGTGTATATATATCAACATTGGATTTGTTTTTAAATAATGTTTGGGTCTGTGTAATCTGAGGGAAATATGTGTCTGTAATATGGTTATACATTTGTCAGGAGGTTAGGAAGTGCAGCTCAGTTTCCACCTCATTTTGTGGGCAATGTCTCTCTCTCTCTCTCTTTCCTTCTGTCTCTCTCTTCCCCCCCAGCCCCTCTCTCTCTTTCTCTTTCCCCCTCCCTCTCTCTTTCTCTCTCTCTCTTTCTGCTCCAGCCTGCCATTTCCCCCTCCCTCTATCTTTCTCTCTCTCTCTCTGCCTGCTCCAGCCTGCCATTTCACCCTCCATCTGAGGATTGTAATAAACAACTTGCTGCCTTGATGTTTATTGTAACACCTAGGCTAATATTATAATCATATTGTTTATATATCTAAACATAGTCTTAAAATACAACAGTATTGTATTGCAACAGTGTGTGTGTGTGTGTGTGTGTGTGTGTGTGTGTGTGTGTGTGTGTGTGTGTGTGTGTGTGTGTGTGTATATGTGTATGTGTGTGTGTGTGTGTGTGTGTGTGTGTGTGTGTGTGTGTGTGTGTGTTTATGTGTATGTGTGTGTGTGTGTGTGTGTGTGTGTGTGTGTGTGTGTGTGTGTGTTAGTAGTAGTGGAGGTAGAGCAGGTCTATACTGTACATAGCTATATGAATCACAGAGGTAGTAGTTGTGTTGCAGTACAGCAACTCCTTACACACACCAGTTTATAGACACCTGCAACACACACACACACACACACACACACACACACACACACACACACACACACACACACACACACACACACACACACACCAAACACAGGAACACAAACAAATGTGAACATTCACACTCCTAAACAATTCTACACTCACACACACACACAAACACGCACACCATATTAGTGGTCTGCCTAGTTTTCCCTTGGTCTCTTTCAGTTGCTTAATTTTGTCCTTAAGCAATGCAGCTAATTAAATAACATCATACCATTTAGTAAAGGCTTATGTACAAAGCGTGGTGACATGGATATGTTTAATCCTTCAGTCTCCTGGGTGTAGATAACAGCGTAGAAAAGGACAACTGAAGTCTCACATAGATGGCATTAATGATGCACAAACACACAACCACTCACACTTGTGCACAGGCTTCAAACAATATGCATTACTATTGCTTAGCTATCAGAAGATGGCACATCTGAGGCTTTGAACGGCATTCCTTCCTTCTCTGGCTTTGAGCAGCCTCTGGCATCAGCATTCCTTCCTTCTCTGGCTTTGAGCAGCCTCTGGCATCAGCATTCCTTCCTTCTCTGGCTTTGAGCAGCCTCTGGCATCAGCATTCCTTCCTTCTCTGGCTTTGAGCAGCGTCTGGCATTAGCATTCCTTCCTTCCCTGGCTTTGAACACCATCTGGCATCAGCATTCCTTCCTTCCCTGGCTTTGAACAGCATCTGGCATCAGCATTCCTTCCTTCCCGGCTTTGAGCAGTCTCTGGCATCAGCATTCCCTCCTTCTCTGGCTTTTAGCAGCCTCTGGCATCAACATTCCTTCCTTCCCTGGCTTTGAACAGCATTTGGCATCAACATTCCTTCCTTATCTGGCTTTGAGCAGCCTCTGGCATCAGCATTCCTTCCTTCTCTGGCTTTGAGCAGCCTCTGGCATCAGCATTCTTTCCTTCTCTGGCTTTGAGCAGCCTCTGGCATCATAATTCCTTCCTTCCCTGGCTTTGAACAGCATCTGGAATCAGCATTCCTTCCTTCTCGGGCTTTTAGCAGCCTCTGGCATCAGCATTCCTTCCTTCTCTGGCTTTGAGCAGTCTCTGGCATCAGCATTCCTTCCTTCCCTGGCTTTGAGCAGCCTCTGGCATCAGCATTCCTTCCTTCTCTGGCTTTGAGCAGCCTCTGGCATCAGCATTCCTTCCTTATCTGGCTTTGAGCAGCCTCTGGCATCAGCATTCCTTCCTTCTCTGGCTTTGAGCAGTCTCTGGCATCAGCATTCCTTCCTTCCCTGGCTTTGAGCAGCCTCTGACATCAGCATTCCTTCCTTATCTGGCTTTGAGCAGCCTCTGGCATCAGCATTCCTTCCTTCTCTGGCTTTGAGCAGCCTCTGGCATCATAATTCCTTCCTTCCCTGGCTTTGAACAGCATCTGGCATCAGCATTCCTTCCTTCTCGGGCACACCTTCACACTGTTCACCTTCACACTGTGTACACCTAAATTTGTTTAACACTTGTTTAGGTTACTACATGATTCCATATACTTATTTGATAGTGTTGATGTAAAAATCTTGAAAAACCCTGGAATGATTAAGTGTATCCAAACTTTTGACTGGTACTATACATACACTTTCTGTCATTCATTCTCTGTCTCTCTGTCTCTCTGTCTCTCTGTCTCTCTGTCTCTGTCTCTGTCTCTGTCTCTGTCTCTCTCTCTCTCTCTCTCTCTCTCTCTCTCTCTCTCTCTCTCTCTCTCTCTCTCTCTCTCTTTCTCTCTCTCTCTTTCTCTTTCCCCCTCCCTCTCTCTTTCTCTCTCTCTCTGCCGGCTCCAGCCTGCCATTTCCCCCTCCCTCTCGCTCTCTCTCTCTCTCTCTCTCTGCCTAGTCCAGCCTGCCATTTCACCCTCCATCTGAGGATTGTAATAAACAACTTGCTGCCTTGATGTTTATTGTAACACCTAGGCTAATATTATAATCATATTGTTTATATATCTAAACATATCAATCAATCAATCAAGTTTATTTTATATAGCCCTTCGTACATCAGCTAATATCTTGAAGTGCTGTACAGAGACCCAGCCTAAAACCCCAAACAGCTAGAATGCAGGTGTAGAAGCACGGTGGCTAGGAAAAACTCCCTAGAAAGGCCAAAACCTAGGAAGAAACCTAGAGAGGAACCAGGCTATGAGGGGTGGCCAGTCCTCTTCTGGCTGTGCCGGGTGGAGATTATAACAGAACTATGCCAAGATGTTCAAAAATGTTCATAAGTGACAAGCATGGTCAAATAATAATAATGGATAATTTTCAGTTGGCTTTTCATAGCCGATCATTAAGAGTTGAAAAACAACAGGTCTGGGACAGGTGGCGGTTCCATAGCCGCAGGCAGAACAGCTGAAACCGGAACAGCAGCAAGGCCAGGCGGACTGGGGACAGCAAGGAGCCACCACGCCCGGCAGTCCCGACGTATGGTCCCAGGGCTCAGGTCCTCCGAGAGAAAGAAAGAGAGAAGGAGAAAATTAGAGAGAGCCAAGATTTTCAAAATGTTCATAAATGACAAGCATGGTCAAATAATAATCAGGAATAAATCTGTTGGCTTTTCATAGCCGATCATTAAGAGTTGAAAACAGCAGGTCTGGGACAGGTAGGGGTTCCGTAACCGCAGGCAGAACAGTTGAAACTGGAATAGCAGCAAGGCCAGGCGGACTGGGGACAGCAGGGAGTCGTCATGCCCGGTAGTCCTGACGTATGGTCCTAGGGCTCAGGTTCTCAGAGAGAGAGAAAGAAAGAGAGAACGAGAGAATTAGAGAAAGCATACTTAAATTCACACAGGACACTGGATAAGACAGGAGAAGTACTCCAGGTATAACCAACTGACCCTATGTAACAGTCCTGACCTGTTTTATGTTGTTTTTTATGTGTTTATGGTCAGGGCATGTGTTTTGGGTGGGCAGTCTATGTTATCTGTTTCTATGTTGGTTTTGGGTTACCTGGTATGGCTCTTGATTAGAGGCAGGTGGTTTGCGTTTTCCTCTAATTAAGAGTCATATTTAGGTAGGGCATTCTCACTGTTTGTTTGTGGGTGATTGTCTCCTGTGATGTCTTCGTCGTTGTCGATGTATTTTCACATACGGGACTGTTTGGCTGTTCGTGTGTTTTGATGTAACGTTCCTGTCCGTAAGTTTACGTTTAGTGATGTGAGTTTATGTTCAGGTTTCGTTCTACGTCGTTTTGTTATTTTGTAAGTTTGTTAAAGTGTTTGTTTTCGTGTTGCCATCTTCATCGTTGTTATAAAATAAAAGATGGCTTATTTCCCTCAAACCGCATTTTGGTCTGAAGATCCTTCTCTCCTCACCTCATCTGAGGATGAGGAGAGCGACAGCCTTAACAGAATCACCCACCACGCTAAGACCAAGCGGTATGGGAATGCTCTACGGAGCAACAAGGACTTCTGGACTTGGGAGGAGATCCTGGACGGTAGAGGACCTTGGGCTCAACCAGGGGAATATCGCCGTCCAAAGGAGGAGTTGGAAGCAGCGAAGGCTGAGAGGCGCTGGTATGAGGAGGCAGCGCGACGACGCGGTTGGGAGCCCGTGAGTCAGACCAAAAAATTTCTTGGGGGGGGGCACACGAGGAGTGTGGCAAAGCCGGGTAGGATACCCGAGCCAACTCCCCGTGCTTACCGTGGAGGTAGAAGGCGTCGTACTGGTAAGACACCGTGTTATGCGGTAAAGCGCACGGTGTCCCCAGTACGCGTGCTTAGCCCAGTGCGGGCTATTCCACCTTGCCGCACTGGGAGGGCTAGGTTGGGCATCGAGCCGGATGTCATGAAGCCGGCCCAACGTATCTGGCCTCCAGTACGTCTCCTCGGGCCGGCGTACATGGCACCAGCCTTACAGGTGGTGTCCCCGGTTCGCCTGCATAGGCCAGTGCGGGCTATTCCACCTCGCTGCACTGGCAGGGCTACGGGGATCATTCAACCTGGTGGGGTTGGGGAGGCTCGGTGCTCAAGAGCACGTGTCCTCTTTCACGGTCCGGTAGACCCGGTGCCACCTCCATGTACCAGTCCTCCGGTGGCAGCCCCCCGTACCAGGCTGTCTCTCCGGGTTCTCTCTCCTGCTGTTTCCTCCTCTCCAGCGCAGCCAGTGCCTAGACCACGCACCAGGCTGTCTCTCCTTCTCCTTCCTACAGAGCCATCCGTCTCCCCAGCGCCATCTGAGCCATCCGTCTCCCCAGCGCCATCTGAGCCATCCGTCTCCCCAGCGCCATCTGAGCCATCCGTCTCCCCAGCGCCGTCTGAGCCATCCGTCTGCCATGAGCCTGCAAAGCCGCCCGTCTGTCATGAGCCTGCAAAGCCGCCCGTCTGCCATGAGCCTACAGAGCCGTCCGCCAGACAGGAGCCGCTAGAGCCGTCCGCCAGACAGGAGCCGCTAGAGCCGCCCGCCAGACAGGAGCCGCTTGAGCCGCCCGCCAGACAGGATCTGCCAGAGCCGCCAACCAGACAGGATCTGCCAGAGCCGCCAACTAGACAGGATCTGCCAGAGCCGCCAACTAGACAGGATCTGCCAGAGCGGCCAACCAGACAGGATCTGCCTGAGCCAGAGCCGTCCAGCCAGGACCTGCCAGAGCCGTCCAGCCAGGACCTGCCAGAGCCGTCCAGCCAGGACCTGCCAGAGCCGTCCAGCCAGGACCTGCCAGAGCCGTCCAGCCAGGACCTGCCAGAGCCGTCCAGCCAGTACCTGCCAGAGCCGTCCTGCTATGACCTGCCAGAGCCGTCCAGCCAGGACCTGCCAGAGCCGTCCAGCCAGGACCTGCCAGAGCCGTCCAAACAGGACCTGCCAGAGTTCCTCAGCCAGGACCTGCCAGAGTCCTTCAGCCGGGATCTGCCCCTTGTCCCGGTGCTGCCCCTTGTCCCGGTGCTGCCCCTTGTCCCGGTGCTGCCCCTTGTCCAGGTGCTGCCCCTTGTCCCGGTGCTGCCCCTTGTCCCGGTGCTGCCCCTTGTCCCGGTGCTGCCCCTTGTCCCGGTGCTGCCCCTTGTCCCGGTGCTGCCCCTTGTCCCGGTGCTGCTCCTTGTCCCGGTGCTGCCCCTTATCCCGGTGCTGCCCCTTGTCCCGGTGCTGCCCCTTATCCAGGTGCTGCCCCTTGTCCCGGTGCTGCCCCTTGTCCCGGTGCTGCCCCTTGTCCCGGTGCTGCCCCTTGTCCCGGTGCTGCCCCTTGTCCCGGTGCTGCCCCTTGTCCCGGTGCTGCCCCTTATTCCGGTGCTGGTCCTTATCCTGGTGCTGCCCCTTGTTCCGGTGCTGCCCCTTGTTCCGGTGCTGCCCCTTGTCCCGGTGCTACCCCTTGTCCCGGTGCTGCTCCTTGTCCCGGTGCTGGCTGTTTATTTAGGGGAAGGTAGTTTTAGGGTGGTCAGTGGAAGGGGTAGACAGAAGAGGGGAGTGACTATGGTGGTGTGGGGAGAGCGTCCTGAGCCGGAGCCACCACCGTGGTCAACTGCCCACCCAGACCCTCCCCTGGACTTTGTGCTGGTGCGCCCGGCGTTCGCACCTTGAGGGGGGGGTTCTGTAACAGTCCTGACCTGTTTTATGTTGTTTTTTATGTGTTTATGGTCAGGGCATGTGTTTTGGGTGGGCAGTCTATGTTATCTGTTTCTATGTTGGTTTTGGGTTACCTGGTATGGCTCTTGATTAGAGGCAGGTGGTTTGCGTTTTCCTCTAATTAAGAGTCATATTTAGGTAGGGCGTTCTCACTGTTTGTTTGTGGGTGATTGTCTCCTGTGATGTCTTCGTCGTTGTCGATGTATTTTCACATACGGGACTGTTTGGCTGTTCGTGTGTTTTGATGTAAAGTTCCTGTCCGTAAGTTTACGTTTAGTGATGTGAGTTTATGTTCAGGTTTCGTTCTACGTCGTTTTGTTATTTTGTAAGTTTGTTAAAGTGTTTGTTTTCGTGTTGCCATCTTCATCGTTGTTATAAAATAAAAGATGGCTTATTTCCCGCAAACCGCATTTTGGTCTGAAGATCCTTCTCTCCTCACCTCATCTGAGGATGAGGAGAGCGACAGCCTTAACACCCTAGCCCCCCGACACAAACTACTGCAGCATAAATACTGGAGGCTGAGACAGGAGCGGTCAGGAGACACTGTGGCCCCATCCGAAGATACCCCCGGACAGGGCCAAATAGGAAGGATATAACCCCACCCACTTTGCCAAAGCACAGCCCCCGCACCAATGGAGGGATATCTTCAACCACCAACTTATAATCCTGAGACAAGGCCGAGTATAGCCAACAAAGATCTCCACCACAGCACAAACCAAGGGGGGGCGCCAACCCAGACAGGAAGATCACGTCAGTAACTCAACCCACTCAAGTGACGCACCCCTCCCAGGGACGGCATGAAAGAGCACCAGTAAGCCAGTGACTCAGCCCCTGTAATAGGGTTAGAGGCAGAGAATCCCAGTGGAGAGAGGGGAACCGGCCAGGCAGAGACAGCAAGGGCGGTTCGTTGCTCCAGAGCCTTTCCGTTCACCTTCACACTCCTGGGCCAGACTACACTCAATCATATGACCTACTGAAGAGAGAAGTCTTCAGTAAAGACTTAAAGGTTGAGACCGAGTCTGCGTCTCTCACATGGGTAGGCAGACTGTTCCATAAAAATGGAGATCTATAGGAGAAAGCCCTGCCTCCCGCTGTTTGCTTAGAAATTCTAGGGACAATTAGGAGGCCTGCGTCTTGTGACCGTAGCGTACGTATTGGTATGTACGGCAGGACCAACTCGGAAAGATAGGTAGGAGCAAGCCCATGTAACGCTTTATAGGTTAACCTGTTGGGGATGGGGGCGCTGTTTAGACTATTTATGCTAATTTGGTAATTTTTGAAACGGCTTCCCACAAAATCCTTGATCGTACAATATGCATATTATTATTATTATTGGATAGAAAACAGTCTATAGTTTCTATAGGAGTTGAAATTTTGTCTCTAAGTGGAACAGAGCCCATTCTACAGCAATTTCCCTGACATGGATTCAGATTTCAGAAATGTTGGCCACTGTTCTGAAGTCAGTTAAAACGGCACTGATATTGCTATGACTATACGGACACTTCTTACGTCTTCCCCTGGATGCCTTTACGTGATGACGATTCCAATGGGGTCGATTGCGCGTTCACAGGCCCCACAAATGAAAAAACCGTGAAGCTAGTCATTCTTTTGGAGCTGCGTCATGCGCCTAGAGGACACCGGCCCGCTCCTGTTCCAAGCATTAGTGAAGGGGGTAATATTACTCGGGTCATGTTTCTACTCGTTATGGGAGTTAAAAACATCATAAGGTAGTTAATTTAAAGCGTTTTATAGCAATTTATATCCGTTTAGTGCGATTTTGGGACATTTATTTTTGCAACGATGTGAATAGTTGGGCACGCTTTTCAGTTCATCCCGAACGCAGTTGGCATTTCCACATGGCAAGAGGACAGCTTTCCACCAAAAGACGATTGCTCTCAAGAAAGGATCCTTTGCCCAAGATACTGATGGAAGAACAGCTCAAGGTAGGACATTTTTATTATGATAAATCGTGTTTCTGTCGAAATATTTTAGTGGCTTAGGACGCCATGTTTTATGACGTAGCTTCGCTAGGCGCAAATTGTATTGAAAAGTAAGGATAAATTAAAAAATGTTATTCCGCAATTGTATTAAGAATTAAATTGTCTGTCAATCCCTGTCCACCCTATATTTTTTAGTCACGTTTATGAGTATTTATGTATAAGAGTAGATCACTGTCTAAGTGGCGCAAGGACTTTTTCTTTACCAGCTTGTCTACATTTCACATTGTCTAACCATGATTTTGGTGGCTAAATATAAACATTTGCGATCAAACTCTATATGGAATGTGTAATATGATGTTACAGGAGTGTCATCGGAAGAATTCTGAGAAGGTTAGTGAAAAAATTAATATCTTTTGGCGATGTTGACTTTTATCGCTCACTTTGGCTAGAATCAATGCTGGGCTGCTATGTGCTATGTGCTACGCTAATATAACGATTTATTGTGTTTTCGCTGTAAGACACTTAGAAAATCTGAAATATTGTCTGTATTCACAGGATCTGTGTCTTTCGATTCGTGTATGCTGTGTATTTTTACGAAATGTATGATGATTAGTAAGTAGGTAAACACGTTGCTCTAATTTGTTTTTCTATTCCATTTGTGACGGTGGGTGCAATTGTAACCTATGCCATCTACCTGAAATATGCACTTTTTTCTAACAAAACCTTTCCCATACCATAAATATGTTATCAGACTGTCATCTAATGAGTTTTTTTGTTGGTTAGGGGCTATAAATATCTTAGTTTAGCCGAATTGGTGATGGCTACTGGTGTTGGTGGACAAATAAAAGATGGTGGATTATGCTAATGTGTTTTTAGGTAATAGATGTACATCTTTACATATTGTGTCTTCCCTGTAAAACATTTTAAAAATCGGAAATGTTGACTGGATTCACAAGATCTGTGTCTTTCATTAGCTGTATTGGACTTTAATGTGTGAAAGTTAAATATTTTAAAAAAATATTTTTTTTGAATTTCGCGGCACTGGTTTTTCAGTGGGGGGGGGGGGGGGGGGGTGCCGCTAGCGCCACGCTAGCGGCAGGTTAGACAGGTTAACCTGTCTAGGATCAGCGTGGCGCTAGCGGCACACCCCCCCCCCCCCCCCCCCCACTGAAAAACCAGTGCCGCGAAATTCAAAAAAAATATTTTTTTTAAATATTTAACTTTCACAAATTAAAGTCCAATACAGCTAATGAAAGACACAGATCTTGTGAATCCAGTCAACATGTCCGATTTTTAAAATGTTTTACAGGGAAGACACAATATGTAAAGATGTACATCTATTACCTAAAAACACATTAGCATAATCCACCATCTTTTATTTGTCCACCAACACCAGTAGCCATCACCAATTCGGCTAAACTAAGATATTTATAGCCCCTAACCAACAAAAAAACTCATCAGATGACAGTCTGATAACATATTTATGGTATGGGATAGGTTTTGTTAGAAAAAAGTGCATATTTCAGGTAGATGGCATAGGTTACAATTGCACCCACCGTCACAAATGGAATAGAAAAACTACTTAGAGCAACGTGTTTACCTACTTACTAATCATCAAACATTTCGTAAAAATACACAGCATACACGAATCGAAAGACACAGATCCTGTGAATACAGACAATATTTCAGATTTTCTAAGTGTCTTACAGCGAAAACACAATAAATCGTTATATTAGCATAGCACATAGCACATAGCAGCCCAGCATTGATTCTAGCCAAAGTGAGCGATAACGTCAACATCGCCAAAAATATATTAATTTTTTCACTAACCTTCTCAGAATTCTTCAGATGACACTCCTGTAACATCATATTACACATTCCATATAGAGTTTGATCGAAAACGTTTATATTTAGCCACCAAAATCATGGTTAGACAATGTGAAATGTAGCTCAGCTGGTCAGAAAATGTCCTTGCGCCACTTAGACAGTGATCTACTCTTATACATAAATACTCATAAACGTGACTAAAAAATATAGGGTGGACAGGGATTGACAGACAATTTAATTCTTAATACAATTGCGGAATTACATTTTTTAATTTATCCTTACTTTTCAATACAGTTTGCGCCAAGCGAAGCTACGTCAAAAAACATGGCGTCCTAAGCCACTAAAATGTTTCGACAGAAACACGATTTATCATAATAAAAATGTCCTACTTTGAGCTGTTCTTCCATCAGTATCTTGGGCAAAGGATCCTTTCTTGGGAGTAATCGTCTTTTGGTGGAAAGCTGTCCTCTTGCCATGTGGAAATGCCAACTGCGTTCGGGATGAACTGAAAAGCGTGCCCAGCTATTCACATCGTTTCAAAAATAAATGTCCCAAAATCGCACCAAACGGATATAAATTGCTATAAAACGCTTTAAATTAACTACCTTATGATGTTTTTAACTCCTATAACGAGTGAAAAGATGACCGGAGAAATATAACAGGCTAAACTAACACTTGGAACAGGAGCGGTCGGTGTCCTCCACGCGCGTTACGCACCAAGAAAAGACTTGCTAGCTACAGGGTTTTTTAATTTGTAGGGCCTGTGAACGCGCAATCGACCCCATTGGAATCGTCATCACGTAAAGGCATCCAGGGGAAGACGTAAGAAGTGTCCCTATAGTCATAGCAATAACAGTGCCCTTTTAACTGACTTCAGAACAGTGGCCAACATTTCTGAAATCTGACTCCATGTCAGGGAAATTGCTGTAGAATGGGCTCTGTTCCACTTAGAGACAAAATTTCAACTCCTATAGAAACTATAGACTGTTTTCTATCTAATAATAATAATAATATGCATATTGTACGATCAAGGATTTTGTGGGAAGCCGTTTCAAAAATTACCCAATTAGCATAAATAGTCTCAACAGCGCCCCCATCCTCAACAGGTTAACAGTAAAACCTTGAAATCAGCCCTTGCCTTAACAGGAAGCCAGTGTAGGGAAGCTAGCACTGGAGTAATATGATCAAATTTATTGGTTCTAGTCAGGATTCTAGCAGCCGTATTTATCACTAACTGAAGTTTATTTAGTGCTTTATCCGGGTAGCCGGAAAGTAGAGCATTGCAGTAGTCTAACCTAGAAGTAACAAATGCATGGATTAATTTTTCTGCATCATTTTTGGACAGAAAATTTCTGATTTTTGCAATGTTACGTAGATGGAAAAAAGCTGTCCTTGAAACAGTCTTGATATGTTCGTCAAAAGAGAGATCAGGGTCAAGAGTAACGCCGAGGTCCTTCACAGTTTTAATTGAGACGACTTTACAACCATCAAGATGAATTGTCAGATTTAACAGAAGATCTCTTTGTTTCTTGGGACCTAGAACAAGCATCTCTGTTTTGTCCGAGTTTAAAAGTAGAACGTTTTCAGCCATCCACTTCCTTATGTCTGAAACACAGACTTCTAGCGAGGGCAATTTTGGGGCTTCACCATGTTTCATTGAAATGTACAGCTGTGTGTCATCCGCATAGCAGTGAAAGTTAACATTATGTTTTCGAATAACATCCCCAAGAGGTAAAATATATAGTGAAAACAATAGTGGTCCTAAAACGGAACCTTGAGGAACACCGAAATGCACAGTTGATTTGTCAGAGGACAAACCATTCACAGAGACAAACTGATATCTTTCCGACAGGTAAGATCTAAACCAGGCCAGAACTGGTCCGTGTAGACCAATTTGGGTTTCCAGTCTCTCCAAAAGAATGTGGTGATCGATGGTGTCAAAGGCATAGTGTCGATGGTGTCAAAGGCATATTAACACATAGTGTTAATATACAACAGTATTGTATTGCAACAGTGTGTGTGTGTGTGTGTGTGTGTGTGTGTGTGTGTGTGTGTGTGTGTGTGTGTTAGTAGTAGTGGAGGTAGAGCAGGTCTATACTGTACATAGCTATATGAATCACAGAGGTAGTATTTGTGTTGCAGTACAGCAACTCCTTACACACACCAGTTTATAGACACCTGCAACACACACACACACACACACACACACACACACACACACACACACACACACACACACACACACACACCAAACACAGGAACACAAACAAATGTGAACATTCACACTCCTAAACACTTCTACACACACACACACACACAAACACACACACCATATTATGTGTGTGTATGCACATTGGCAGACCTAGTTCTCAAGAGAAGATGGGCTAAGACAGCCTTTCTCAATAGCAAGGCTATGCACAGTTAGTCTGTACATAGTCAAAGCTTGCCGTAATTTTGGTTTAGTCACAGTGGTCATGTATTCTGCCACTGTGTACTCTCTGTGTAGAGCCAAATAGCATTCTAGTTTGCTCTATTTTTTTTGTTAATTATTTCCAATGTATCAAGTAATTCACTTTTTGTTTTCTCATGATTTGGTTGGGTCTAATTGTGTTGCTGTCCTGGGGCTTTGTGGGGTCTGTTTGTGTTTGTGAACAGAGCCCCAGGACCAGCTTTTTTAGGGGACTCTTCTCCATGTTCATCTCTCTGTAGGTGATGGCTTTGTTATGGAAGGTTGGGGAATCGATTCCTTTTGTAGAATTTATTGTCTTTTTCTGGATTTTGATGATTTTATTTTATTTAAACTACATTTAACTAGGCAAGCCAGTTAAGAACAAAAAAAAGAAAAAGGCCTTTTGGGATTAAAAATTAAAAACACAAATATGGGACAAAACACATCACGACAAGAGAGACAACACAGCACCACATACAGTAAAGAGAGACTTAAGACAACAACCCTGCATGGTAGGATCACATGACAACATAGCATGGTAGGAACACAAGACAACACAGCATGGTAGGACCACAAGACAACACAGCATGGTAGGAACACAAGACAACACAGCATGGTAGGAACACAAGACAACACAGCATGGTAGGAACACAAGACAACACAGCATGGTAGGATCACATGACAACATATCATGGTAGGATCACATGACAACACAGCATGGTAGGAACACAAGACAACACAGCATGGTAGGAACACAAGACAACACAGCATGGTAGGATCACATGACAACATAGCATGGTAGGATCACATGACAACACAGCATGGTAGGAACACAAGACAACACAGCATGGTAGGAACACAAGACAACACAGCATGGTAGGAACACAAGACAACACAGCATGGTAGGAACACAAGACAACACAGCATGGTAGGAACACAAGACAACACAGCATGGTAGGATCACATGACAACATAGCATGGTAGTAACACAAGACAACACAGCATGGTAGGATCACATGACAACATAGCATGATAGGAACACAAGACAACACAGCATGGTAGGATCACATGACACCACAGCATGGTAGGATCACATGACAACATAGCATGATAGGAACACAAGACAACACAGCATGGTAGGATCACATGACAACACAGCATGGTAGGATCACATGACAACATAGCATGGTAGGATCACAAGACAACACAGCATGGTAGGATCACATGACGTCACAGCATGGTAGGATCACAATACAAAACAGCATGGTAGGAACACAAGCCAACACAGCATGGTAGGAACACAAGACAACACAGCATGGTAGGAACACAAGACACCACAGCATGGTAGGAACACAAGACAACACAGCATGGTAGGAACACAAGACAACACGTTATGGTAGGAACACAAGACAACACAGCATGGTAGGATCACATGACAACACTGCATGGTAGGATCACAGGACAACACAGCATGGTCGGAACGTTATGGTAGGATCACATGACAACAGAACATGGTAGGATCACAGGACAACACAGCATGGTTGTAACACATGACAACACAGAATGGTTGGAACACATGACACCACAGCATGGTAGGAACACAACTTAATAACAACAACACAGCATGGTATGAACACATGACAAGACAGTATGGTAGGAACACAAGACAACACAGCATGGTAGGAATACATGACAAACTGTTATGGTAGGATCACATGACAAGACAGCATGGTAGGATCACAGGACAACACAGCATGGTAGTAACGCATGACAACACATTATGGTGGAATCACAGGACAACACAGCATGGTAGTAACGCATGACAACACAGTATGGTAGGAACACAGGAAAACACAGCATGGTAGGAACACATGAAAACACAGCATGGTAGGAACACAAGACAACACAGCATGGTAGGAACACAAGACAACAAAGCACGGTAAGAACAAATGACAACACAGCATGGTAGGAACAAAACTTAACAACAACACAGCTTGGTAGGATCACATGACAACAAAGCACGGTAGGAACGCCACATAACAACAACACAGCATGGTAGGATCACATGATAACATAGCATGATAAAAACACAACTTAACAACAACACAGCATGGTCAGATCACATGACAATATAGCATGGTAGGAACACATGACAATATAGCATGGTAGGATCACATGACAACACAGCATGGTAGTAACGCAGGGCAACATGTCATGGTAGGAACACAACTTAACAACAGCACAGCATGGTAGGAACACATGACAACACAGCATGGTAGGAACAAAACTTAACAACAAGTAGGATCACATGACAACATAGCATGGTAGGAATACATGACAACACAGTATGGTAGGAACACATGACAACACAGCATGGTAGGAACACATGACAACACAGCATGGTAGGAACACATGACAACACAGCATGGTAGGAACACATGACAACACAGCATGGTAGGAACACATGACAACACAGCATGGTAGGAACACATGACAACACAGCATGGTAGGAACACATGACAACACAGTATGGTAGGAACACATGACAACACAGCATGGTAGGATCACATGACACTATAGCATGGTAGGAACACACCATAACAACAAAATAGCATGGTAGGAACACAACATGATAACACAGCATGGTATCAACACATGATAACGCAGCATAGTAGCAACGCATGGTAAAACAGCATGGTTTTAACACATGACAACACAGCATCGTAGCAACACACGACAACACAGCATGGAAGCAACACCACATGACAACAACATGGTAGCAACACAACATGGTAGCAGCACGAGATGACAACAACATAGCAAGGCAGCAACACATGACACCACAGCATGGTAGCAACACCACATGACAACAACATGGTTCAACACACCATGGTAACAGCTTAACATGACAACAACATAGCAAGGCAGCAGCACATGACAACACAGCATCGTAGCAACACTACATGACAACGACATGGTAGCAAACAACATGGTAGCAGCAAAACATGACAACAACATAGCATGGTAGGAACACATGACAACACAGCATAGTAGCAACACAACATGACGGCAACATGGTAGCAACAACATGGCAGGAGCACAACATGGTAGCAGCACAAAACATGGTAGATTACATTATTGGGCAAAGACAAAAAGAGGAGCGACCCAGGGATGTGTGTGCTTTGGGGACCTTTAACAGAATGTGACTGGCAGAATGGGTGTTGTATGTGCAAGATGAGGGCTGCAGTAGGTATCTCTAATAGAATAATTAGTGAGTATTGGCCGAATTCTGCTCTGCATGCGTTATTTGGTGTTTTACGTTGTACACAGAGAATATGTTTGCATAATTCTGCATGCAGAGTCTCAATTTGGTCTTTGTCCCATTTTGTTAATTTTTGCTTGGTTAGTGGACCCCAGACCTCACAACAATATAGGGCAGTGGGTTCTATGACTCATTCAAGGATTTTTAGCCAGATCATAATTGGCATGTCAAATTGTATGTTCCCTTTGATGGCATAGAAGGCCATTCTTGCCTTGTCTCTCAGATCGTTCATAGCTTTGTGGAAGATACCCATGGCACTGATGTTTAGGCAAGAATGGCCTGTATGCATAGCCTTTTTTTTGTCTTACTCAGATTCTCTCTCTCTCTCTCTGTAAATATATATATATATAACTTGCGTCCAACATTTCGAGTAGCCTTCCACAAGCTTCCCACAATTAGTTGGGTAAATTTCGGGCCATTCCTCCTGACAGAACTGGTGGAACTGAGTCAGGTTTTTAAAACTCCTTGCTCAAACACGCTTTTTCAGTTCTGCCCACAAATGTTTTATAGGATTGAGGTCAGGGCTTTGTGATGGCCACTCCAATACCTTGACTTTGTTGTCCTTAAGCCATTTTGCCACAACTTTGGAAGTATGCTTGGGGTCATTGTCCATTTGGAAGACCCATTTGCAACCAAGCTTTAACTTCCTGACTGATGTCTTGAGATGATGCTTCAATATATCCACATCATTTTCCTGCCTCATGATGCCATCTATTTTGTGAAGTTCACCAGTCCCTCCCGCAACAAACCACCCCCTCAACATGATGCTCCTACCCCCGTGCTTCACGGTTGGGATGGTGTTCTTTGGCTTGCAAGCACATCCATTTTTCCTCCAAACATAACGATGGTCATTATGGCCAAACAGTTATATTTTTGTTTCATCAGACAAGAGTACATTCCTCCAATAAGTACGATCTTTGTTCCCATGTGCAGTTGCAAACCGTAGTCTGGCTTTTTTATGGTTGTTTTGGAGCAGTGGCTTCTTCCTTGCTGAGACCGTTCAGGTTATGTTGATATAGGACTCGTTTTACTGTGGATATAGATACTTTTGTACCTGTCTCCTAAAGCGTCTTCACAAGGTCCTTTGCTGTTGTTCTGGGATTGATTTGCAGTTTTCGCACCAAAGTATGTTAACCTTTCTGCGCACAGATTACGGGATCATCCCCCTAAACAACCGCTGAATTGCTGGGCGCCAAATTCTAAAATATTACTCAAAATATTTATAATCATGCAATCACAAGTGAAATATACCAAAACAAAGCTTAGCTTGTTGTTAATCCACCTATCGTGTCAGATTTTGAAAATATGCTTTACAGAGAAAGAAATCCAAGCTTTTGTGAGTGTATCAATCAATGCTACAACAGCTAGCCCCAAATTAGCATAGTCACAAAAGTCAGAAAAGCAATAAAATTAATCGCTTACCTTTGATAATCTTCGGATGTTTGCATTCACGAGACTTCCAGTTACACAACAAATGTTATTTTTTATAACATTATAACAAAAAAACACCATTTGGGTTGCGCGTTATGTTGAGAAAACTACAGTCTCTTTCCGTTCGACGAAAATTCCAAAAAGTATCCGTAATGGTCGTAGAAACATGTCAAATGTTTTTTATAATCAATCCTCAGGTTGTTTTTAACAAACATAATCGATAATTTTTCAACCGGACCGTAACCTATTCAATAAGAGAGAAAATAAAAAATGGAGAGCTCCCCTCTCGTGCGCAGGAACTATTCAGAGGACACCTGACTACTTTTGAAAAATCTCGTTCATTTTTCAAAATAAAATCCTGAAACTATGTCTAAAGCCTGGTCACAGCCTGAGGAAGCCATTGGAAAATTAATCTGGTTGATACCCCTTTAAATGGAAGACAGACTGGCCAGGAAAAATATATATCACTTCCGGGTTATATTTTATCAGGTTTTCGCCTGCAGCATCAGTTTTGTTATTCTCACAGACAACATTTTGACAGTTTTGGAAACTTTGGAGTGTTTTCTATCCTAATCTGTAAATTATATGCACATTCTACGATTTGGCCCTGAGAAATAGTCCGTTTACCTTGGGAACGTTATTTAAAATAAATAATAATAATAATAATCTGACCCCTAGCGTCAAAGAAGTTAATCACTAGGAGTCAGAACGCATCTCCTTCCTGATTGCTATGACGGCTGCATGGTCCCATGGTGTTTATACTTATGTATTAGTGTTTGTACAGATGGATGTGGTACCTTCAGGCATTTGGAAATGGCTCCCAAGGATGAACCAGACTTGTCGAGGTCTATAATTGTTTTTCTGAGGTCTTGGCTGATTTCTTTTGATTTTCCCATGATGTCAAGCAAAGAGGCACTGAGTTTGAAGGTAGGTCTTGAAATACATCCACAGGTACAACTCCAATTCACTCAAATGATGTGATGATCAGAAGCTTCTGACATAATTTTCTGGAATTTTCCAAACTGTTTGAAGGCACAGTCAACTTAGTGTATGTACACTTCTGACCCACTGGAATTGTGATACAGTGAATTTTAAGGGAAATAATCTGTCTGTAAACAGTTGTCGTAAAAATGACTTGTGTCATGCACGAAGTAGATGTCCCAACCGACTTTCCAAAACGATAGTTTGTTAACAAGAAATTTTGGGAGTCGTTGAAAAATGAGTTAACCTGTCTAGGATCAGCGTGGCGCTAGCGGCACTCCCCCCCCCCCCCCACTGAAAAACCAGTGCCGCGAAATTCAAAAAAAATATTTTTTTAAAATATTTAACTTTCACACATTAAAGTCCAATACAGCTAATGAAAGACACAGATCTTATGAATCCAGTCAACATTTCCGATTTTTAAAATGTTTTACAGGGAAGACACAATATGTAAAGATGTACATCTATTACCTAAAAACACATTAGCATAATCCACCATCTTTTATTTGTCCACCAACACCAGTAGCCATCACCAATTCGGCTAAACTAAGATATTTATAGCCCCTAACCAACAAAAAAACTCATTAGATGACAGTCTGATAACATATTTATGGTATGGGATAGGTTTTGTTAGAAAAAAGTGCATATTTCAGGTATATGGCATAGTTTACAATTGCACCCACCATCACAAATGGACTAGAATAATTACAATGAGCAACGTGTTTACCTAACTACTAATCATCAAACATTTCGTAAAAATACACAGCATACACGAATCGAAAGACACAGATCCTGTGAATACAGACAATATTTCAGATTTTCTAAGTGTCTTACAGCGAAAACACAATAAATCGTTATATTAGCTTAGCACATAGCAATTAGCAGCCCAGCATTGATTCTAGCCAAAGTGAGCGATAAAAGTCAACATCGCCAAAAGATATTAATTTTTTCACTAACCTTCTCAGAATTCTTCCGATGACACTCCTGTAACATCACATTACAACATGCATATACAGTTTGATCGAAAATGTTTATATTTAGCCACCAAAATCATGGTTAGACAATGTGAAATGTAGACAAGCTGGTAAAGAAAACGTCCTTGCGCCACTTAGACAGTGATCTACTCTTATACATAAATACTCATAAACGTGACTAAAAAATATAGGGTGGACAGGGATTGATAGACAATTTAATTCTTAATACAATTGCGTTATTACATTTTTTAATTTATCCTTACTTTTCAATACAGTTTGCGCCAAGCGAAGCTACGTCAAAAAACATGGCGTCCTAAGCCACTAAAATGTTTCGACAGAAACACGATTTATCATAATAAAAATGTCCTACCTTGAGCTGTTCTTCCATCAGTATCTTGGGCAAAGGATCCTTTCTTGGGAGAAATCGTCTTTTGGTGGAAAGCTGTCCTCTTGCCATGTGGAAATGTCAACTACGTTCGGGATGAACTGAAAAGCGTGCCCAACTTTTCACATCGTTGCAAAAATAAATGTCCCAAAATCGCACTAAACGGATATAAATTGCTATAAAACGCTTTAAATTAACTACTTTGTGATGTTTGTAACTCCTATAACGAGTGAAAAGATGACCGGAGAAATATAACAGGCTAAACTAATGCTTGGAACAGGAGAGGGTCGGTGTCTTCCACGCGCGTTACGCAGCAAGAAAAGACTTGCTAGCTAAAGGTTTTTTTCATTTGTAGGGCCTGTGAACGAGCAATCGAGCCCGTTGGAATCGTCATCACGTAAAGGCATCCAGGGGAAGACGTAAGAAGTGTCCGTATAGTCATAGCAACGACAGTGCCCGTTTAAATGACTTCAGAAAAGTGGCCAACGTTTCTCAAATCTGACTCCATGTCAGGGAAATTGCTGTAGAATGGGCTCTGTTCCACTTAGAGACAAAATTTCAACTCCTATAGAAACTATAGACTGTTTTCTATCCAATAATAATAATAATATGCATATTGTACGATCAAGGATTTTGTGGGAAGCCGTTTAAAAAATTAGCCACATTAGCATAAATAGTCTAAACAGCGCCCCCATCCCCAACAGGTTTTAAGACTCCAACCTAAGTCTATGTAAACTTTTGACTTCAACTGTATATATTCACTCTCTTTTATATATGTTCCCGGAGGCATGCCTTTAACTGTCGGAAACGTGTGTATAGGTGGCAGGGAAGTCAGAAGCAGGAGAGTCAAACAGAGTGTAAAATGGAGTCTTTTAATAAATGTCCAAGAAACATGCTCCATAACACTAAATAGAAATTGAATAATAAACAAATATGGGTACGAGGACCCGTCACGCACCTATACAAAATAAACACTATACTGACAACAAACAATCTCTGACAAAGACATGAGGGGAAACAGAGGGTTAAATACACAAGAGGTAATGGATGGGATTGAAAACAGGTGTGTGGGAAGACAAGACAAAACCAATGGAAAATGAAAAATGGATCGATGATGGCTAGAAGACCGGTGACGTCGACCGCCGAACACCGCCCGAACAAGGAGAGGCAACGACTTCGGCAGAAGTCGTGACATTAACGTTTCCATGTATTTCCCTCTGTCTATTCTAATATATGATCCTCTGTGTATGAACATCAAATCTGGTGCAATTGCATGGCCTTTATAGGGGGGGTGACCAATCGGTGGACTAGGCAGAGATGCCCCAGTTACTTAATTTGATTACACCCAATTAGCAAAGTGGATAGAGAGGGAAAGATAGAGGAGTGAGAGAGAGAAGGGGGAAGAGAGAAGGAAAGGTTTTGCTTTTGTTGTTTGCGAGGCAATGCAGGCACTAGAGAATATATGTGAAGGACTTGAAGTGCTCTCTACCGACGTTGGTGTGACGCTGTCCCTATATATAATGGGCAAATTAACGAGACCATCAGACCTGACCTAGGTCAACAGAAGTGCTCTGTGCTATTGCATTCTGTACAACAGAGGCTGATAGGTCATAGGGCAGCAAAAGTTCATTGTTGTAGTGCATTTTACATGGTCCATTGTCATAGATACACTTACTGGAAGTTTATTAATTGTCCATTTGTGACAAAATTCCATTGTTCTGCCAAGAAATGCTGGGTATCTTCTCAACTTCAGCTTGCTCCACAAGTTCATGCTCCTTGGTTCAATAGTGAGGTGGCGACAACATCTTTTTTTAACCAGGAAGAATATCCATGCACACAAGTCAGCTACTATGTGAGTTCAAGTGGTTATTAACGACACAGGTAGATATCCGTGTTCAAGTCCTTCTACAGTCAACATAAAATGTATTATACCTTTTATAACTTACGCTAGTGTTACAGTGTCACCTGTCATTGCAACCTGATATTGTTAGTTTCTTCAGAACATGGACTTAATTTTAATTTTATTTCACCTTTATTTAACCAGGTAGACAAGTTGAGAACAAGTTCTCATTGCAACTGCGACCTGGCCAAGATAAAGCAAAGCAGTGCGACAAAAACAACAACACAGAGTTACAGATAAACAAACGTACAGTCAATAACACCATAGAAAAATCTATGTACAGTGTATGCAAATGTTATTTTGTAAATGACATCGCCGAAGTTGGTAGGATAGTGAGTTTTACGAGGGTATGTTAGCAGCATAAGTGAAGGAGGCTTTGTTGTGAAATAGGAAGGCAATTCTAGATTTCATTTTGGATTGGAGATGCTTAATGTGAGTCTGGATGGAGAATTTACAATCTAACCAGACACCTAGGTATTTTTAGATGTTCTCATATTCAAGTCAGAACCGTCCAGAGTAGTGATGCTGGACGGGCGGACAGGTGAGGGCAACAATCGGTTATAGAGCATGCATTTAGTTTTACTAGCATTTAAAAGCAGTTGGAGGCCACGGAAAGGATATCGTATGGCATTGAAGCTCGTTTGGAGGTCTGTTAACACAGTGTCCAAAGAACGGCCAGATGTGTACAGAATGGTGTCGTTTGCATAGAGGTAGATCAGAGAATCACCAGCAGCAAGAGCGACATCATAGATTTATACAGAGAAACGAGTCGGCCCGAGATTTGAACCCTGTGGCACCCCCATAGACTGCCAGAGGTCCGGACAACAGGCCCTCCAATTTGACACACTGAACTCTGTCTGAGAAGTAATTAGTGAACCAGGTGAGGTAGTAATTTGAGAAACCAAGGCTGTTGAGTCTGCCGATAAGAATGCTGTGATTGACAGAGTCGAAAGCCTTGGCCAGGTCGATGAATACAGCTGCACAGTTCTGTATTTTATCGATGGCGGTTATGATATTGTTTAGGTCTTTAAGAATGGCTGAGGTACACACATGACCAGCTCGGAAAACAGAATGCATAGTGGATAAGGTACGGTGGGATTCGAAATGGTCAGTGATCTGTTTATTAAGTTGGCTTTCAAAGATTTTTGAAAGGCAGGGCAGGATGGATATAGGACTACAACAGTTTGGGTCTAGAGTGTCTCCCCCTTTGAAGAGGGGGATGACCGCGGCAGCTTTCCAATCTCTGGGGATCTTAGACGATACGAAAGAGAGGTTGAACAGGCTAGTAATAGGGGTTGCAATAATGCCAGTGGATAATTTTAGAAAGAGAAGCTCCAGATTGTCTAGCCCAGCTGATTTGTAGGGATCCAGATTTTGCAGCTCTTTCAGAACATCAGCTGTCTGGATTTGGGTGAAGGAGAAGCGGGGGGGCTTGGGCAAGTTGCTGCAGGGGATGCTGAGCTGTTGGCTGGGGGGTAGGGGTAGCCAGGTGGAAAGCATGGCCAGCCGTAGAAAAATGCTTATTGAAATGATCGATTATCGTAGATGTATTGATGGTGACAGTGTTTCCTAGCCTCAGTGCAGTGGGCAGCTGGAAGGAGGTGCTCTTATTCTCCATGGACTTTACAGTGTCCCAAAACTTTTTGGAATTAGTGCTACAGGATGCACATTTCTGTTTGACATTTCTGTTTCCTATCTGACTGAGTATATTGCTTCCTTGCTTCCCTGAAACACTACATATCACGGGGGCTATTCGATGCTAAAGCAGTACGCCACAGGGCATTCAATAGTGGGGTGAACCAAGGGCTATATCTGTTCTTAGTTCTACATTTTTTGAATGGGGCATGCTTATTTAAGATGGCAAGGAAATCACTTTTAAAGAGCAACCAGGCGTCCTCTACTGACGAGATTAGGTCAATATCCTTCCAGGATTCCCGGGACAGGTTGATTAGAAAGGCCTGCTCGCTGAAGTGTTTTAGGAAGCTTTTGACAGTGATGTGGGGTGGTAGTTTGACCGCGGACCCATTACGCATGCATGCAATGAGGCAGTGATCGCTGAGATCCTGGTTGAAGACAGCAGAGGTGTATTTAGAGGGCAAGTTGGTCAGGATGATATCTAAGAGGTTGCCCATGGTTACAGATTTAGGGTTGTACCTGGTAGGTTCCTTCATAATTAGTGTGAGATTGAGGGCATCTAGCTTAGATTGTAGTACGTCCGGGGTATTAAGCATATCTCAGTTTAGGTCATCTAACAGTACGAACTCTGAAGATAGATGTCTGCAATCAATTTGCATATGGTGTCCAGGGCACAGCTGGGGGCTGAAAGCGGTCTATAAGAAGTGGCAACGGTGAGAGACTTGTTTCTGGAAAGGTGGACTTGTAAAAGTAGAAGCTCAAATTGTTTGGGAACAGACCTGGATAGTATGACAGAACTCTGCAGTCAATCTCTGCAGTAGATTGCAACTCCTCCACCTTTGGCAGTTCTGTCTTGTCGGAAGATGTTTTAGTTAGGGGTGGAAATTTCAGAATTTTTGGTGGCCTTCCTAAGCCATGATTCAGACAAGGGTAGGACGTCAGAGTTGGCGTAGTGTGCTAAAGCAATGAATAAAACAAACATAGGGAGGAGGCTTCTGATGTTAACATGCATGAAACCAAGGCTTTTACGGTTACAGAACTCAACAAATGAGAGCGCCTGGGGAATGGGAGTGGTGCTCGAGGCTGCAGGGCCTGGGTTAACCTCTGCATTACCAGAGGAACGTAGGAGGAGTAGGATAAGGTTACGGCTAAAGGCTAAAAGAACTGGTTGTCTACTGCTTTCGGAACAGTGAGTATAAGAAGCAGCTTTCTGGGTGTGGAAGAAAAATGGCAAAATGTACAGACAAGGGTATGGTAGGATGTGAGTACAGTGGAGGTAAACCTAGGCTTTGAGTGATGATGAGAGAGGTTTTGTCTCTAGAGGCACCAGTTAAGCCAGGTGAGGTCACCGCATGTGTGGGGGGGTGGAACAAAATGGCTACCTAAGGCATATTGGGCAGGGCTGGGGACTATAGTGAAATAAGACAATAATCACTAACCAATACAGCAATAGACATGGCATATTGACATTAGCGAGCGGCATGTGTAGCCGAGTGATCATAGTGTCTAATGACTAGCAATAGATGAGTCAGGGAGCCAATTTAATTGTCGCTACTACCCTATGCGAGCTGGAGACATGGCGATTCAGACAGCTAGCGGGCATGGGGTAGCAGATGGGCCTCCTGTGACCTCGCAACGGAATAGTCTGTTGAAACCCCCTCGGAATGTTACGTCGGCAGACCAGTCGTGATGGATTGGTGGGGCTCCGTGCCCCCAAGAAGGCAGTAAAGTATCCAGGCCAATTGGCAAAAAAGTATTTTAGCCCAATAAATGGCTGGTGGACCTCTTTGGCTAGCTGGGAGATGTGTCTAGCTCGAGGCTAGCTCCAGGTGCTTGGAGCTAGCCTCGAGCTAACTGGTGCTTGCTTCGGGACAGAGAGGTTAGCCAGGAGTAGCCACTCAGATAGCAGCTAGCAAGCTGTGATGATCCGGTTTGAAGGTTCAGAGCTTGCGGTAGGAATCCGGAGATGTGGTAGGGAAAAAGCACTCCGATATGCTCTGGGTTGATATCGCGCTGTGCAGACTGGCAGGAATTGACCGGGCTGAGGCTGGCTGATGTCCAAGTTAACGGTGAGGACCGCTAGCAGTGGCTAACTGACTACTAGCTAGTAGCTAGTTAGTTGGCTAACTCCTGATGGGGGTTCCGGTTCTAAAGTATAAACATAGCAGATTTCTACCACATTTGGTGAGGCGGGTTGCAGGAGTGTATGTTCATTCCTTAGATGGAAAGTGAGATTAAAATGTATACGAAATATATACGAAGAGAACGATATATACTTCGGACAGGACAAGACAAAGACACACGTTTGACTGCTACGCCATCTTGGATACATCTGTAAATATAGCTTGAAGATGCTTGAAAGTAGCCCCCCTACCTCATCCTTAGTTGAAACTGGGTGATTACTTCAGCGACTACATGCATCAGAACTGATCGTTAGTTAGCTAGTTGCAGTGTTTTTGCCAGGCCTCACTCTGACAGCTTTTGGATCCATTTCCCCATCTCCATATGTTGTCTCACAAAAGAAGGCATTTTAAAAAGCATTTTAAAATGGTACCTAATGGTAGCCTGACTGCCATTAGGTACCGAGATGAGATCCTCAGACCCCTTGTGAGACCATATGCTGACATATGCACATTTGTGGCCTGCTGGAGGTCATTTTGCAGGGCTCTGGCAGTGCTCCTCCTTGCACAAAGGCGGAGGTAGCGGTCCTGCTGCTGGGTTGTTGCCCTCCTACGGCCTCCTCCACGTCTCCTGATGTACTGGCCTGTCTCCTGGTAGCCCCTCCATGCTCTGGACACTATGCTGACAGACACAGCAAACCTTCTTGCCACAGCTCGCATTGATGTGCCATCCTGGATGAGCTGCACTACCTGAGCCACTTGTGTGGGTTGTAGACTCCGTCTCATGCTACCACTAGAGTGAAAGCACCGCCAGCATTCAAAAGTGACCAAAACATTAGCCAGGAAGCATAGGAACTGAGAAGTGGTCTGTGGTCACCACCTGCAGAACCACTCCTTTATTGGGGGTGTCTTGCTAATTGCCTATAATTTCCACCTTTTGTCTATTCCATTTGCACAACAGCATGTGAAATGTATTGTCAATCAGTGTTGCTTCCTAAGTGGACAGTTTGATTTCACAGAAGTGTGATTGACTTGGAGTTACATTTTGTTGTTTAAGTGTTCCCTTTATTTTTTTGAGCAGTGTATAATAAACTAAATAAAAACATAAACTAAATATATATATATAAAACTAACATGAAAAAGAAGACAAAGAAAAGATCAATGAAAATGATCCATTTGACAAAGTCTTCCTCATGGCCGTGAATCTCCCAGGGCATTGATCTGCTATAGCCTCTGTGCTAGACAACAATACGGGGAAAACTGTTCATCAATAGTCTTAATGATTTCCCGGGAAGCTGAAATGATAATCCAATAGAGGTTATTTGGTTGCTTTTTAATTGTAGTCCTTCAGGAGTGAATCAAACAAGATAATGGATAAATATCATTACACTTACACTACATGACCAAAAGTATGTGGACACCTGCTCGTTGAACATCTCATTCCCAAATCATGGGCATTAATATGGAGGTCCCCCCTTTGCTTTTATATTAGCCTACACTCTTCTGTGAAGGCTTTCCACTAGATTTTGGAACATTGCTGTGGGAACTTGCTTCCATTCAACCACAAGCATTGGTGAGGTCAGGAACTGATGTTGGGCAATAAGGCCTGGCTCGCAGTCGGCATTCCAATTGATCTCAAAGGTGTTTGATTGGGTTGAGGTCCCTGATCTCGCCAAACCATTTCTGTATTGACCAGGCTTTGTGCACGGGGGCATTGTCATGCTGAAACAGGAAAGGACCTTCCCCAAACTGTTGCCACAATGTTGGAAGCACAGAATCGTCTAGAATGTCATTGTATTCTGTAGTGTCAAGATTTCCCTTCACTGGAACTAAGGGACCTAGACCGAACCACGAAAAACAGCCCCAGACCAGTATTCCTCTTCCACCAAACTTTACAGTTGGCACTATGTTTTGGGGTAGGTAGCGTTCTCCTGGTGATCTTAGGCTTGTGTGCAGCTGCTCGGCCATGGAAACGCATTTCATGAAGCTCCCGACAAACAGTTATTGTGCTGACGTTTCTTCCAGAGGCAGTTTGGAACTCGGTAGTTTTGCAAACAAGGATAGAAGATTTTTACGCTCAACTCTCTTCAGCACTTGGCAGTTCCGTTCTGTGAGCTTGTGTGGCCTACCACTTCACGGCTGAGCCATTGTTGCTCCTAGACATTTCCACCTGACCGGGGCAGCTCTAGCAGGGTAGAACTGGCTTGTTGGCACCTATGACGGTGCCACTTTGAAAGTCACTGAGTTCTTCAGTAAGGCCATTCTACTGCCAGTGTTTGTCTATGGAGATTGCATGGCTGTGTGCTCAATTTTATATAAAATGTTTCTGAGTTGTTGATTGAGGAACATATTGCTTTTAGCTCCTAAGGTTTTCATCATGGTTTCAGTTAGAATCATTATTCAATAATACCTAAATACCTAAAGGCCAACAGAATCTAAGATATGATTGCAAGTCCTAAGACATAATATTGCAGTTCAGGCCTCTTTGCAATCTTCACGTTGGGGAGAATCATCTGAATCCTCCTAACTTGTTTTAACTCACTATATAGTAACGTAAATCACACCCACAACACTGAATCAACATTGAGTTCAGAGTAATGTTTGGGGGTCAACCAACAACGAATAAACACCAACAATGTATGAATGATTTATGAATGATCCTTGGGGTTTTTCATGTTAAAATCAATATCAAAATCAAATTGATATCCATAAATAGGACGGCTAACGAAGTTAACCATTCCTTAAATAATTAGTGATTTATTCTATTCCTGTCTGTCTCCATGCTAGCTCCACAGGCACGCGTACACACTCACGAACACACATGGACACACACTGACACACACAGAAACACATGAACACACATAGCCACACATGGACACAGACACACACATTCAACTGTGGACGTGTTTAACTATACTAGAAATAGCATTTGACCTTGTGGGGACCAACAAAACGTCCCCAGTGTGTCAACTTTTTGTTTGTTTACTATTCTTGTGGAGACTTGTTGTCCTGCCAAGTATAGTTAAACACATCCACACTATGACTTACACACACACACACACACACACACACACACACACACACACACACACACACACACACACACACACACACACACACACACACACACACACACACACACACACACAAAATATGCCACGTACCCACACACCCCATCTCTTTCCCCTTCCCATACAATTCCATCCCCTCTAAATTATGAAGCATATTTAATATGTTAATGTCCCAGCTTGTCCAGAGCCTCATGCTTCATTAAGTCAGCAGCAGAAATAGACTTAGGCAATGAAAATGAACCCCATTAGGCCTCAAACACAAGGGGGGTGTTTAGGGTCGTACTGCATCACTGCAGCCCTGTGTCTGGCTGGCTGGCTGGCTGGCTGGCTGGCTGGCTGGCTGGCTGGGTGTGTGTGTGTGTGTGTGTGTGTGTGTGTGTGTGTGTGTGTGTGTGTGTGTGTGTGTGTGTGTGTGTGTGTGTGTGTGTGTGTGTGTGTGTGTGTGTGTGTGTGTGTGTGTGTGTGTGTGTGGATGAGAGAGAGAGAGGGACAGGGAGAGGGATAGACTAGCAAATAAAAGAGACACCAACAGGCCAATATTACCTGGATATCTGTATCCAGTGTTAAAATAGAAAATTGCACTTGTCCAGGTAGTTACATAGGAGTTACAAAGGGGTTGAATAGGTGTTGCATAGGAGTTACATAGGAGTTGCATAGGAGTTGCATAGGAGTTACAAAGGAGTTGAATAAGTGTTGCATAGGAGTTACATAGGAGTTACATAGGAGTTACATAGGGGTTACATAGGAGTTACATAGGAGTTACATAGGAGTTACATAGGAGTTACATAGGAGTTGCATAGGAGTTACATAGGAGTTGCATAGGAGTTACATAGGAGTTACAAAGGTGTTGCATAGGAGTTACATAGGAGTTACATAGGAGTTACAAAGGGGTTGAATAGGAGTTACATAGGAGTTACAAAGGGGTTGCATAGGAGTTACATAGGAGTTGCATAGGAGTTGCATAGGAGTTACATAGGAGTTACATAGGAGTTACAAAGGGATTGAATAGGAGTTGCATAGGAGTTGCATAGGAGTTACATAGGAGTTACATAGGAGGTACAAAGGGGTTGAGTAGGAGTTACAAAGGAGTTGAATAGGTGTTGCATAGGAGTTACATAGGAGTTACATAGGAGTTGCATAGGAGTTACAAAGGGGTTGAATAGGAGTTACAAAGGGATTGAATATGAGTTGCATAGGAGTTGCATAGGAGTTACATAGGAGTTACATAGGAGTTACAAAGGGGTTGAATAGGAGTTACAAAGGGGTTGAATAGGTGTTGCATAGGAGTTACATAGGAGTTACAAAGGCACGGGTCACACGATTTGATGCCCAGGCACTACAAGGTAGGTGTGCATTATCTCTGGTGTTTGTGTGTCTGGGTCTGAGTGTGTGTCTGTGTGTCTGTCAGTGTGTCTGTCTATGTGTGTGTACGCGTATGCATGTATGCATGTGTTTGTTTCTCTGTTTATGTGTGTTTGTTTCTCTGTGTGTGTGTGTGTGTGTGTGTGTGTGTGTGTGTGTGTGTGTGTGTGTGTGTGTGTGTGTGTGTGTGTGTGTGTGTGTGTGTGTGTGTGTGTGTGTGTGTGTGTGTGATTTCGGGAGCAGTAGTGTGTGGGTGTGCATTAGCCCTGCCTCCTCATGTATCTCCTTGCTTTAATCCTCCTCCATTTCCCCAAGGACTTTCTGCTGTAGTCTTACATGCTGTTCTGGCTCTCAGCTCATCTTAGCTACATGTCAACAAGCTTCTTAACAACCCTCTGCCGAGGGAGTGGTTGGCCGAAGAATTAAAATACAAGTCAGTAGGACCTAGTGTGTCCCAGATGGCACCCTAATCCCCTACATAGTTCACTACTTTTGACATGAGCCCTCGCAGGGCACCATTTGGGATGCTCATGAGGTAACACTTTACTGAAAATGTGGTTACATTTCCAAAATGTTATATATACATTTTCAGAAATGCTGGTAAATTAGCTTTTATTGTTTAAAAAATGTATTAAATAGATTGGAGTGTTTTTCCAGATCAAATCATGGCCAGTATGTTGAACATCTATTACCTGATGTTGTCATTTCAGAGATGATGTTCCTCCTCACACTGAGACGAATAAGTAGTACTGCTAGGTTTTACACAGTCAAATGGAACACATAACTACTTTTTTTTATATAACTCTACCAATGTTACATTTGTGACATCAATATTAAAAACAAAAATTTTTTTTAAAGTATTAAATACAGTCACATGAGATTTGACACCTTAGTCATTTAGCAGATGCTTGTATGCAGAACAACGTCCAGTTAGTGCATTCATCTTAAGACAGCTAGGTAAACACAACCACATACTGTATCACAGTGAAATATATAGTAATCCCCAGAATATAGCTAAATGTGTTTGTAAGGAACCTCTAACTACTGTAGTCCCAATACAATAATCGTCAGAATTGAGCAAAATGTGTTCTCTTCTTTTGTGTTTTATAATCGGAAGTTACCAGTCTCTTTGGTGGTACTTCTTTGCACAAATTAATTGGCCTTCAACTACACCACAAATAATCCCCAGAAAATTAGAAAATAGGGAAAAATTATCAATATCTTCTTTGTGATTTAATTATTTATTCGGGAAGTCACCAGCATGATCTGTCGGTCGCTTCAACAGACAAAGGGGAGAGATGCCGACTGTATGCTGTGAAAGGTCTGTGTGTGGGTGTCCTACAACACTGATGTGTTGGGAAAGGGTTGTGTGTGAGTGTGTGTCCTACAGCACTGACATGGAGTGAATGGGCATAACTAGATTAGGCTGGGTTGGGCTGGGTGAGTTGTTTGGTGGCTGGGTTGGGCTGGGTGAGTTGTTTGGTGGCTGGGTTGGGCTGGGTGAGTTGTTTGGTGGCTGGGTTGGGCTGGGTGAGTTGTTTGGTGGCTGGGTTGGGCTGGGTGAGTTGTTTGGTGGCTGGGTTGGGCTGGGTGAGTTGTTTGGTGGCTGGGTTGGGCTGGGTGAGTTGTTTGGTGGCTGGGTTGGGCTGGGTGAGTTGTTTGGTGGCTGGGTTGGGCTGGGTGAGTTGTTTGGTGGCTGGGTCGGGGATATGCAGTGTGTTGTTTGGTGGCTGGGTCGGGGATATGCAGTGTGTTGTTTGGTGGCTGGGTCGGGGATATGCAGTGAGTTGTTTGGTGGCTGGGTTGGGGATATGCAGTGAGTTGTTTGGTGGCTGGGTCGGGGATATGGAGCGAGTTGTTTGGAGGCTGGGTCGGGATATGCAGTGTGTTGTTTGGTGGCTGGGTCGGGGATATGCAGTGTGTTGTTTGGTGGCTGGGTCGGGGTTATGGATCGAGTTGTTTGGTGGCTGGGCCGGGGATATGCAGTGTGTTGTTTGGTGGCTGGGTTGGGCTGGGTGAGTCTTTTGGTGGCTGGGTTGGGCTGGGTGAGTTGTTTGGTGGCTGGGTTGGGCTGGGTGAGTTGTTTGGTGGCTGGGTTGGGCTGGGTGAGTTGTTTGGTGGCTGGGTTGGGCTGGGTGAGTTGGTTGGTGGCTGGGTTGGGCTGGGTGAGTTGTTTGGTGGCTGGGTCGGGGATATGCAGTGAGTTGTTTGGTGGCTGGGTCGGGGATATGCAGTGTGTTGTTTGGTGGCTGGGTCGGGGATATGCAGTGAGTTGTTTGGTGGCTGGGTCGGGGATATGCAGTAAGTTGTTTGGTGGCTGGGTCGGGGATATGCAGTGTGTTGTTTGGTGGCTGGGTCGGGGATATGCAGTGAGTTGTTTGGTGGCTGGGTCGGGGATATGCAGTGTGTTGTTTGGTGGCTGGGTCGGGGATATGCAGTAAGTTGTTTGGTGGCTGGGTCGGGGATATGCAGTGAGTTGTTTGGTGGCTGGGTCGGGGATATGCAGTGAGTTGTTTGGTGGCTGGGTCGGGGATATGTAGTAAGTTGTTTGGTGGCTGGGTCGGGGATATGCAGTGAGTTGTTTGGTGGCTGGGTCGGGGATATGCAGTAAGTTGTTTGGTGGCTGGGTCGGGGATATGCAGTGTGTTGTTTGGTGGCTGGGTCGGGGATATGCAGTGAGTTGTTTGGTGGCTGGGTTGGGGATATGCAGTAAGTTGTTTGGTGGCTGGGTCGGGGATATGCAGTAAGTTGTTTGGTGGCTGGGTCGGGGATATGCAATGTGTTGTTTGGTGGCTGGGTCGGGGTTATGGATCGAGTTGTTTGGTGGCTGGGCCGGGGATTTGCAGTGAGTTGTTTAGTGGCTGGGTCGGGGATATGCAGTGAGTTGTTTGGTGGCTGGTTCGGGGATATGGAGCGAGTTGTTTGGTGGCTGGGTCGGGGATATGCAGTGAGTTGTTTGGTGGCTGGGTCGGAGATATGCAGTGAGTTGTTTGGTGGCTGGGTCGGAGAAATGGATCGAGTTGTTTGGTGGCTGGGTCGGGCATATGCAGTGTGTTGTTTGGTGGCTGGGTCGGGGATATGCAGTGTGTTGTTTGGTGGCTGGGTCGGGGATATGCAGTGTGTTGTTTGGTGGCTGGGTCGGGGATATGCAGTGAGTTGTTTGGAGGCTGGGTCGGGGATTTGCAGTGAGTTGTTTGGTGGCTGGGTCGGGGATATGGAGCGAGTTGTTTGGAGGCTGGGTCGGGGATATGCAGTGAGTTGTTTGGTGGCTGGGTCGGGGATATGGAGCAAGTTGTTTGGTGGCTGGGTCAGGGAAATGAATCGAGTTGTTTGGTGGCTGGGTCGGGGATATGCAGTGAGTTTTTTGGTAGCTCGGTCGGGGATATGTAGTGAGTTGTTTGGTGGCTGGGTCGGGGATATGCAGTGAGTTGTTTGGTGGCTGTGTCGGGGATATGGAGCGAGTTGTTTGGAGGCTGGGTCGAGGATATGCAGTGAGTTGTTTGGTGGCTGGGTCGGGGATATGCAGTGTGTTGTTTGGTGGCTGGGTCGGGGATATGCACTGAGTTGTTTGGTGGCTGGGTCGGGGATATGCAGTGAGTTGTTTGGTGGCTGGGTTGGGGATATGCAGTGAGTTGTTTGGTGGCTGGGTCGGGGATATGCAGTGAGTTGTTTGGTGGCTGGGTCGGGGATATGCAGTGTGTTGTTTGGTGGCTGGGTCGGGGATATGCAGTGAGTTGTTTGGTGGCTGGTTCGGGGATATGCAGTGAGTTGTTTGGTGGCTGGGTCGGGGATATGCAGTGAGTTGTTTGGTGGCTGGTTCGGGGATATGGAGCGAGTTGTTTGGTGGCTGGGTCGGGGATATGCAGTGAGTTGTTTGGTGGCTGGGTCGGGGATATGCAGTGTGTTGTTTGGTGGCTGGGTCGGGGAAATGCAGTGTGTTGTTTGGTGGCTGGGTCGGGGATATGCAGCGTGTTGTTTGGTGGCTGGGTCGAGGATATGGAGCGTGTTGTTTGGAGGCTGGGTCGAGGATATGGAGCGTGTTGTTTGGAGGCTGGGTCGAGGATATGGAGCGTGTTGTTTGGAGGCTGGGTCGGGGATATGGAGCGTGTTGTTTGGAGGCTGGGTCGAGGATATGGAGCGTGTTGTTTGGAGGCTGGGTCGGGGATAGGGAGCGAGTTGTTTGGTGGCTGGGTCGGGGATATGGAGCGTGTTGTTTGGAGGCTGGGTCGAGGATTTGGAGCGAGTTGTTTGGAGGCTGGGTCGAGGATATGGAGCGAGTTGTTTGGAGGCTGCGTCGGGGATATGCACTGAGTTGTTTGGAGGCTGGGTCGGGGATATGCAGTCAGTTGTTTGGAGGCTGGGTCGGGGATATGCAGTGAGTTGTTTGGAGGCTGAGTCGAGGACAAAAGCGTCATGCTCATAAGGGGCACAGGAGCATGTGCCCCCTCAGATGTGTCCTGTAATTATTGTCTTACATCATACATTCAACATGGTTACCCTATTTAACTTCATCAACTGTTAAAAGTGAAAAAAATGCACAAGACATGACGTATATATATTTTTTATTAGCCAGTTTAGAACAAATTCTTATTTTCAATGACAGCCTAGGAACAGTGGGTTAACTGCCTTGTTCAGGGGCAGAACAACAGATTTGTACCTTGTCAGCTCGGTTATTCGATCTTGCAACCTTTGAGGTTACCAGTCCAACGCTCTAACCACTAGGCTACCTGCCGCCCATGTACTTCAGCACAGTATTTTTCCATTGTACCGTTAATCACTTCTTTTGTTAATAGATTATCCAGGATATTGACTAGAATGAAGAGAATGTGATAGAGGATGAGCAGGAGAAATAGATAGTGTTTTTATTTATTTTACCTTTATTTAACTAGGCAAGTCCGTTAGGAACATATTATTATTTTCAAGGATGGCCTAGGAACAGTGGGTTAACTGCCTTGTTCGGGCAGAACGACACATTTTCACCTTGTACGCTCAGGGATTCGATCTTGCAACCTTTCGGTTACTAGTCCAACGCACTAACCACTATCTATATTTCTCCACTCATCCTGTGATGGATAGATACCGTCCAGAGGGAGAGAGGGGGAGTGGAAATACAGTGGATTCACTCCCCTTGACTTATTCTACATTTTGTTGTGTTACAGTCTGAATTTAAAATGGATTAAATCGATTTTGCTTTTGCACCCATCTACACACCATAATGACAAAGTTAAAACATGTTTTTGAAAATGTTAGCACATTTACTGAAAAATAACAATCACAAAAGTTCCAAAGGAATAAAGACATTTTAAAGGTCAAATTATGTCTACAAAAGTGTTTTAATGATCTGCAAAAAGTTACAACTGGGAAAATAAATAAACATAAATATGGGTTGTATTTACAATGGTGTTTGTTCTTCATTGGTAGCCGTTTTCTGGTGGCAACAGGTCACAAATATTGCTGCTGTGATGGCACACTGTGGAATTTCACCCAGTAGATATGGGAGTTTATCAAAATTGGATTTGTTTTTTAATTCTGTGTGGATCTGTGTAATCTGAGGGAAATATGTGTCTCTAATATGGTCATAGATTTGGCAAGAGGTTAAGAAGTGCACCTCAGTTTCCGCACATAGCCTGTCTTCTCTTGAGAACCTGGTCTGCTGCGGCGGCCTTTCTTAATAGCAAGGTTATGCTCACTGAATATGTACATAGTCAGAGCATTCTTTAGTTGTGGGTCAGTCACCGTGGTCAGGTGTTCCACCTCTATGAACTCTCTTTTTAGGGCCAAATAGCATTCTAGTTTGCTCTGTTTTTTTTATTTATTTTATTTTATTGTCTTTTTGTTTTCTCATGATTTGATTGGGTCTAATTGTGTTGCTGTCCTGGGGCTCTGTGGGGTCTGTGTGTGAACAGAGCCCCAGGACCAGCTTTCTTAGGGGACTTTTCTCCAGTTTCATCTCTCTGTAGGTGATGGCTTTGTTATGGAAGGTTTGGGAATCGCTTCCTTTTAGGTGGTTGTAGAATGTAACGGCTGTTTATGGATTTTGGTCATTAGTGGGTATCTGCCTAATGCTGCATATGTTCGTTCATGTGTGTTGTAAAACAAGAGTGGGAGGTTGCAATGTTTGACTGATAATGTAAAATTATATAGAACTTGATTGTGAGAGCAAGAGAGAGACAGATAAAGAGAGAGAGACCAATAATTCACATAATCGGACAAACACCAAATTGAGACTGTGTGTAGAATTATGACAAAAATGCATGCAGTCTCAATTTGGTGTTTGTTCCATTTTGTGAATACTTGGTCTCTCTCTCTCTCTCTCTCTCTCTCTCTCTCTCTCTCTCTCTCTCTCTCTCTCTCTCTCTCTCTCTCTCTCTCTCATCTCTCTCTCTCTCTCTCTCTCTCCTCTTCTCTCTCTCTCTCTCTCCTCTCTCTCTCCTCTCTCTCTCTCCTCTCTCTCTCTCTCTCTCTCTCTCTCTCTCTCTCTCTCTCTCTCTCTCTCTCCTCTCTTCTCTCTCTCTCCTCTCTCTCTCCTCTCTCTCTCTCTCTCCTCTCTCCCTCTCTCTCTCCCTCTCTCTCTCTCTCTCTCTCTCTCTCTCTCTCTCTCTCTCTCTCTCTCTCTCTCTCTCTCTCTCTCAAGTTCTTTATAATTTTACAATATCAGTCAAACATTGCAACCTCCCACTCCTTTGTTTTACAACACACATGAACAAAAACATTCACGCACACACACACACACACACACACACACAACCAAAGAAAATTTTGATTGACAAAGAACTCATGGCAGCGATTTTTTTGCCAAATGAATTAATGTATGTATTGAGGGGCAGCAGGGGGGCGGCAGGTAGTCTGGTGATTAGAGCGTTGGACTAGCAACCGCAAAGTTGCTAGATCAAATCTCCAAGCTGACAAGGTAACAGTCTGTCAATCTGCCCCTGAACAAGGCAGTTAACTCACTATTCCTAACCCACTGCTGTCATTGTAAATAAGAAATTGTTCTCAACTGACTTGCCTAGTTAAATAAAGGTAAAAATACATATATATATATATATATATATATATATATATATATTCTAAAGATAATATGACAATAATAGATATGAAGGTGTATGTTCATATGTGTGCTGGAATATATTATAACAACTTTAACTGAAAGAAATAGACACTGATTTGACAAACAGCTCACCGAGTAAAATAACCCCAAGGCAACAACCATCATTGGAAAATCTGATTATTAGTAGGCCTTCAATCTCTCCTCAATCCTGCTATTTGGGAATAAACTGCTTTGTTCATTAGTAGAAAAGGCTTTTTCCTCCTACCCGTCAATTTGAATAGGTCACTAGTGTCTACTCCTAGCCTCTCTCTTCCCAGTAAGTTAGCTTTCTACCACAGCGTTTCAAACGAGGAACCGGATGGCACACATATTATAGAGCACGTGTCAAACACATTCCACGGAGGGCCGAGTGTCTGGGTTTTCACTCCACCCTTGTACTTTATTGATGAATTAAGGTCACTAATTAGTAAGGAACTCCCCTCACCTGGTTGTCTAGGTCTTAATAAAAAGGAAAACCCAAAAACCGTCAGACACTCGTCCCTCAGTGGAATGAGTTTGACACCGCTGTTCTCGTGTATTCCATTCAAATAGAGGCACATTTTTATTTCTTTTTTCTCAGACAGGCATAAACACACGAATACTGAAGATTGAGGTGTAACGTGCTTTACTCTAATCAGGATAAAGCTCCAGGCACCGTCTGTCTTTGAGACCGCTAACCAAGTGTAGGAGACAAGGGAGCTGGCCTGCCCGTGCTGCTTGGCATGGTGGGTACCTGAGCAGTGGCAGTGGTGGCGGAGACATACAGTAGCTGGGTGTTTCCTTGCTCTGTGCCCTGCTTGTTTATGTTTCCTCCAGAAGCTCCAAAGGCAGTGGTGTGTAATAACGAGGCATCCAGAAGATCCAAGGGCAGTGGTGTGTAATAACGAGACATCCAGAAGCTCCAAGGGCAGTGGTGTGTAATAACGAGGCATCCAGAAGATCCAAGGGCAGTGGTGTGTAATAACGAGGCATCCAGAAGATCCAAGGGCAGTGGTGTGTAATAGCGAGGCATCCAGAAGAAGCAAGAGCAGTGGTGTGTAATAACGAGGCATCCAGAAGATCCAAGGGCAGTGGTGTGTAATAACGAGTCATCCAGAAGATCCAAGGGCAGTGGTGTGTAATAACGAGGCATCCAGAAGATCCAAGGGCAGTGGTGTGTAATAACGAGGCATCCAGAAGATCCAAGGGCAGTGGTGTGTAATAACGAGGCATCCAGAAGATCCAAGGGCATTGGTGTGTAATAACGAGGCATACAGAAGCTCCAAAGGCAGTGGTGTGTAATAGCGAGGCATCCAGAAGAAGCAAGAGCAGTGGTGTGTAATAACGAGGCATCCAGAAGATCCAAGGGCAGTGGTGTGTAATAACGAGGCATCCAGAAGCTCCAAGGGCAGTGGTGTGTAATAACGAGGCATCCAGAAGATCCAAGGGCAGTGGTGTGTAATAACGAGGCATCCAGAAGCTCCAAGGGCAGTGGTGTGTAATAACGAGGCATCCAGAAGCTCCAAGGGCAGTGGTGTGCAATAACGAGGCATCCAGAAGCTCCAAGGGCAGTGGTGTGTAATAACGAGGCATCCAGAAGATCCAAGGGCAGTGGTGTGTAATAACGAGGCATCCAGAAGATCCAAGGGCAGTGGTGTGTAATAACGAGGCATCCAGAAGATCCAAGGGCAGTGGTGTGTAATAACGAGGCATCCAGAAGCTCCAAGGGCAGTGGTGTTTAATAACGAGGCATCCAGAAGATCCAAGGGCAGTGGTGTGTAATAACGAGGCATCCAGAAGCTCCAAGGGCAGTGGTGTGTAATAACGAGGCATCCAGAAGCTCCAATGGCAGGGGTGTGTAATAACGAGGCATCCAGAAGATCCAAGGGCAGTGGTGTGCAATAACGAGGCATCCAGAAGATCCAAGGGCAGTGGTGTGTAATAACGAGGCATCCAGAAGATCCAAGGGCAGTGGTGTGTAATAATGAGGCATCCAGAAGATCCAAGGGCAGTGGTGTGTAATAACGAGGCATCCAGAAGATCCAAGGGCAGTGGTGTGTAATAACGAGGCATCCAGAAGATCCAAGGGCAGTGGTGTGTAATAACGAGGCATCCAGAAGATCCAAGGGCAGTGGTGTTTAATAACGAGGCATCCAGAAGATCCAAGGGCAGTGGTGTGTAATAACGAGGCATCCAGAAGATCCAAGGGCAGTGGTATGTAATAACGAGGCATCCAGAAGATCCAAGGGCAGTGGTGTGTAATAACGAGGCATCCAGAAGATCCAAGGGCAGTGGTGTGTAATAACGAGGCATACTTACACAGACAGGAAACTGCTTCACTGGAAGAAAATGACTCCTGTTTTATCTGTGTTAAAGTCAGTGTGTGTTTTCATGAAGGTCAAGTTGCATTTTGAAATCCTTGGCATTACTATAGTTGGGTGTTTGTGTTTCGTAAATATGATGACTCACAAGTATTCCTTTACAGAAAATATTCCGGAGTACATTCGAGGAATTTTCACATCCAACTACTTTCTTTCTGATAAGTGACAATATTATCCTGACTTTAAACTTTACAGAGATAGTGGTCCATTTCAACTTATTAACAACCTAACCCTCCTCTTTCTCTCCTCTCTCTCCAGCTGGAACTACTTATATATTTGGCCGTGACGGTGGACTAATCACGTATACATGGCCTCCCAATGACAGGCCAAGCACGCGGGCAGACAGGCTGGCTATAGGTTTCAGCACACAGCTGGAGGATGCTGTTCTGGTGAGGGTGGACAGCTCATCTGGCCTTGGAGACTACCTGAAGCTACACATTGTAAGTCTCTACTACTCTACTGTTGTCCTACTGATACTCTACTCTATTCTACTCTACTCAGCCTCTACCGTTGTCCTACTGATACTCTAATCTATTCTACTCAGACTCTACTCTAATTCACTAGTTTATGTATATCCTAATACACACCCACAAATATGCTACATGATGATGCAGGTGAAGATGATGCTGGTGATGATGATTCTGGTGATGATGATGATGTGGATGCTGGTGATGATGATGATGATGATGATGATGATGATGATATCATAACGATGAGGAAGGTTCTACAACGAACTAGCATAATCATGACCTTATAACAGTAATGGATAGTTTAATGATAATGGGGAAGTTGAGTCATAGAAGCATCGGTGTGGCTTCACACTAGTAGCGCAGGGAACCGTTTTTGGCATTTCGCAGGCATCAAATGCGTACAGTTCTAATATTAACAAGATGCTACTTCCTGCTTCCCTCTGGTTGGGTTCTGGTCTGTGTATTGTAGTGTCTCATGTGAGCCTTAAGCCCAGAGAGCCAAGTCAGAGCCTGGGGAGACGTAGCTGTTCTTTTGTGTTTTGTTTTTTGTTCATACTGCTCTGACTTTTATTTATTTTATTTTATTGTCTTTTTGTTTTCTCATGATTTGATTGGGTCTAATTGTGTTGCTGTCCTGTGGCTCTGTGGGGTCTGTTTGTGTTTGTGTTTGTTAGTGTTTGCTTAGGGGACTCTTCCCCTGGTTCATCTCTCTGTAGGTGATGGCTTTGTTATGGAAGGTTTGGGAATCGCTTCCTTTTAGGTGGTTGTGGAATTTAACGGCTCTTTTCTAGATTTGGATAATTAGCGGTTATTGGCCTAATTCTGCTCTGCATGCTTTATTTGGTGTTTTACGTTGTGCACAGAGGATATTTTTGCAGAATTCTGCATGCAGAGTCTCAATTTGGTGTTTGTTCAATTTTGTGAATTCTTGGTTGGTGAGCGGACGCCAGACCTCACAACCATGAAGGGAAATGGGTTCTAATAACTGATTCAAGTATTTTTAGCCAGATCCTAATTGGTATGTTGAATTTATGTTCCTTTTGATTGCATAGAAGGCTCTTCTTGCCTTGACTCTCAGATCGTTCACAGCTTTGTGGAAGTTACCTGTGGCGCTGATGTTCAGGCCTAGGTACATAGTTTTTTTTGTGTTCCAGGGTGACAGTGTTTTGATGGAATTTGTAATTGTGTTGCTCTCAACTGGACCTTTTTTAGAACACCATTACTTTTGTCTTACTGAGATTTACTGTCAGGGCCCAGGTCTGACAGAAACTTTGCAGAAGATGCTGATGTAGGTGCTGATGTAGTCCCTCCTTGGTTGGGGACAGCAAACACTAGACATTTCACTTCAGATTCTTGTAGGGTGAGAACGGGTGCTGCAGACTGTTCTAGTGCCCTCACCAATTTGTTGATGTACAGTTGAAGTCGGAAGTTTACATACACTTAGCTTAGAGTCATTAAAAGTCATTTTCAACCACTCCACACATTTCTTGAAAACAAACTATAGTTTTGGCAAGTCGGTTAGGATATCTACTTTGTGTATGACACAAGTAATTTTTCCAACAATTGTTTACAGACAGATTATTTCACTTATAATTCACTGTATCACAATTCCAGTGGGTCAGAAGTTTACTTACATTAAGTTGACTGTGCCTTTAAACAGCTTGGAAAATTCCATAAAATTATGTCATGGCTTTAGAAGTTTCTGATTGGCTAATTGATATCATTTGATCATTTTACCCAACTAAGTGCCTAAGTGCCTTTTTGCTTGACATCATGGGAAAATCGAAATAAATCAGCCAAGACCACACAAAAAAAATTGTAGACCTCCACAAGTCCGGTTCATCCTTGGGAGCAATTTCTCAACACCTGAAGGTACCACGTTCATCTGTACAAACAACAGTATGCAAGTATAAACACCATGAGACAACGCAGCCATCAAACCGCTCAGAAAGGAGACACGTTCATTTCTAGGAGATAGAACGTACTTTGCTGCGAAAAGTGAAAATCAATCCCAGAACAACAGCAAAGGACCTTGTGAAGATGCTGGAGGAAACAGGTAGAAAAGTATCTATATCCACAGTAAAACAAGTCCTATATCGACTTAACCTGAAAGGCCGCTTAGCAAGGAGGAAGCCCCTGCTCCAAACCGCCATAAAAAAAACAGACTACGGTTTGCAACTGCACATGGGGACAAAGATCATACTATTGGAGAAATGTCCTCTGGTCTGATGAAACAAAAATAGAACTGTTTGGCCATAATGGCTGCCGTTATGTTTGGAGGAAAATGGGGGATGCTTGCAAGCCGAAGAACACCATCTCAACCGTGAAGCATGGGGGTGGCAGCATCATGTTGTGGTGGAGCTTTGCTGCAGAAGGGTCTGGTGCACTTTACAAAATAGATGGCATCATGAGGAAGTAAAATTATGTGGATATATTGAAGCAACATCTCAAGACATCAGTCAGGATGTTAAAGCTTGGTTGCAAATGGGTCTTCCAATTGGACAATGACCCCAAGCATACTTCCAAAGTTGTGGCAAAATGGCTTAAGGACAACAAAGTCAAGGTATTGGAGTGGCCATCAGAAATCCCTGAACTCAATCCTATAGAACATTTGTGTGCAGATCTGATAAAGCGTGTGCGAGCAAGGAGGCCTACAAACCTGACTCAGTTACACCAGCTCTGTCAGGAGGAATGGACTAAAATTCAGCCAACTTATTGTGGGAAGCTTGTGGAAGGCTACCCGAATAGTTTGACCCAAGTTAAACAATTTAAATGCAATGCGACCAAATACTAATTGAGTGTATGTAAACTTCTGACCCACTAGGAATGTGATGAAAGAAATAAAAGCTGAAATAAATCATTATCTCTACTATTATTCTGACATTTCACATTCTAAAAATAAGGGGGTGATCCTAACTGACCTAAAACGGAATTTTTACTTGGATTAAATGTCAGGAATTGTGAAAAACTGAGTTTAAATGTATTTGTCTAAGGTGTATGTAAACTTCCGACTTCAACTGTATCCTATCACACATAAGTTTAGTGATATTATCGTATTGTGAGGTCACTGGCCACAGTCATAGCAACATATCCTTTCATGTGGAAATAATGCATCATTTTATACCTTTCAGAAATGCACATACACACATACACCTGCCCCACCTCTCACCTCACACACACACCTTCACATTCACACACACCTTCACATTCACACACACCTTCACACACACACACACACACACACACACACACACACACACACACACACACACACACACACTCACACTCACACTCACACTCACACTCACACTCACACTCACACTCACACACACACACACACAGACCTTCACATACACACACTCATGTACAGACCTCACCCACCATCCTCCAACGGACTCTGGGTAGCTAGCATCAATCTGTCTCTGGGCTGCAGCTGGTGCTCTGTGATTATAACTAGGGCTGCCTACCTATGGCACCTTATTCCTTCTATAGTGCACTGCTTTTGTCCAGAGCCCTTGTTAAAAGTAGTGCATTTCAAATTGAATAGGGTGCCGTTTGGGACTCAGCCTAGGATGTTGGAGCACAGATCGCATTCAAGCGCAGCAGCATATGGTGGCCTCAGAGGCCTCAAACCACGACCCAGGGCCTTAGTGATGGGTGTGAACCTGGAGAGACACAGGGCTCTCGTTAACAAAGAGAAGGATAAAAGGTCTTAACACTGCGTGCCTGTGTTTGCCTGTGTGTTGGGAACCGGGTCCTCTGTGACCTCTCTCTGGTAGTGGAGGGGATAGTGAGCAGTAGCTGAGACCCTAGCGTTAGGGAAGGTGGGTGAGAGACCTGTATGGTGTCAACCCTCCTACTGTGTTCCGGTCTAATTGGACCCATTTACAATGTAGTTAATTTAATCTGAACACACAAAATACATGTTGATGATTTTCCTAAAATGTGGGTGTTTTATTTCACTTTTGTTGACCTGTGATGTTCCCGGTCAAAAATGACCTGTCATTGGAAATTAATGGGTGAGACTACAATTGGTGTATAACATTTTCTTCATGCCCATTAATCAGATGGACACACTACCTCTCCCAGACCCCCACATGCATGTGTGAATGCACACGGTGGAGACCTGGTCTGGACTTTCCACCATAGTAGCACCAACAGAAACCCCTAAACACCTCCCCGAGCACTCTTGCGACCACTCCGTGAGAGCCTTCTGTGGCCAAGAAGCAGTGGGGTCATGACAAACTAACCAGGGTAGGCCCAGCACCACGGAAAACACAGGAGAGTCAATAAGAAAGAGACTAATTCTCTCCTTGTGACCCCCCTGCGTCACCATGCCCAGAGGAGCGGTGGCCTCCCTAATCAACCCTGACCCTAATGGTCGACTATCTAAGGTATGAACGGGGAAGGGAACAGCCATGGGAACAACGGGGATCCCTAAACTATGGGCGAACGATTTATCTATAAAATTCCCAGCCGCGTCTGAATCGACGAGCGCCTTATGCTGGGAATGCAGGGAAAACTCAGGGAAAGTGACATACACAAACATATGCGCAACGGAGGGCTCTGGGTGAGAATGGTACCGGCTCACCTGGGGTGGCGCCAGAGCGCCCTGCCTGTTGCCTCAATAACCCAGAGGAACCAACCCGGCACCGACCGGCAGTGTGACCTCAGATGGTGATTGAGCTGGAACCCCCTCCGGTCTCCTGCGCACCGCCCCTCCCAGCTCCATGAGTATCCGAGAAGGGGTGCGGGGGGGATGGAACCAACAGACCCCGATCTGAACGTCCGCGGGTAGCCAGCAGGTTATCCAGCCGGATGGACAGGTCCACCAGCTGGTCAAACGTGAGGGTGGTGTCTCTACAGGCCAACTCCCGACGGACGTCCTCGCGCAGACTGCAGCAGTAATGGTCGATCAGGGCCCTGTCTTCTATCCCGCACCGGCAGCCAGGGTGCGAAACTCCAGGTCGAACTCCTGGGCGCTCCTCGTCCCCTGTCTCAGATGGAAGAGGCGCGGGTGAACTCCTCAAACTGGTCCAACGCCGCATCTCCCTCTCTCCACACGGCGTTGGCCCACTCCAGGGCTTTCCTGTTGAAGCACGAGACGAGGGCGTACACCCTCTCAGGGCCCGAAGGAGCCGGGTGGACGGTTGCCAGGTATAAGTTCAGCTGCGATATAATCCCCTGGGAGTTCGCAGCCGTCCCATCATATTCCTGGGGAAGGGAGAGACGAATCCATATGGGACCAGGAGAAGGAGGGGCGCGTAGTGGAGACCCCGGTTGTGCTGGTGGAGGCGCTGGGAGAACTCCCTGTCTCTCCCAGCGATCCATTGTCTGGACAACGCGGTCCATGGCAATGCCAAGATGGTGGAGCATTGCTGCATGCTCCCGGACGCACTCCTCCACCCCTATTCCCGGTGTACCTGCTCCTGCTGACTCCATAAGTTTGGGTCCGGAATTCTGTAAGGAATGCGTACTGGCGGCAGAGAAGTCAGGCGCAGGAGAGCAAAGACTGTGTTACAACGGCGCAGTATAATAATAAAAATCCCAGTGAACAAAAACAATATATACAATGGGACAAAACCCCATCGCACACCAGACATAACGTGCACAAGCACTTACAATAAACAATTCCGGACAAGGACATGGGGAAAACAGAGGGTTAAATACACAACATGCAATTATGGAATTGAAACCAAGTGTGTGGGAAGACAAGACAAACCAAATGGAAAATGAAAGGTGGATCGGTGATGGCTAGAAGGCCGGCGACGCAGACCGCCCGAACACCGCCCGAACAAGGAGAGGGACCGACTTCGGTGGAAGTTGTGACAAACTAACCCAACAGTAGGGTTAAGGAAGGGAAGGTCTTAGCCTTACTGTCCCTACAGTATGTGTTAGGAAGCCAGTCCTATGTGAGGGGATAGGGAGCAGGACACGGGAAACCTGGAGTGTGGGGGAGGGGGAGGGGAGAGGGGTGAGGAGGGAAAGGGCTGAGGAAGGGAGGAAGGAGCCTCACATGGTGTGAGCAAGAAGGGGGAGGGAGGTCATATGGCTCCACTAGTAGCAGATGCTCCTGGCTCCGATTCCGTGTGTTTGTGTACTCCGTTCTCCCTCCGTGCTCCCTCCGTGTGGCCTACTGTGACTCCGAGAGCACTTACAGTGAGGAAATTATGATAGGCATGTTATTACTGCATTGAGGTCAGAGGGCTGTAAGAATCATCCCACTCTCTTTCCTTTGTGTGTGTTTGCTTATGTGTGCTTGTGTGTGTGCTTATGTGTGTGTGTTTGTGTCTCATCCTCCCTCTTCTATACTCCTTTCGCATCAACGGCTGCTCTCAATACCTCCTTTATATTCTACATGTATTGATTTATTACATGTTAATCTGAGGGGTTCCTTAAACACCACATTTCACTGCAGGAACCAAGGAGGGTGAGAGAGTGAGAGAGTGAGAGAGTGAATGAAAGGAGAGATAGAAGAGAGAGAAAGATGAGAGAGAGAGGAGAGGGAGAGAAGGAAAGTAGAGGAGCGTCGGCACAAAACAAGTTCCAGTGGCCCCTTGGGGACCCACCACAGAGCAGCACAGCTCAACGTGGAAAAAACATGATCAGCAGCAGCAAAACTGCCTCTCAAAGCACACTCAGAAAGCAAATGGCTGCTTAAAATACACTGGGTTGGCAGATGGACTTCCAGTAACTGTCAAAGAATGAGAGTGAGAACATCCTCTGCATGGATACAACTCTATCGATGATTTTCTCATGTAATTTCCCAGTGAAACCCAAAGTCATGCGATATTTCATGACCTTCGTTTTCAATGGCGGCCCCATATTTCCATTACCAGAACTGTGACTAGTCCATAATGTCATACGAGGAGTGTATTGTCACTTCAGCTGGTGTGAGAGATGTGATTCAACCGGACAGACGGAATCACACAAGGACACACACACTCTCTCTGTCTCTCCCAATTCAAAGTGGCTTTATTGGCATGGAAAACGTGTTTACAAAGTCAAAGCAAGTGAAAAAATAATAAACTCAACAACAACGACAAAAACCAAGAAAGCGAAGGATAGGAGTCCCGCATCTAACCAGCCACATAACTGCAGACCAGGTGTATGGCAATGTGTGGGTGAGCAATTTGATATTGTGAGTGCCCAATGGTGGCGGTGGGGTTATGGTATGGGCAGGCATAAGTTACGGACAACGAACACAGTTGAATTGTATTGATGGCAATTTGAATGCACAGAGATAGCTTGACGAGATCCTGAGGCCCCTTGTCATTCCATTCATCAGCCGCCATCACCTCATGTTTCAGTATGGTAATACACGGCCACATGACGCAAGGATCTCAACTCAACTTACTGTTGAGAGTTACCGGTAACTACTAAAATAAAGGAAAAACCAACAAACCGTATCTTAAAGGACTTTAATAAGGATTGGTGTCCCACTAGTGGAACAACTTCCGGTGAAACTGGATGGCGCACAATTAAAATAAATAATCATAAATATTATGGATTTTAAACATTTATGTACATATAAGTGTCTTATATTGGCTGTAAGCTTAAATTCTTGTTAATCTAACTGCACTGTCCGATTTACAGTAGCTATTGCAGCGAAAACATGCCATGCTATTGTTTGAGGACGGCACCCACATCAAATATTCTTTCCACCGGCAAAGGTTTCATACATTCACAAATTACGATAAATATTCACTTTCTTTTTCAAAATCTTCCTCTGATTTGTCATCCAAAGGGTCCCGGCTATAACATGTAGTGTTGTTTTGTTATACAAAATACTTATTTATATCCCAAAAAGTCTGTTTAGTTGGCGCCATCGATTTGAGTAATCCACTCGTTCAGCATGCAGAGAAAGCAATCTGAAAATCTACCCCTAAACCTTGTTTTAACAAGTCAAAATATGTTTATATTTACTCCTCAGATACCCTAAAACGTAATCAAACTATAATATTTATTTCAGAAAGAAGTAGGTTCAATAGAAAACCAATTTTAGCAGGAGCGTAATGTCTTCATAGCACATACAAACACATTTCCAAGACTGTGTCGCTCTACTGAAATTGATATTTCTTATTCGTTTTTGAAGTTACAAGCCTGAAACCTTGAACATAGACTGCTGACACCCTGTGGAAGCCATAGGAATTGCATCCAGGGTGCTAATTGTCAATATGACTTTTCTCTTGAATTACTAAGAGGATGGTCTCTCAAAAAAAATATCTGTTTTTCTTTGGATTTTCTACTACCATATCAATTGTGTTATATTCTCCTACATTATTAAAACATTTCTACAAACTTCAAAGTGGTTTATTTCCAATGGTACCAATTATATGGATATCCTGGCTTCAAGCCTGAGCTACAGGCAGTTTACTTCGGGCACGTCATTCAGACAGGAAGTGGAGAAAAAAGGGGCCTAGCCCTAAGAAGTTGATAAACTTGGAGTAGCTAACACAATGTCATTCTAAGATGGCGTAGCAGTGCAGACGTTGGTTGTCATTCTATCGTGTAAATGTTTCATTTTTCATCTGTTTTTATATATATTTCAATGTATTTTCAATCTCTTTTTCCATTTTTAAATTAAATATACCTTCCGGTAACCCGCCTCACCCAATGTGATACGGATCTGCAATTTTTTTGACCTTATAGCCAGAACCTTCATCAGAAGCTAACCAGCTAATTGGCTACTAGCTATTTAGTCATTGTTAGCCACTGCTAGCGGCCTTTACCTTTAGCACAGACACCAGCCGCTTTTAACCCGGATTATAGCTAGCTGCACAGTGCGTTATAAACTCTCTGCATATTGGACTGTTTTTCTCCACTACAACGCCGGAATCATGCCATAAGCCCTGGACCATTACGCCTGATTGTCGCAGCTAGCTAGCTACCACCGAGTGGCCCAGCCCCGAAGCTAGCCTTGAGCCAGGCCCATCTACCAGCCTGCTCAGTGGACCCTATGTCCACTCGGCTACACAGCTAACGCCATCCTGACTCTTCACTAAAATGACTAGAATCCACTACACCACCGGATTCTTGCCGTAAACTCTGGACATTTGCATCGGATCATCGCTGCTACCTAGCTGCTACCGAGTTGCTAGAGTGGCTAACAACCTTGTCCCAAAGCTAGCACCAGTTAGCCATGAGCCAGGCGCATCTCCCGGCTAGCAATCATCTATTGCTGTTCACTGAAATTACTCCAGCTACAATACCTCTTTTGCCAAATGGCCTGGACCCTTTGTCGACACGGAGCCCCACCGTTCCATCACGACTGGTCTGCCAACGTAATTCCATCCATTGTGCCCTCAACCGGCCTTTGCCGGACGTCGGAGCAGACGCTTCTTCTAGCCCCAGCCTGCTAACTTTTTCTTTTTTGAACGCCGTGTCTCCCACTTGCTACAGTAGTAACGACTACCTAGCGGCTTCCCTGTTTCATCTTTTGCTGTTCACTGGAACATATGGTCACTTGGCTACATAGCTGATGCCTTCTGGACTGTTCAGTAATCACGCTACTCCATTTTTGTTTATTTTGTTTATCTGTCGGCCCCAGCCTCAAACTCAGGCCCTGTTTGTAGTTAACTGACCCTCTCTGCCCATTCATCGACGTTTTACCTGTTGTTGTCTTAGCTGATTATCTGTTGTTGTCTTACCCGTTGTTGCCTTAGCTAGCTCTCCCAATCAACACCTGTGATTGCTTTATGCCTCGCGTTATGTCTCTCTCTAATGTCAGTATGCCTTGTAAACTGTTGTTTAGGAAAGTTATCATTATTTTAATTCACAACTGAGCCCCTAGTCCCACTCAACATGCCTCAGATACCTCTTTTGTCCCACATTCCACACATGCGGTGACCTCACCCAGCATAACTACTGCGTCCAGAGATGCAACCTCTCTTATCGTCCCAGAAGCCTAGGTGTACCTCCACTGTACCCACACCCTACCATACCCCTGTCTGTACATTAGGGCCTGAATCTATCCTCATCGTACTCTTCCTCTGCTCCGCGGGTGATATGGAGGTTAACCCAGTCCCTGCGTGTCCCCAGGAGCTCTCATTTGTTGACTTCTGTAACCGTAAAAGCCTTGGTTTCATGCATGTTAACATCAGAAGCCTCCTCCCTAAGTTCATTTTACTCACCACTTTAGCACACTCTGCCAACCCTGATGTCCTTGCCTTGTTTGAATCCTGGCCACCAAAAATTCTGAGATTTCCATCCCCAACTACAACATTTTCCGTCAAGATAGAACTGCCAAAGGGGGAGGAGTTGCAATCTACTGCAGAGATGGCCTGCAAAGTCCTGTCACACTTTCCAGGTCTATGCCCAAACAGTTTGAGCTCCTAATTTAAAAAATGTATATCTCCATAAATAAGTCTCTCACTGTTACCGCCTTTTATAGACCCCCTTCAGCTCCCAGCTGTGCCCTGGACACCATATGTGAAGTGATTGCCCTCCATCTATCTTCAGAGTTAATTCTGTTAGGTGACATAAACTGGGATATGCTTAACACTCCAGCAGTCCTGCAATCTAAGCTAGATGCCCTCAATCTCACACAAATTATCAAGGAACCCACCGGTTACAACCCTAAATCCGTAAACATGTGCACCTCATAGATATTATCCTGACCAACTTGCCCTCCCAGTACGCCTCTGCTGTTTTCAATCAGGATCTCAGCGATCACTGCCTCATTGCCCTCATCCGCTATGGTTCCGCGGTCAAACAACTGGTCAATCACTGTCAAACGCTCCCAAAAACACTTCTGCGAGCAGGCCTTTCTAATCGACCTGGCCCGGGTATCCTGGAAGGATAGTTACCTCATCCCGTCAGTAGAGGATGCCTGGACATTCTTTAAAAATAAGTTCCTCACCATCTTAAATAAGCATGCCCCTTTCAAAAAATGTAGAACTAAGAACAGATACAGCCCTTGGTTCACTCCAGACCTGACTGCCCTCGACCAGCACAAACACATCCTGTGGCGGACTGCACTAGCATCGAATAGTCCCCATGATATGCACATTTTCAGGGAAGTCAGGATCCAATAGACACAGTCAGTTAGGAAAGCAAAGGCTAGCTTTTTCAAACAGAAATGTGCATCCTGTAGCTCTAACTCCCCAAAAGTTTAGGGACACTGTAAAGTCCATGGAGATTAAGAGTATCTTCTCCCAGCTGCCCACTGCACTGAGGCTAGGAAACACTGTCACCACCGATAAATCCACGATAATTGAGAATTTCCAAAAGCATTTCTCTATGGCTGGCCATGTTTTCCTCCTGGCTACCCAAACCACGGCCAACAGCTCCACACCCCCCGCTGCTACTTGCCCAAGCCTCCCCAGCTTCTCCTTCACCCAAATCCAGATAGCAGATGTTCTTACCAGTCTGTTCAACCTCTCATTCATATCGTCCGAGATCCCTAAAGATTGGAAAGACGCCGCGGTCATCCCCCTCTTCAAAGGGGGTGACACTCTAGACCCAAACTGTTACAGACCTGTATTCATCCTGCCCTGACTTTCTAAAGTTTTCGAAAGCCAAGTTAACAAACTGTCATGACTGTCCTGATCAGGTCAGGTTACAGGAGACCACAACCCTACAGATTATCTCTCACCCCCAACAGAGGAGGAGAGATCTAGGGGTCTGAAGATGTGAGGGTTTAATGACCCCTTACGCCCATCGTAATTCTTAGGCCACAGACAACATTCCTTTGTCCTCTCACTATGGAGAACCAGCCTCAGAACATTAAACATGCAATAAAGGGACTTTGGAACAATGGCTTCTGTCAGCCACAATGGTGGTCATGACGATAGATGGAATATGAAAATGTATGTCATTTTTGTTTTGTTATTAAAGGTTAAGAGATGACGTTATTACGAAAAAAATTTAACTTTAAGAGTTTTCCCAGTATATGTTTGATGTTTATACATTGTACGTTGTGTGGAAAATGTCCAAATCAAAGAGAATGTTTTGGTAAAAATGAAATGTGTAGTTAGTTGGCTAAAATTGGATTTGAGTAAAATCTAGACCTCGCCTCTTAACTTGGTACGCCCAGAGACTTGCCCTAAAGGCAGTTACGCCCACTTCTGACCCGAGGTTATAAGACCTGTGAGTTAAGAATGAACAGATCAGACTAAGTGACCCAAGCTGCAGCCAAGGTCTAAAAAGTCAACGAACCCAAAACACAACATAAGGTTGAAAACAAATAAATCTTATTTCTATCCAAGCTATGGATGAGTAGCTGTGTCTAAGCGGGTGAATTCAAGCCGGACCACCTAGCCTCCACTCTCCATCGAATCCATCGAAGCCTAAACGACCCACACGGAGCTTCCCATCTGAGACCTCCCACACGTAATTACATCATTATATTCTGACCCATAAGAGTGGCAGTTCGGGGCAAGGCTAGGGCTAAAATAAGCATAGCTGACAAATGCACCCAAATGTATATTTCTCTCGTGTACATTCTTTTTTTCTCTCTCTTTTAAATCCCCATTTTGGGTGACACGCGCCATAGTGTTGGCCCGTTGTACTAATTTCTAATCAATAGCCTAGACTGTGTTTTAAAAATACCTAGGTGTCTGGCTAGACTGTAATCTCTCCTTCCAGACTCATATTATGCAGCAGCATACCACCCTGCATACCACTACTGGCTTGCTTCTGAAGCTAAGCAGGGTTGGTCCTGGTCAGTCCCTGGATGGGAGACCAGATGCTGCTGGAAGTGGTGTTGGAGGGCCAGTAGGAGGCACTCTTTCCTCTGGTCTAAAAAATACCCCAATGCCCCAGGGCAGTGATTGGGGACACTGCCCTGTGTAGGGTGCCGTCTTTCGGATGGGACGTTAAACGGGTGTCCTGACTCTCTGAGGTCATTAAAGATCCCATGGCACTTATCGTAAGAGTAGGGGCGTTAACCCTGGTGTCCTGGCTAAATTCCCAATCTGGCCCTCAAACCATCATGGTCACCTAATAATCCCCAGTTTACAATTGGCTCATTCATCCCCCTCCTCTCCCCTGTAACTATTCCCCAGGTCGTTGCTGCAAATGAGAACGTGTTCTCAGTCAACTTACCTGGTAAAATAACGGTAAAATAAAAATAAAATAAATAAAAAATTAAACATCTCCAATTCAAAATTAAATCTAGAATGTGCTTCCAATTTCAAAACAAAGCCTCCTTCACTAACGCTGCCAAACATACTCTCGTAAACCTGACTATACTACCGATCCTCGACTTTGGCGATGTCATTTACAAAATAGCCTTTAACACTCTACTCAGCAAATTGGATGCAGTCTATCACAGTGCCATCCGTTTGTCACCAAAGCCCCATATACCACCCACCACTGTGACCTGTATGCTCTCGTTGGCTGGCCCTCGCTTCATATTCGTCGCCAAACACACTACCTCCAGGTCATCTATAAGTATTTGCTAGGTAAAGCCCTGCAATTTCTCAGCTCACTGTCACCATACCAGCACCCACCCGTAGCACACACTCCAGCAGGTATATTTCACTGGTCATCCCCAAAGCCAACACCACGTTTTGCCACCTTTCTTTCAAGTTCTCTGCTGCCAATGACTGGAACGAATTAGAAAAATCACTGAATTTAGAGACTCATATCTCCCTCACTAACTTAAAGCATTAGCTTTCTGAGCAGCTTACCGATCGCTGCAGCTGTACACAGTCCATTTGTAAATAGGCCATCCAATCTACCTACCTCATCCCTATATTGTTTTTTAAAACCGTTTTGCTATCCAGTATTGTGTATTTATTTCTATATACAGCATAGTGTATTTATTTCTATATACAGCATAGTGTATTTATTTCTATATACAGTATAGTGTATTTATTTCTATACACAGTGTAGTTTATTTATTCAGCTTCAAGATTACAACACAAAAACAAATACACATCCTCTTCGACATAAAATGACATACATGACACGTATATCTAGTCTAGCCGAATTAAGATTTTACCAATACTGTTGTTTTGTATCCACTTGTTTTGAGGTGAGGCATATTCATGCTATTCATGAGTGTATGTTATTTTAACATGTCTTGACATAGTCTTCAGATTTGTTTCAACAAGGCAGGCATTATGCAATAGCTAAGCTAAGCAGAATCTCCGTAAAATGTATTGCATTGTAACTGAAAGTGAAATCCAGCAGTACTATTCATTAAATTATGCAAATTATGCTAAATATGGAATTACAAGCTTTAGCTGTCTTCAGGAATATGGAGTAGATTAATCCAGCAGAGTTGGATAAACGGAACAAACCGCATGCCATAGTCAAACAAATATACATCAAAGATGCATTTATATTCATTTACAAAGCATGAATCAGATGTTTTGAAATGCAGAGATGTAGTTTCCAAAAGGCGTTGTTTATATGTAAACCCTAATATAGTGTGCTGAATATGATGTGGTCTGAAGCATAGAAACATAATGACAAGTATGACCAAAGCCCTTTTGATGACCATATTTTTTATGAATACTCTTTATAGAAATATGATCTATTTGATTCTATTTCTATGGTAAACTCACTATGGCTGATATGGCTGTGATTCATGCTGTCTATGGTCTGTGCACTGTTGGAGATAAACGTAAAAAGAGATTGGAGATGTCAATCTCAATCTCAATCTCAATCTCAGTCAAAAGGAGAAGACATGCGTGGATGATGTTCTCGATCTCATTCTTCGACAGTTACTGGAAGTCCATCTGCCAACCCAGTGTATTTTAAGCAGCCATTTGCTTTCTGAGTGTGCTTTGAGAGGCAGTTTTGCTGCTGCTGATCATGTTTTTTCCACGTTGAGCTGTGCTGCTCTGTGGTGGGTCCCCAAGGGGCCACTGGAACTTGTTTTGTGCCGACGCTCCTCTACTTTCCTTCTCTCCCTCTCCTCTCTCTCTCATCTTTCTCTCTCTTCTATCTCTCCTTTCATTATCTCTCTCTCTCCTATCTCTCTCTCTCTCTTTCTCTCCCTCTCTCTCTGCACGGTGGTTGGGGTGTGGAGTCGTTCCACCATTGCGTTTATGTGTGCCTTTTTTCCTATACTCTAATTACGAGCGTCTCTTCAAAACAAGCAAGGTAGGCACTCTTGGGCTAAGGAAGACAGTGGCGGGCTGGCTAGCTGTGAAGGTAATATATTCCGTCGAGCAGCGAAAAGGATGGCGGGGAAATAATGACTTCTCTGCTGGAGTGATGAAGGCAATGCTCCCTTCGGTCTCGCTGCAGCCTTCTGTGCTGTGCCTATGATTGAATACACCTTTAATTGTTGTTTCCTCTCCTCGTCTCCTACCCTCTTAGTCGTCTGTCCTCCCCACTTTACTCATTCAAACAACCCTGTCTTTCTGAGTGGGAGGCAGACAGCTAGACATGTTGCTGTGAGAGGGGTTATCGTGGTATTAGCGTGCCAGGGAAGGGATGGGATGGTCCAGGGTGTTTTTATTGGTCTATAGGGAGGGGATGGGATGGTCCAGGGTGTTCCTATTGGTCTAAGGGAGGGGGTGTTGGTTGAAGGAGGTGGTTGGGAACTTGGCTGCATGTGCGTCTTCCTATTGTGGTCTGTAGGGAGGTGTAGTTCTTACCTGGTGTTGAAGACCAATGTGACAGCAGAATTCCATCTCAGGAACCAGTTAACAGGAAAGCAAAAGGGATAGATGTGGGGGTGTCATTGTGGGGATAGCGTGCCAGCTGTTATGCTGGTCCAAGGTGCTCCTGGGTCTTTAGGGAGGTGGGCTGAGATGAGATGAGAGGTTGTTTAGTAGTTGTCTGGCTGCAGGTACCTACTCTATGGGGAAGAGAGGGCTGTGGATGGGAGGAGGTTGCTGGTTGGTTGGTTGCTGAGACAGTGAACTGTTCTATTAAAGAAGAGTTCCCTGGGCAGGTGTTGTTTAATGGGACCATAGGGGATAGGATTGCATGCCAGGAACCATCTCCTCCACAGACCTGGGCTAGCGCTCCTTAGTCTCATCTGTAAAGTCTCAGTACTGTGTTTTATGACGGTTAATTAGGCACAGCACACAGACACTTACAAACACTTACAGGCACACATACACACACAGGTGAAAAACTCATCTTTCTTCTTGTGTTAACCTACTTCACATTATTCATCTAAGTTAAGAACTGTAACTTTCTAGGTTCTCTTCACTTGTTTATTTAATTTTATTTGTCAGCAGTATCGGCACATTTAGGGTGATTGATGTTATATTCCCAACATTCTCGCACTGTTCATTGCTGTCCCAGCTGTTGCTATGGTAACATTATATTTCTGCACTACAAATCTAGTTTCTATGTCATGTTGTTGGGAATACGCATTACGCACTCATACGAACCAGTCAGTCAAAATGCAAACACCATTGTATACCACTATAGCTGATAAACACTGTTGCATATTGACGTTCAACAGTATATGATTCTTAACGGATACTGTGTATGTGCACGTGTGTGTGTGCGTGTGCGTGTGCGTGCATGTGTCTGTGCTTGCATGTGTGTGTGTGTGTGTGCCAGCACAGCACTCATCAAAGGCAGTATTTTTTTATTACATAATCAATTTTTTTCAATAAAATGCAATAGGAGTTGTGTTATCTGAGTTCTCCTACTCACTTTGCATCTCCCAGTGATGGATCTCTATCTCCCTCAAAACGAGTCCAGTACTCATCCACAGAATACATAAACGGCCAAAGAAAACCAAGAAGACGAGTAGTGAAATAGTTATGAGAAAGGAAGATATATATTTGAGGACCGACACTGTTGAAGTTCTTTAACACATCTGTATTCACCTCTTTGTTGACCCATACAGGCACCCAGAAGCTCACACACATAAATACACACTTCAACCCAACATCATGTCTCACAATTGCAGTATTTTGTGTTTAAATGAGCAAAAGTCAGAAGTATGAAGTGAACACATACGGAGTCCATCCACCTCTTCCAGTGACCTGTCATCGCTTGGTTCAGCCTGCCATCAGCCACATTACATCTTAGTTGCCTAGTCTTCAGCTAAAGTGTGTGTGTGACTGTCTAACACGCCGATGTCTATGGCAGGGAAGGATCTGAAGGTGCTAGTACATGTGAAGGACTATGGAAGGATGGGAAGGAAGTGTGGGTGGATTCCTGACTTACTAAATCACAGTATTTGTCTTTTGGAAACTCTTTGCAACTACTTCAGCCTGCTGTCAGCCTCTGTCAGTAAGAGAGTAGGTGTTACTAAGAAACTTTATCAAACTTGTTTGTAATCCTATATTTGTCCCATCCCAGTGAACACTGGGGTAATCAGCGTTGTGGATAATACATTCATTTATGAAGGAATGTATTAAAGACTGATTCACTCTAATACGTTCCTTCATTACATTTCAATCTATTCAGATTCTCAACCAGCATACAGAGACGAATTCACTCTTTCATTTCAATCTATTCAGATTCTCAACTAGCATACATAGACTGTCCTGTCCAGTTATGTTTATATTTATTTAATCCATTATTTAATACATGCGCGTGTTGGGTTGTCAGTGTAATTATGTGTGAGTGTATGGGTAGAGTCCAGTGTCTGTGCATAGCCTCAGTACAAGAGAGTTAGTGCAAAAAAGTAATAATTTGATTAGCTATTTAGCAGTCTTGTTTAGAAGTCTGCTAAATTGTCTCCGGGATCCTCCTCATCAAAAAAGCTGACTAGCATAGCCTAGCCTAACGCGACAGGGATATCATATAATATAATTTCATCAAAGCACAAGTCCAATACAGCAAATTAAAGATAAACATCTTGTGAATCCAGCCATAATTTCCGATTTTTAAAATGTTTTACAGCGAAAACACAATATATATTAATATTAGCTCACCACAATAGCCAAACACACAACACCATGTTTTCACCATGTTTCCACCGCATAGCTAGCTTTCACAAAACCCACAAATAGAGATAAAATGAATCACCAACCTTGAACAACTTCATCAGATGACAGTCTTATAACAGCATGTTATACAATACATTTGTTTTGTTAAAAAATGTGCATATTTAGAGCAAAAAATCGTGGTTTTACATTGTGAATACGTAGCCACAATGCACCATAATGTCCGGAGATATTTTGGACACTCACCTAATCTGACCAAAGAACTCATCATAAACTTTACTAAAAAATACATGTTGTACAGCAAATGAAAGATACACTGGTTCTTAATGCAACCGCTGTGTTAGATTTTTTAAAATAACTTTACCACAACATACAGATTGGGTTATTGTGAGACAGCGCTCACCAACACGGCGGAGAATAGGCATCAACATATTACACAGAAATACGAAATAACATCATAAATGTTTTCTTACTTTTGCTGAGCTTCCATCAGAATGTTGTACAAGGAGTCCTATTTCCAGAATAAATCGTTGTTTGGTTTTAGAATGTCCATTTCTTTTGTCGAATTCATGCCACAATGCTAGCCAAGGTTGCTAACATTCCCATCCTCTCTTGGCGCAAAGAACGGAAAACTCCAAAAGTCCCAATAAACGTTGAATAAACTGATAAAACTCGGTTGAAAAATCCTACTTTATGATGTTTATATTCGCCGTGTATACCGAACGCTTTTCAGAAGACAATGTCGAGCTCCCCCGCGCGCCGTCGAAGACAAAGAAAATACCGGACCTGTCACTCCAAATGCTCTTATTCGACCTCAGATCAAGCTAGACACCCCATTCAACCTTCCACTGCCTGTTGACATCTAGTGGAAGGCGTATGAAGTGCATACATATCGATAAATAAAAGCCAGTTGAATAGGCAGGCCCTGAAACAGAGCCTCGTTTTCAGATTTTTCACTTCCTGTATGGAAGTTTGCTGCCAAATGAGTTCTGTTTTACTCACAGATATAATTCAAACAGTTTTAGAAACTTCAGAGTGTTTTCTATCCAATAGTAATAATAATATGCATATTGTATGATCTAGAATAGAGTACGAGGCCGTTTAATTTGGGCACGATTTTTTCCAAAGTGAAAACAGCGCCTCCCTATTGACAATAAGTAAAAATGCCCTCCTTGTCTGGTCTGTGAGTTTTGGTGGGTGGCCCTCTCTTGGCAGGTTTGTTGTGGTGCCATATTATTATTATTTTTTTATAATGGATTGAATCGTGTGCCGTGGGATGTTCAAAGTTTCAGATGTTATTTTGTAAATCAACCCTGATCTGTACTTTTCCACTACTTTGTCCCTGACCTGTTTGGAGAGCTCCTTGGTCTTCATGGTGCCGCTTGTTTGGTGGTACCCCTTGCTTAGTGGTGTTGCAGAGTCTGGGGCCTTTCAGAACAGGTGTATATATACTGAGACCATGTGACAGATCATGTGACAGTTAGATTGCACACAGATGGCCTTTATTTAACTAATTATGTGACTTCTGAAGGTAATTGGTCGCACCAGATCTTATTTAGGGGCTTCATAACAAAGGAGCTGAATACATATGCACACACAACTTTACCGTAAAAAAATGTTGGGCAGTTTTGTAAAAAAGTAATTTCACTTCACCAATTTGGACTATTTTAGGTTTGTCCATTACATGAAATCCAAATATAAATCTATTTAATTTGCAGTTTGTAATGCAACAAAATAGGAAAAATGCCAAGGGGGATGAAGCAAATCACCTTGACAACACTAATTAAAACAGGATGAACAGAGCTTTGGGAGTCAAACTAGGCAAGTCAGTTAAGAACAAATTCTTATTTACAATGACGGCCTACCAAAAGGCAAAATACCTCTTGTGGGAACGGGGGCCTGGGATTTTTTTATTTTTAAATACAATATAAATATAGGACAAAACACACGTCACAACAAGAGTGCACAACACTACATAAAGAGAGACCTAAGACAACAACATAGCAAGGCAGCAACACAACATAACAACAGCATGGTAGCAACACAACATGGTGGCAGTATAATTGAGGACCTTTAAGTTTGCAGTGACATATCCATGACCTGAGCGAAAACCAGATTGCATACCCAAGAGAATACTATCGACATCAAGAAAGCCAGTCATTTGATTATTGACAAGTTTTTCCAACACTTTTGATAAACAGGGCAAAATAGAAATAGGTCTATAACAGTTAGGATCAGCTTGATCTCCCCATTTAAATAAAGGACGAAGCGTGGCTGCTTTCCAAGCAATAGGAACTTCCCCAGAAAGGAGATACAGGTTAAAAAGGTTGGAGATAGGCTTGGTGATGATAGGGGTAGCAACCTTAAAGAAGACCAATATGTTTTTTGGGGGTCAGGTTTAACCTGTTGGGGATGGGGGCGCTGTTTAGACTATTTATGCTAATGTGGCTAATTTTTTAAACGGCTTCCCACAAAATCCTTGATCGTACAATATGCATATTATTATTATTATTGGATAGAAAACAGTCTATAGTTTCTATAGGAGTTGAAATTTTGTCTCTAAGTGGAACAGAGCCCATTCTACAGCAATTTCCCTGACGGAGTCAGATTTGAGAAACGTTGGCCACTTTTCTGAAGTCATTTAAACGGGCACTGTCGTTGCTATGACTATACGGACACTTCTTACGTCTTCCCCTGGATGCCTTTACGTGATGACGATTCCAACGGGCTCGATTGCTCGTTCACAGGCCCTACAAATGAAAAAAACCTTTAGCTAGCAAGTCTTTTCTTGCTGCGTAACGCGCGTGGAAGACACCGACCCTCTCCTGTTCCAAGCGTTAGTTTAGCCTGTTATATTTCTCCGGTCATCTTTTCACTCGTTATAGGAGTTACAAACATCACAAAGTAGTTAATTTAAAGCGTTTTATAGCAATTTATATCCGTTTAGTGCGATTTTGGGACATTTATTTTTGCAACGATGTGAAAAGTTGGGCACGCTTTTCAGTTCATCCCGAACGTAGTTGACATTTCCACATGGCAAGAGGACAGCTTTCCACCAAAAGACGATTTCTCCCAAGAAAGGATCCTTTGCCCAAGATACTGATGGAAGAACAGCTCAAGGTAGGACATTTTTATTATGATAAATCGTGTTTCTGTCGAAACATTTTAGTGGCTTAGGACGCCATGTTTTTTGACGTAGCTTCGCTTGGCGCAAACTGTATTGAAAAGTAAGGATAAATTAAAAAATGTAATAACGCAATTGTATTAAGAATTAAATTGTCTATCAATCCCTGTCCACCCTATATTTTTTAGTCACGTTTATGAGTATTTATGTATAAGAGTAGATCACTGTCTAAGTGGCGCAAGGACGTTTTCTTTACCAGCTTGTCTACATTTCACATTGTCTAACCATGATTTTGGTGGCTAAATATAAACATTTTCGATCAAACTGTATATGCATGTTGTAATGTGATGTTACAGGAGTGTCATCGGAAGAATTCTGAGAAGGTTAGTGAAAAAATTAATATCTTTTGGCGATGTTGATTTTAATCGCTCACTTTGGCTAGAATCAATGCTGGGCTGCTAATTGCTATGTGCTAAGCTAATATAACGATTTATTGTGTTTTCGCTGTAAGACACTTAGAAAATCTGAAATATTGTCTGTATTCACAGGATCTGTGTCTTTCGATTCGTGTATGCTGTGTATTTTTACGAAATGTTTGATGATTAGTAGTTAGGTAAACACGTTGCTCATTGTAATTATTCTAGTCCATTTGTGATGGTGGGTGCAATTGTAAACTATGCCATATACCTGAAATATGCACTTTTTTCTAACAAAACCTATCCCATACCATAAATATGTTATCAGACTGTCATCTAATGAGTTTTTTTGTTGGTTAGGGGCTATAAATATCTTAGTTTAGCCGAATTGGTGATGGCTACTGGTGTTGGTGGACAAATAAAAGATGGTGGATTATGCTAATGTGTTTTTAGGTAATAGATGTACATCTTTACATATTGTGTCTTCCCTGTAAAACATTTTAAAAATCGGAAATGTTGACTGGATTCATAAGATCTGTGTCTTTCATTAGCTGTATTGGACTTTAATGTGTGAAAGTTAAATATTTTAAAAAAATATTTTTTTTGAATTTCGCGGCACTGGTTTTTCAGTGGGGGGGGGGGGGGTGTGCCGCTAGCGCCACGCTGATCCTAGACAGGTTAAAACCTGTCTAGGATGAGAGAAAAAAGTTGTTAGAAAAAAAAGAAAAAAGTTGTTAGAAAAAAGTGCATATTTCAGGTAGATGGCATAGGTTACAATTGCACCCACCGTCACAAATGGAATAGAAAAACTACTTAGAGCAACGTGTTTACCTACTTACTAATCATCAAACATTTCGTAAAAATACACAGCATACACGAATCGAAAGACACAGATCCTGTGAATACAGACAATATTTCAGATTTTCTAAGTGTCTTACAGCGAAAACACAATAAATCGTTATATTAGCATAGCACATAGCACATAGCAGCCCAGCATTGATTCTAGCCAAAGTGAGCGATAAAAGTCAACATCGCCAAAAGATATTAATTTTTTCACTAACCTTCTCAGAATTCTTCAGATGACACTCCTGTAACATCATATTACACAATCCATATAGAGTTTGATCGAAAATGTTTATATTTAGCCACCAAAATCATGGTTAGACAATGTGAAATGTAGCTCAGCTGGTCAGAAAATGTCCATGCGCCACTTAGACAGTGATCTACTCTTATACATAAATACTCATAACGTGACTAAAAAATATAGGGTGGACAGGGATTGATAGACAATTTAATTCTTAATACAATCGCGGAATTACATTTTTTAAATTATCCTTACTTTTCAATACAGTTTGCGCCAAGCGAAGCTACGTCAAAAAACATGACGTCCTAAGCCACTAACATTTTTCGACAGAAACACGATTTATCATAATAAAAATGTCCTACTTTGAGCTGTTCTTCCATCAGTATCTTGGGCAAAGGATCCTTTCTTGGGTCCAATCGTCTTTTGGTGGAAAGCTGTCCTCTTGCCATGTGGAAATGTCAACTGCGTTCGGGATGAACTGGAAGCGTGCCCAGCAATTTACAGCGTTTCAGAAATAAATGTCCCAAAATCGCACTAAACGGATATAAATTGCTATAAAACGCTTTAAATTAACTACCTTATGATGTTTTTAACTCCTATAACGAGTCTTAACCTGTCTAGGATCAGCGTGGCGCTAGCGGCACCCCCCCCCCCCCCCCCCACTGAAAAACCAGTGCCGCGAAATTCAAAAAAAATATATTTTTAAAATATTTAACTTTCACACATTAAAGTCCAATACAGCTAATGAAAGACACAGATCTTATGAATCCAGTCAACATTTCCGATTTTTAAAATGTTTTACAGGGAAGACACAATATGTAAAGATGTACATCTATTACCTAAAAACACATTAGCATAATCCACCATCTTTTATTTGTCCACCAACACCAGTAGCCATCACCAATTCGGCTAAACTAAGATATTTATAGCCCCTAACCAACAAAAAAACTCATTAGATGACAGTCTGATAACATATTTATGGTATGGGATAGGTTTTGTTAGAAAAAAGTGCATATTTCAGGTATATGGCATAGTTTACAATTGCACCCACCATCACAAATGGACTAGAATAATTACAATGAGCAACGTGTTTACCTAACTACTAATCATCAAACATTTCGTAAAAATACACAGCATACACGAATCGAAAGACACAGATCCTGTGAATACAGACAATATTTCAGATTTTCTAAGTGTCTTACAGCGAAAACACAATAAATCGTTATATTAGCTTAGCACATAGCAATTAGCAGCCCAGCATTGATTCTAGCCAAAGTGAGCGATAAAAGTCAACATCGCCAAAAGATATTAATTTTTTCACTAACCTTCTCAGAATTCTTCCGATGACACTCCTGTAACATCACATTACAACATGCATATACAGTTTGATCGAAAATGTTTATATTTAGCCACCAAAATCATGGTTAGACAATGTGAAATGTAGACAAGCTGGTAAAGAAAATGTCCTTGCGCCACTTAGACAGTGATCTACTCTTATACATAAATACTCATAAACGTGACTAAAAAATACAGGGTGGACAGGGATTGATAGACAATTTAATTCTTAATACAATTGCGTTATTACATTTTTTAATTTATCCTTACTTTTCAATACAGTTTGCGCCAAGCGAAGCTACGTCAAAAAACATGGCGTCCTAAGCCACTAAAATGTTTCGACAGAAACACGATTTATCATAATAAAAATGTCCTACCTTGAGCTGTTCTTCCATCAGTATCTTGGGCAAAGGATCCTTTCTTGGGAGAAATCGTCTTTTGGTGGAAAGCTGTCCTCTTGCCATGTGGAAATGTCAACTGAGTTCGGGATGAACTGAAAAGCATGCCCAACTTTTCACATCGTTGCAAAAATAAATGTCCCAAAATCGCACTAAACGGATATAAATTGCTATAAAACGCTTTAAATTAACTACTTTATGATGTTTGTAACTCCTATAACGAGTGAAAAGATGACCGGAGAAATATAACAGGCTAAACTAACGCTTGGAACAGGAGAGGGTCGGTGTCTTCCACGCGCGTTACGCAGCTCCCAAAGAATGACTAGCTTCAGAGTTTTTTCATTTGTAGGGCCTGTGAACGCGCAATCGAGCCCGTTGGAATCGTCATCACGTAAAGGCATCCAGGGGAAGACGTAAGAAGTGTCCGTATAGTCATAGCAACGACAGTGCCCTTTTAACTGACTTCAGAAAAGTGGCCAACATTTCTCAAATCTGACTCCATGTCAGGGAAATTGCTGTAGAATGGGCTCTGTTCCACTTAGAGACAAAATTTCAACTCCTATAGAAACTATAGACTGTTTTCTATCCAATAATAATAATAATATGCATATTGTACGATCAAGGATTTTGTGGGAAGCCGTTTAAAAAATTAGCCACATTAGCATAAATAGTCTAAACAGCGCCCCCATCCCCAACAGGTTAACATGACCGGAGAAAGATTACTCCCAACACTAACGCTTGGAACAGGAGCGGGTCGGTGTCCTCCACGCGCGTTACGCACCAAGAAAAGACTTGCTAGCTACAGGGTTTTTTAATTTATAGTGCCTGTGAACGCGCAATCGACCCCATTCAAATCGTCATCACGTAAAGGCATCCAGGGGAAGACGTAAGCAGTGTCCGTATAGTCATAGCAATAACAGTGCCCTTTTAACTGACTCCAGAACAGTGGCCAAAATTTCTGAAATCTGACTCCATGTCAGGGAAATTGCTGTAGAATGGGCTCTGTTCCACTTAGAGACAAAATTTCAACTCCTATAGAAACTATAGACTGTTTTCTATCCAATAATAATAATAATATGCATATTGTACGATCAAGAACTTTGTGGGAAGCCGTTTCAAAAATTACACGATTAGCATAAATAGTCACAACAGCGCCCCCATCCTCAACAGGTTTAAGGAACTCCTTAAGCACCTTTGACTCAGTGACTGCCTGCAGGGAGAAACTCTGTAGCGTGGCAGGGGAAAAAGAGGGAGAAGAATTGGGGATAGTTGCATTAGAAGGGGTGGGAGATGAGGAAATGTTGGATGGGCAAGGAGGCATGGCTGAGTCAAATAGGAATCCTAACTTAATGAAGTGGGGATAAAGACCTCAGCCATGGGCTTCTTGTCAGTAACAACCACATCATCAACATTAAGGGACATGGAAGCTGTGAGGAGCTAACCATTTTCCAGAACTTCTTGGCTTTCCGGATAGCCTGAGTGCACTTATTTCTCATTTGCCTGAACGATAGCCAGTCAGCCTGAGTATGCGTGTGCTGAGCCTTTCGCCAAATGCAATTCTTGAGGCTGGAGTAACTCTGCACGATCACAGCAGGGGCTGAACCTGTTTTTTATTCTCATTTTCTTTATGGGGGCATGTTTGTTAACAATACCACTGAAAATATAAAAAAAAATAAGGTCCAAGCGTCTTCGACAGAGGGAATCAAGCTGATTCTATATTATTTTACAGAGGCCAGTTCATGAAGGAAGGCTTGCTCATTAAAGTTCTTTAGCAAGCGTCTATGACATATCAAGACAGGTCGTTTCACTGAGTAGCCATTACGAACACAGGCTGTAAAATCGTGATCACTAAGGTCATTATAGAAAACACCAGACTGATACCTATCATGATTATTTGTGAAGATAACATCATGGAGAGTAGCCCTTTCTGGGTGTTTGGAGTCATATCTTGTGGAATTGGTAATAATCTGAGAAAGATTTAGGGAGTCCCATTGCTTTAGGACTTGGTCAAGTACTTTAAGTATGTCCCAGTTTAGGTAACCTAGCAGGACAAATTCAGACTTAGTGTAAGCGGCCAGAGAGAGCTTCGGGCAGGTAGGGTACCTGCCCGAAGCTCTGATGGAGGACAAAGCTCTGATGTGCTGATGGAGGACAATAGCACCCAGCAACATTCAGCAAAGAGCTATTTCAAAGTTTAATGCTTCAAACCAGCAAATCAAATTGTTTGGGGACAGACTTGGTGGAGACAACCGAGCACTGAAGGTGATCCTTGGTAAAGATTGCTAGTCACCCACCTGTGGAAGATCTGTATATCTGAAAAAGGTTCTAACCAGAAAGATTAACATCAGTTTTCAAAACAGTCTTCCATAACTACGTCTCAGTAATGACCAACACATCTGGATTAGAGCAGTGAACCCACTCTGTCAATTGATCCATTTTAGGTAATACGTTTCTGGTGTTAACGTGCAGAAATCCCAGGCTTTGACGAGAGCAGAAATCAGCGAAGCAGATATCAGAGCACAAGTCAAAATTGGGGCTAGTGACAGTAGATAGGCCAGGGCGTACTTGCACATTTCCAGATATCATCAACAGTTATACAATCAAGGCACGGCATAGGACAGTGAGAGCTCTGCGGTGCTGATTTAAGACATCTGAATGTGCATCAGATGGCAACAAGATCATATTGTACAGCAATTTCATCAGTTAACAAGCCGGCGAGAGGTGGTTAGAATAGGATGGGAAGCCAAAAGTCTGTGTAACCAATAGAGAGTCAGAGTTACGAGTGTGGGAACAAACATAGTCTGTCCCACGCTTGGTTAAGAAAGTTTGTAGTCAACAAAGTAGGCAGGAGTCATGAGGCAAATAGCAAAATAGCAAACTGCACAAGAAAATGTATTAATATATAATGACTTGGGGCTCACCATCGTAAGATCAGAGTCACTTGCCCCAACAGTGCCTGTGTGCTGGAGGCGAGCGAAAGCTCGGGAGAGAGGTAGAGGGGGTGGGGGGAACTACAGGGAGAGACAGTCCAGGGCAGACGATGAACAGATTGCCAGGTGGAATCCAAGCAGCAGTGCAGCAGGCAACAGGAGTAGGTGTCACACCCACTTTGGAGAAGCTTTTATTTTTGGAGGTAGATTTATTGTAGAAAATGCCAGTGAATGGTCTTTGAACAGCATGAGAGTTCTTCAGAGAACGCTTTAAAGACTACTGCCACTTATGGGCCCAAAGGCCTCGACACCTTTTACGTCACACATTGGTGCTAATTGAATTTGTATCTGGTCTGTCCTTGCAAGCCTGAGAGCCTTAACTCAGCATTCAGTCCCCATAAAGTCAAAATATATATCAGTATCAATATATCAGTCGTGACCAAAAGTTTTGAGAGTGACAAAAATATTAATTTTCACAAAGTTTGCTGCTTCAGTGTCTTTAGATATTTTTGGCAGATGTTACTATGGAATACTGAAGTATAATTACAAGCATTTCATAAGTGTCTAAGGCTTTTATTGACACTTACATGAAGTTGATGCAAAGAGTCAATATTTGCAGTGTTGACCCTTCTTGTTCAAGACCTCTGCAATCCACCCTGGCATACTGTCAATTAACTTCTGGGCCACATCCTGACTGATGGCAACCCATTCTTGCATAATAAATGCTTGGAGTTTCTCATAATTTGTGGGGTTTTTTTGTTTGTCCACCCGCCTCTTGAGGATTGGCCGCAAGTTCTCAATGGGATTAAGGTCTGGGGAGTTTCCTGGCCATGGACCCATAATATCGTTGTTTTGTTCCCCGAGCCACTTAGTTATCACCTTTTCCTTTTTGGCAAGTGCTCCATCATGCTGGAAAAGGCATTTTCGTCACCAAACTGTTCCTGGATGGTTGAGAGAAGTTGCTCTCGGAGGATATGTTGGTACCATTCTTTATTCATGGCTGTGTTCTTAGGCAAAAATTGTGAGTGAGCCCACTCCCTTGGCTGAGAAGCAACCCCACACATTAATGGTCTCAGGATGCTTTACTGTTGGCATGACACAGGACTGATGGTAGCGCTCACCTTGTCTTCTCCGGACAAGATTGTTTCCGGATGCCCCAAACAATCGGAAGGGGGATTCATCAGAGAAAATGACTTTACCCCAGTCCTCAGCAGTCCAATCCCTGTACCTTTTGCAGAATGTGGCTTCGTTACTGCCCTTCTTGACACCAGGCCATCCTCCAAAAGTCTTCGGCTCACTGTGCGTGCAGATGCACTCCTGTTGCCATTCATGAGCAAGCTCTGTACTGGTGGTGTCCCGATCCCGCAGCTCAGTCAACTTTAGGAGACAGCCCTGGCGCTTGCTGGACTTTTTTGGGTGGCTTCTTCACAACAATTGAACCGCTCTCCTTGAAATTCTTGATGATCCGATAAATGGTTAATTTAGGTGTGATCTTACTGGCAACAATATCCTTGCCTGTGAAGCCCTTTCTGTGCAAAGCAATGATGATGGCACATGTTTCCTGACAGGTAACCATGGTTGACAGAGGAAGAACATTTTTTCCGAGCACCACCCTCCTTTTGAAGCTTCCAGTCTGTTATTCGAACTCAATCAGCATGACAGAGTGATCTCCAGCGCTGTCCTCGTCAACACTGACACCTGTGTTAACGAGAGAATCACTGACATGATGTCAGCTGGTCCTTTTGTGGCAGGGATGAAATGCTGTGGAAATGTTTTTGGAATTCAGTTCATTTGCATGGCAAGAGGGACTGTGCAATTAATTGCAATTCGTCTGATCACTCTTCATAACATTCTGGAGTATATGCAAATTGCCATCATACAAACTGAGGCAGCAGACTTTGTGAAAATGTATATTTGTGTCATTCTCAAAACTTTTGGCCACAACTGTACTTTGTTTTTTTATTTTTTTTATTTGTTAAAAAAAAATGTTTTGATCTGGAGTGAAGGCCATGCTGTGGAGGGTAGCATCCTGCATATTTACCTGCCGAAAAATCAAGGTTTATTTTACTCCAAATCTATCCATTTGTAAAAAAACACGTTAAAAAAGTTGAGAGCTCACATGCAGCTGTGTCTCTCTCTCTCTCTCTCTCTCTCTTTCTCTGAAGCGGGCGTTTACCTTCATTACCCAGCGATAGTTCATATATTTAGATCAAATTCATTGTCGGAACAGAGATGATAGGTTTAAAAAACTTTATAGATTTATAGGTTTTTACAGATTTCTTTGGGCATGTGGTTGTCCTGATCATTAGTTTGCCAGTGGTTTCCTGATCATTGTTTTTCCAGTGGTTGTCCTGATCATTGTTTTGCCAGTGGTTGTCACTAATTGTTGTTTTTCCAGTGGTTGTCCTGATCATTGATTTGCCAGTGGTTGTCACTAATTGTTGTTTTTCCAGTGGTTGTCCTGATCATTGATTTGCCAGTGGTTGTCACTAATTGTTGTTTTTCCAGTGGTTGTCCTGATCATTGATTTGCCAGTGGTTGTCCTGATAATTAATTTGCCCGTTTTTGTCCTGGTCATTGTTTTACCAGTGGTTGTCCTAGTCATTAATTTTCCACTGGTTTTCCTGATCATTGTTTCCCAGTGGTTGTCCTGATCATTGTTTTTCCAGATTATGAATTTTTCAGTTGTTGTCCTGATCAGTGTTTTTCCAGTGGTTGTCCTAGTCATTATTTTTCCAGTGGTTGTCCTGATCATTAATTTGCCAGAAGTTGCCCTGATCATTGTTTTTCCAGTGGTTGCCCTAGTACTTATTTTTCCAGTGTTTGTCCTGATCACTGTTTTGCCAGTGGATGTCCTGATCATTGTTTTTCCAGTGTTTGTCCTGATCACTGTTTTGCCAGTAGTTGTCCTGATCATTATTTTTCCAGTGGTTGTTCTAGTCATTATTTTTCCAGTAGTTGTCCTGATCATTGTTTTGCCAGTGGTTGTCCTGATCATTGTTTTTCCAGTGGTTATCCTGATCATTGTTTTTCCAGTAGTTGTGCTGATCATTATTTTTCCAGTAGTTGTCCTGATCATTGTTTTTCTAGTGGTAGTCCTGGTCATTATTTTTCCAGTGGTTGTCCTGATCATTCATTTGCAAGTGGTTGTCCTGATCATTGTTTTTCCAGTGGTTCTCCTGATCATTCATTTGCAAGTGGTTGTCCTGATCATTGTTTTTCCAGTTTTTGTCCTGATCATTGTTTTTCCAGGGGTTGTCATGATCATTGTTTTTCCAGGGGTTGTCATGATCATTGTTTTTCCAGGGGTTGTCATGATCATTGTTTTTCCAGTGGTTGTCCTGATCATTAATTTGCCAGTGCTTGTCCTGATCAATGTTTTTATCAGTGGTCGTCCTGATCATTGTTTTTCCAGTGCTTGTCCTGATCATTGTTTTTCAAGTGGTTGTCTCGATCATTAATTTGCCAGTGGTTGTTCTGATTATTGTTTTTCCATTGGTTGTCCTGATCATTGTTTTTCAAGTGGTTGTCTCGATCATTAATTTGCCAGTGGTTGTTCTGATTATTGTTTTTCAAGTGGTTGTCCTGATCATTGTTTTTACAGTGGTTGTCCTGATCATTAATTTGCCAGTGCTTGTCCTGATCAATGTTTTTATCAGCGGTTGTCCTGATCATTGTTTTTCCAGTGGTTGTCCTGATCATTGTTTTTCAAGTGGTTGTCTCGATCATTAATTTGCCAGTGGTTGTTCTGATTATTGTTTTTCCATTGGTTGTCCTGATCATTCTGATCATTGGTTTTCCAGTGGTTGTCTTGATCATTGTTTTTCCAGTGGTTGTCCTGATCATTGTTTTTCCAGTGGTTGTCCTGATCATTAATTTGTCAGTGGTTGTCCTGATCATTGTTTTTCCATTGGTTGTCCTTATCTTTATTCTGCCCGTATGTGTGTTTAAATGGTGATAGCACTTTCTCTTGTTGGACAGAATAGGACGGATTTAATGTCCTCAAGTTCACGTCCCCTCCTGTTCTCTAGTGTTCCGCTGCCTCGCTAATGTGGTCCTTTGGAGGTCAGTTCGTAGGTAATGACTCTTGCAACATAAGGATAGTGGGTTCATTTTCCAGGACAGCACATCAGTAAAACTTGATGCACGCTTGACTGATAGTTGCTTTCGATAAAAGTGTCTGCTAAATAGCCCAACACACAGTGAGAGAGTTTACATTGCCTATCACGTTTTAGGGAAGACCCAGATGCAGACAGTATCGAAGTAACAAAAGTGTATTACTAGAACAGGGGCAGGCAAAATGACAGGTCAAGGGCAGGCAGAGGTCAGTAATCCAGATCAGAGTCAAAAGGTACAGAACGGCAGGCAGTCTCAGGATCAGGGCAGGCAGAGGTCAATAATCCAGGGTGGTCTGACAAGGTACAGAATGGCAGGCAGGCTCAGGGTCAGGGCAGGCAGAATGGTCAAAACCAGGAACACTAGAAAATGGGAACTATAGAAAAGACAGGAGCACGGGGAAAACCGCTGGTAGGCTTGACAGACAAAATGACCTGGCACCAGACAAACAGAGAACACAGGTATAAATACACTGGGGATAATGGGGTAGATGGGAGACATCTGGAGGGGGGTGGAGACAAGCACAAAGACAGGTGAAACAGATTAGGGTGTGACATTGCCACAAGAAAAGGGCAACCAGGGAAGAACAAACCCAATTGTAAATACCACCCATATTTGAGTTTATTTATTTTCCCTTTTGTACTTATATTTTTGCAACGTCTTTATTATTTTGGAACTTTTCTGAGTGTAATGTTTACTGTTCATTTGAATTGTTTATTTCACTTTTGTTTATTATCTACTTCACTTGCTTTGCCAATATTAACATACTGTATGTTTCCCATGCCAATAAAGCCCTTAAATTGAATTGAAATTGAATTTGAAATCAATTGAATTGACAGAGTGAGAGAAAGAGAGAGTAATGGAGGTGCACTGGAGAATGCAGAAGACAGAACAAAGAAAACAGAAAGATTAGAGGGACAACCTGGGACTAACAGGGTGCTTATATTGTCCTGTCAGAATGATACACATCAAAGTGCTTGTGTGTCAGGAGTGGGGGTGGGAGCTTTATCGTTTTAGAAACCTGACACGGCACGTCCATGTCGCATGGTCTGGCAGTGGCTGCCAATGTTTCCTGGGTAGTTTGAGAGCATAGTGACACAACAGCCACAGCCACGAATCGTCACCCACAATGTCTTATCTACACATACAAAACATATATACACACACCCCTCCGCCTACTGTATTATTTCATTACAAAGTACCACAAAGCTATTTTTCTCCTCCCAGCATTGTAATACGGTCTACTGCAACACACATTAACTAAAGGAGAGAAATAACTAGGGACTAATGGAGGGAGGGAGGGGTAGGACAAAACAGGAGAGACTGTTAAGGTCTACTGCATCAAACAAAAAACAAAAAAATAAAGGAGAGAAAGAATGATGGAGGGAGGGAGGCTGGCTGGCAGGCAGGGAGAGAGGGAGAGAGGGAAGGAGGGAGAACACAGAACAAGACTACCTGAATAGGAAAATACTTTGTACTACCATTCACAGGAGATGACTGATCAAGTCTAAAGACAGTGAACGAGGAGGTAAGGGGAAGGAGGGAAGGACGGAACAGGAGTAAGATAACATGAAGAAAAGAGAGGAAAGCAGGAGAATGTTTAATAAAACAAAATAAATGTGTCATAAAGGAGATGATATGAGGGAACACACACACACACGAACGGCCATGTAAACCCCCATATATTGTTCTGCCAACTTGCTTACAAATACCCTCAGTTCATAGAGTACTTTAAACGAATTGTGTGAGATTTCTTCTACTTACCCAGCGTCAGAGGGTCTCATGAATTGATTTCATATATTAGGATCCCCATTAGCCGAAGTCAATTGTGAATGACAGCTAGTCTTCCGGTGGTCATACACATAAAGACATAACAGACAAAATACTTTACAATTTGTAAATACTTAACAATTTACAAACAGTACATGTCATGGATACCATTAACAAAGATGATTATATACAAAATGACATACCAAGTGATGATGCAGTCAAGATTCCCTCAATGTTGCAGCTGTCGAATAGTTTTAGGATTTCAGGGCTAGCTGACGTTGAGGGAGAGGTTGTTGTTCTGGCACCACACTATCAGGTCGCTGAACTCCTCCCTATAGACTGTCTCATCGTCGTCGGTGGCCAGGCCTCCACTGTCATGTCGGTGGTGTCGTGCGTTTCCACACAGTCGTGTGTGAACAGGGAGTACAGAAGAAGACTGAGCACGCACCCCTCAGGGGCCCCCGGGTTGAGGGTCAGTGTGGCCGATGTGTTCTTGCCTGAGGTGTTCATTCCCAGGGTCCTTGGCTTAGTGATGAGCTTGGACGGCCCTGTGGTGGTGGATGCTGATCTGTAGTCAATGAACAGCATTTTCACGTTGGTGGGAAAAGCAGTGTGGAGTGACTAATAGATTGCATCATCTGTGGATCTGTTGGGGTGTTTTGTGAATTGGAGTGGGTCCAGGGTGTCTGGGATGATGGTGTTGATGTGAGTCATGACCAGCCTTTCATGGCTACAGATGTGAGTGTTACGGTGCGATAGTCATTTAGGCAGATTATCTTGGCGTTCTTGGGCACAGGGACTATGGTGGTCTGCTTGAAACATGTACATATTACAGACTGCGTCAGGAAGTAGGTTAGGGAAGAGGTTAAAAATGTCAGTGAAGACATTTGCCAGCTGGTCAGCGCATGGTCTGAATATGTGTCCTGGTAATCCGTTTGGCCTTGTGACTGTTAACCTGTTTAAAGGTCTTACTCACATCGGATACGGAGAGCATGATCACAAAGTCATCCCAAACAGCTGGTGCTCTAATGCATGGCTCATTATTACTAACCTCGAAGCGAGCATAGAAGGCATTTATCTCATCTGGTAGGTGCACGTCACTGGGCAGCTCGAGGCTGGGTTTCCCTTTGTAATCTGTGAAAGTTTGCAAGCCTTGCCACATCCAACGAGTGTCAGAGCCGGTGTAGTAGGTTTTTTGTCCTGTATCTTAGTCCTGTATTGACAATTTGTATGTCTCTGCATACAATTTGAAGGAAGTTGAAGGTAGTTTTGTGACTGATTATTAACTAGCGTAATAACTGGAAGTCTATCGGAATGCTAGCTGATCCCATAGACTTTCAGTCATTGTGCAGATATGTATCTATGTTGGTACAGATATGTATCTATGTTGGTACAGATATGTATCTATGTTGGTACAGATATGTATCTATGTTGGTATAGATATGTATCTATGTTGGTACAGATATTTATATATGTCGGTACATATATTTATGTATGTGTCTCACCCTGGCAATAGAGAGGCTTTTATTCTCTATTTTGGTGAGGCCAGGGTGAGACTAGGGTGGGCATTCTAGTTTCTTTATTTCTATGTTTTCTGTTTCTATGTTTTGGCCGGGTATGGTTCTCAATCAGGGACAGCTGTCTATCGTTGTCTCTGATTGGGAATCATACTTAGGCAGCCTGTTTTTCCACCTTAGTTGTGGGTAGTTGACTTTGTTAGTGGCCTGTATAGCCCTAGTAAGCTTCACGTTTGTTTTTGTTGTATCTTGTTTTTGTTGGCGACATTCATAATAAAAAGAAATGTAGGCTCACCACGCTGCACCATGGTCCGGTCATTTCCACGAAGACAGCGATCGTGACAGTATGTTGGTACAGATATTTATATATGTTGGTACAGTGGAAATTGGTTTTCAAGTTGAGGACCTTGATTCTGCTTGTGGAGACTTCTGGTAATCAGAGTTATAGCTAACCGTAACTGTCAAGGCAGAGACCTAGGTTTTAAGCTGTTCTCTGTCTGTTCTCTGCACAGGCCTCATAAAAAAAGCTGGCATTGACAGCACGGCACCATGGGTCAAGGAGACAGAGTTGAAGACATCATAATGGAACTAGAGGAAAGAACATGTACCGGAGAGAGAGGGCGTGAGAGGGAGTGATCAAGGCAGGGAGGGAGGGAGGCAGAGAAGGAGGGAGGGAGAAATGGAGAGGGAGGTAGGGAGGGACAGGGAGGGAGGGTGGCAGAGAAGGAGGGACAGTGACATGAAGAGGGATGGAGGGAGGGTGGGAAAGAGGAAGCAAGAGAGAGATTAGGGGGTGGAGAAAAGAGGGATAGTAAACCAAGAAAACCTGAGATGAGTATAACCAGAGACAATAGAAGATAAAGTAGAGGAATATACAGTTGAGATGATAGGGAGGTGGTAGAGGAATATACAGGTGAGATGACAGGGAGGTGGTAGATGAATATACAGGGAGGTGGTAGAGGAATATACAGGGAGGTGGTAGAGGAATATACAGGGAGGTGGTAGATGAATATACAGGGAGGTGGTAGAGGAATATACAGGTGAGATGACAGGGAGGTGGTAGAAGAAAATACAGGTGAGATGACAGGGAGGTGGTAGATGAATATACAGGGAGGTGGTAGAGGAATATACAGGGAGGTGGTAGATGAATATACAGGGAGGTGGTAGAGGAATATACAGGGAGGTGGTAGAGGAATATACAGGGAGATGGTAGAGGAATATACAGGGAGGTGGTAGAGGAATATACAGGGAGGTGGTAGAGGAAAATACAGGTGAGATGACAGGGAGGTGGTAGAGGAATATACAGGGAGGTGGTCGAGGAATATACAGGGAGGTGGTAGATGAATATACAGGGAGGTGGTAGAAGAAAATATAGGTGAGATGACAGGGAGGTGGTAGAGGAATATACAGGGAGGTGGTATAAGAAAATACAGGTGAGATGACAGGGAGGTGGTAGAGGAAAATACAGGTGAGATGACAGGGAGGTGGTAGATGAATATACAGGGAGGTGGTAGAGGAATATACAGGGAGGTGGTAGAGGAATACACAGGGAGGTGGTAGAGGAATATACAGGGAGGGGGTAGAGGAATATACAGGTGAGATGACAGGGAGGTGGTAGAGGAAAATACAGGTGAGATGACAGGGAGGTGGTAGATGAATATACAGGGAGGTGGTAGATTAATATACAGGGAGGTGGTAGAGGAATATACAGGGAGGTGGTAGAGGAAAATATACAGGGAGGTGGTAGAGGAATATACAGGGAGGTGGTAGAGGAATATACAGGGAGGTGGTAGAGGAATATACAGGGAGGTGGTAGAGGAATATTCAGGGAGATGGTAGAGGAATATACAGGGAGGTGGTAGATGAATATACAGGTGAGATGACAGGGAGGTGGTAGAGGAATATACAGGGAGGTGGTAGAGGAATATACAGGTGAGATGACAGGGAGGTGGTAGAGGAATATACAGGGAGGTGGTAGAGGAATATACAGGGAAGTGGTAGATGAATATTCAGGGAGGTGGTAGAGGAATATACAGGGAGGTGGTAGAGGAATATACAGGTGAGATGACAGGGAGGTGGTAGAAGAAAATACAGGTGAGATGACAGGGAGGTGGTAGATGAATATACAGGGAGGTGGTAGAGGAATATACAGGGAGGTGGTAGATGAATATACAGGGAGGTGGTAGAGGAATATACAGGGAGGTGGTAGAGGAATATACAGGGAGGTGGTAGATGAATATACAGGGAGGTGGTAGAGGAATATACAGGGAGGTGGTAGAGGAATATACAGGGAGGTGGTAGAGGAATATACAGGTGAGATGACAGGGAGGTGGTAGAGGAATATACAGGGAGGTGGTAGAGGAATATACAGGGAGGTGGTAGAGGAATATACAGGGAGGGGGTTGAGGAATATACAGGTGAGATGACAGGGAGGTGGTAGAGGAAAATACAGATGAGATGACAGGGAGGTGGTAGATGAATATACAGGGAGGTGGTAGAGGCATATACAGGGAGAGGGTAGAGGAATATACAGGGAGGTGGTAGAGGAATATACAGGGAGGTGGTAGAGGAATATACAGGGAGGTGGTAGAGGAATATACAGGGAGGTGATAGATGAAAATACAGGGAGGTGTAGAGGAATATACAGGGAGGTGGTAGATGAATATACAGGGAGGTGGTAGAGGAATATACAGGGAGGTGGTAGAGGAATATACAGGGAGGTGGTAGAGGAATATACAGGTGAGATGACAGGGAGGTGGTAGATGAATATACAGGGAGGTGGTAGATGAATATACAGGGAGGTGGTAGAGGAATATATACAGGGAGGTGGTAAATGAATATACAGGGAGGTGGTAGAGGAATATACAGGGAGGTGGTAGAGGAATATACAGGGAGGTGGTAAATGAATATACAGGGAGGTGGTAGAGGAATATACAGGGAGGTGGTAGAGGAATATTCAGGGAGGTGGTAGATTAATTTACAGGGAGGTGGTAGAGTAATATATAGGGAGGTGGTAGAGGAAAATACAGGGAGTTGGTAGAGGAATATACAGGGAGGTGGTAGAGGAATATACAGGGAGGTGGTAGAGGAATATACAGGGAGGTGGTAGAGGAATATACAGGGAGGTGGTAGAGGAATATACAGGGAGGTGGTAAATTAATATACAGGGAGGTGGTAGAGGAATATACAGGGAGGTGGTAGAGGAATATACAGGGAGGTGGTAGAGGAATATTCAGGGAGGTGGTAGAGGAATATACAGGGAGGTGGTAGAGGAATATACAGGGAGGTGGTAGAGGAATATACAGGGAGGTGGTAGAGGAATATACAGGGAGGTGGTAGATGAATATACAGGGAGGTGGTAGATGAATATACGGGGAGGTGGTAGATGAATATACAGGGAGGTGGTAGAGGAATATATAGGGATGTGGTAGAGGAATATACAATTAGATGGTAGAGGAATATTCAGGGAGGTGGTAGAGGAATATACAATGAGATGGTAGAGGAATATACAGTGAGGTGGTAGAGGAATATACAGGAAGGTGGTAGAGGAATATATAGGGAGGTGGTAGAGGAATATACAGGGAGGTGGTAGAGGAATATATAGGGAGGTGGTAGAGGAATATACAGGGAGGTGGTAGAGGAATATATAGGGAGGTGGTAGAGGAATATATAGGGAGGTGGTAGAGGAATACACAGGGAGGTGGTAGAGGAATATACAGGGAGATTGTAGATGAATATACAGGGAGGTGGTAGAGGTTTATATATAGGGAGGTGGTGGAGGAATATACAGGGAGGTGGTAGAGGAATATACAGGGAGGTGGTAGAGGAATATACAGTGAGGTGGTAGAGGAATATACAGGGAGGTGGTAGAGGAATATACAGGGAGGTGGTAGAGGAATATACAGGGAGGTGGTAGAGGAATATTCAGGTGATGTGGTAGAGGAATATTCAGGTGATGTGGTAGAGGAATATATAGGGAGGTGGTAGAGGAATATACAGGGAGGTGGTAGAGGAATATACAGGGAGGTGGTAGAGGAATATACAGGGAGGTGGAAGAGGAATATACAGGGAGGTGGTAGAGGAATATACAGGGAGGTGGTAGATGAATATACAGGGAGGTGGTAGAGGAATATACAGTGAGGTGGTAGAGGAATATACAGGGAGGTGGTAGAGGAATATACAGGGAGGTGGTAGAGGAATATACAGGGAGGTGGTAGAGGAATATACAGGGAGATGGTAGAGGAATATACACGGAGGTGGTAGATGAATATACAGGGAGGTGGTAGAGGAATATTCAGGGAGGTGGTAGAGGAATATACAGGGAGGTGGTAAATGAATATTCAGGGAGGTGGTAAATGAATATTCAGGGAGGTGGTAGATGAATATACAGGGAGGTGGTAGAGGAATTTTCAGGGAGGTGGTAGAGGAATTTTCAGGGAGGTGGTAGATGAATATACAGGGAGGTGGTAGATGAATATTCAGGGAGGTGGTAGAGGAATATTCAGGGAGGTGGTAGAGGAATATACAGGGAGGTGGTAGAGGAATATACAGGGAGGTGGTAGATGAATATTCAGGGAGGTGGTAGATGAATATACAGGGAGGTGGTAGAGGAATATACAGGGAGGTGGTAGATGAATATTCAGGGAGGTGGTAGATGAATATTCAGGGAGGTGGTAGAGGAATATACAGGGAGGTGGTAGATGAATATACAGGGAGGTGATAGAGAAATAAACAGGGAGGTGGTAGAGGAATATACAGGTGAGATGACAGGGAGGTGGTAGATGAATATACAGGGAGGTGGTATAGGAATATACAGGGAGGTGGTAGAGGAATATACAGGGAGGTGGTAGAGGAATATACAGGGAGGTGATAGATGAAAATACAGGGAGGTGTAGAGGAATATACAGGGAGGTGGTAGATGAATATACAGTGAGGTGGTAGAGGAATATACAGGGAGGTGGTAGAGGAATATACAGGGAGGTGGTAGATGAATATACAGGGAGGTGGTAGAGGAATATACAGGGAGGTGGTAGAGGAATATACAGGGAGGTGGTAGAGGAATATACAGGGATGTGGTAGAGGAATATTCCATTTGCACAACAGCATGTGAAATTTATTGTCAATCAGTGTTGCTTCCTAAGTGGACTGTTTGATTTCACAGAAGTGTGATTGACTTGGAGTTACATTGTGTTGTTTAAGTGTTCCCTTTATTTTTTTGAGCAGTGTATATAATAAGGTGACATGGAGGGAAAGAGGCTGTTGGTGTGTTTAGGCGCTGGCCTGTACTCTTTGATAAAGCCAGTGGTTTTGGAATAAAATTAGGATTCCAGATTGACTGTAGTCTTTAACTGGCGTTATGATAGAAATTGGTTGCCAGATTGGATGCTAACCCTTGTGGGGTTCATCTTGTCTTTGATGGAATAATTGAGGCTGTTATGGAGGAACTACCTGGCAACCCGTCCCATCAGCAAACTCTCTGGTTGTCATTCTTTGTCTCTCTTTCTTAAGTTGTCTGGAGGAGTGTGTGTGTGTGTGTGTGTGTGTGTGTGTGTGTGTGTGTGTGTGTGTGTGTGTGTGTGTGTGTGTGTGTGTGTGTGTGTGTGTGTGTGTGTGTGTGTGTGTGTGTGCGCACCACAACTCACAGCGCAGCAGTACGGGTCTGGCAGTCGATAATGGAACTGTCATCCCCCAGATAACAGATGCCCTGGTGGGGATGAGAGGGGAGGTTATGGGGAATAGAGAGAGAGGTGAGATGAGAGAGGGAGAGAGGTATAGAGATATGGGGGAGGGGGGAGGAAAAGGAGGAGAGAGAGAGAGAGAGAACTTTTGAGTTTAATGTTTACTGTTCATTTTTCATTGTTTATTTCACTTTTGTTAATTATCCATTCCACTTGCTTTGGCAATGTAAACATATGTTTCCCATGGTGATAAAACCCTTAAATTGAATTGACAGAGCGCGAGGGGGAGATGAGAGATACATAAACGGATGGGGAGAAGAGAGACATAAAGACAGGCGGAGAAGAGAGACAGAGAGAGAGGGGGAGAAGAGAGACACAGAGAGAGGGTGAGAAGTGAGAGACAGAGAGAGAGGGAGGAGAGAGATACAGAGAGAGAGGGAGGAGAGAGGGAGAAGAGAGATACAGAGAGAGGGGGAAAAGAGAGACAGAGAGAGGGTGAGAAGTGAGACAGAGAGAGAGGGGGATAAGATAGATGAAAAAGGAGGAGCAGAAAGAAAGATAGTGAGAGAGAAATCGAGAGAGGCGTAGAGGGACGGCAGAAAGAGATTACTTTAGCGTCTTGCAGGAAGAACACTGTCCGCTATACCCATTCGCTAACATAAACCCCTCTAGTGTGACTTCACTAACAGTGAGATAACTGAGCATGCCCCCATCCACATCGACGGGGCCGCAGTGTAGAGGGTCAAAACCTTCAAGTTCCTCGACGTGCACATCTGTGACAACCTCAAATGCTCCACCCACACAGACAGTGTGGTGAAGAAAGCACAACGTGGCCTCTTTATCCTCTGGATGCTGAAAAAATGATGCTTGGCCCCTAAGACGCTTACAAACTTTTACAGGTGCAGCATTGAGAGCATTCTATCAGGCTATATCGCCGTCTGGTACGGCAATTACACCGTCCGCAACCGAAGGGCTCTCCAGAGGGTGGTGTGGTCAGCCTGTTCACCCCTATACCACCTAGAAGGCCGAGACAGTACAGGTTCATTAAAGCTGGGACCGAGAGGCTGAAAAACAGCTTCTCTCTCCAGGCCATCAGACTATTAAACAGTCACCACTAGCTTCAGTCACTGTTCTAGCCGGCTACCACCTGGTACACTACCCTGCACCTTAGAGTCTGCTGCCCTATGTACATAGAGTCATTGAACACTGGTCGCATGAATAATAAATACATACTGTTTTAACCACTTTATATGTATCTAGTCATGGCTCATCCAATACTGGATTACAATTTTTTTTCTATTCATATACGGTTCATATATATATACAGTATATATATATATACAGTATATATATATATGTATTTATATACAATATTTAAGCAATAAAGCAAGAGGTGGTGTGGTATATGAACAATATACCAATGCTAAGTGCTCCGCAATGCGGAGTGTGTGGATACAGCCCTTAGCCATTGTATATCGGCCATATACTACAAATCCTGACATGCCTTACTGCTATTATAAACTCGTTACCAACATCATTAGAGCAGTACAAATAAATGTGTTTTTGCACCACATGGTATACGGTCAGTCAGCCAATCAGCATTCAGGGCTCGAACTTCCCACTTTAGAAATGTATTTATACAATTGCATTGTTGAATACTCCATTCTGAATGGCTAGAAGGGCATTCCAGAGCATGCATTATTTCCCTATAATGCACAATATATCAGCATGGTAGATTTCATTCTTACATGTTCTATGTTTGAGCTGCTTTTGAAAGCAAAAGTTGAATTGAAAACATGAACGTAACTGCATTGTTGAGTTCAGTTTCCATTATAGACGAAAAGTTTGTTTTGTTACCAAGGCACCTACTGTAACTATCTACTAAACTTTCTTGCTACTTAAATGGATGTTGAAGACATTTGTAGAAACACAGACACTGTTGGAGTTAGAAACACAGACACTGTTGGAGTTAGAAACACAGACACTGTGTCACGATCGTGTACTGGAGAGAATGAGGACCAAGGCGCAGCTGGATAAGAATACATCTTCTCTTTTAATGAAACGAACGAAGATGAACATGGAACGAAAAAACACTATTACAAACAAACAAAACAACAAAACGACCGTGAAGCTACAAACGTTGTGCATAGACAGACAGGCTACAAACGTTCTGACATAGACAATTTCCCACAACCAATGAGAGCCTATGGCTACCCTAAATAAGGCTCCCAATCAGAGACAACCGAAATCAGCTGTCTCTAATTGGGAACTCATTCGGGCAACCATAGACTCTCCTAGAATACTAACCACCATAGACAATACTAGACATCTACACTCAACACAAAACCATACACTACAACCATTAACCCCTTTACCAAATAAACACCCAAAACAACAAAACATAAACATTACCCATGTCACACCCTGACCTAACTACAATAATAAAGAAAACCAATAATACTAAGGCCAGGGTGTGACATAACCCCCCCCTTGAGGCGCGAACTCCGGGCGCACCATACACAGTCTAGGGGAGAGTCTGGGTGGGCTTCCTTCCACGGTGGCGGCTCCGGCTCTGGTCGCGGTCCCCTCGTCACCACAGTACCTAACCACCTCCTAGGCTTTCTCCAAACGACCCCCCTCCACATTAACCCCATTGCATTCAGGGGCAGTTCCAGACTAAGGGGCAGTACCAGGGTAAGAGGCAGTACCAGGGTCAGGGGCAGTACCAGGGTCAGGGGTAGTACTAGGGTCAGGGACAGTACCAGGGTAAGGGGCAGCACCAGGGTAAGGGGCAGCACCAGGGTAAGGGGCAGCACCAGGGGAAGGGGCAGCACCAGGGGAAGGGGCAGCACCAGGGGAAGGGGCAGCTCCGGACTGAGGAATGGCAGCTCCGGACTGAGGGACTGCAGCTCCGGACTGAGGGACTGCAGCTCCGGACTGAGGGACAGCCCATGGCTGGCTGACAGATCTGGCTGCTCATGGCTGGCTAACTGATCTGGCTGCTCATGGCTGGCTGACGGATCTGGCTGCTCATGGCTGGCTGACGGATCTGGCTGCTCATGGCTGGCTGACGGATCTGGCTGCTCATGGCTAGCTGACGGATCTGGCTGCTCATGGCTAGCTGACGGATCTGGCTGCTCATGGCTAGCTGACGGATCTGGCTGCTCATGGCTAGCTGACGGATCTGGCTGCTCATGGCTAGCTGACGGATCTGGCTGCTCATGGCTAGCTGACGATCTGGCTGCTCATGGCTAGCTGACGGATCTGGCTGCTCATGGCTGGCTGACGGATCTGGCTGCTCATGGCTAGCTGACGGATCTGGCTGCTCATGGCTAGCTGACGGATCTGGCTGCTCATGGCTAGCTGACGGATCTGGCTGCTCATGGCTAGCTGACGGATCTGGCTGCTCATGGCTAGCTGACGGATCTGGCTGCTCAAGGCTAGCTGACGGATCTGGCTGCTCATGGCTAGCTGACGGATCTGGCTGCTCATGGCTGGCTGACTGATCTGGCTGCTCCTGTCTGGTTGGCGGCTCTGGCAGATCCTGTCTGGTTGGCGGCTCTGGCAGATCCTGTCTGGTTGGCGGCTCTGGCAGATCCTGTCTGGTTGGCGGCTCTGGCAGATCCTGTCTGACGGACGGCTCTAGCGGCTCCTGTCTGGCTGGCGGCTCTAGCGGCTCCTGTCTGGCTGGCGGCTCAGTGGGCTCATGGCAGACGGGCGGCTTTGCAGGCTCATGGCAGACGGGCGGCTTTGCAGGCTCATTGCAGACGGATGGCTCAGATGGCGCTGGGGAGACGGATGGCTCAGATGGCGCTGGGGAGACGGATGGCTCAGATGGCGCTTGGCAGACAGGCAGTTCAGTCATTGCAGTGCAGACGGCAGACTCCTGCCGGCTGAGGCGCACTGTAGGCCTGGTGCGTGGTGCCGGGACTGGTGGCACCGGGCTGGGGACACGCATCTCAGGGCTAGTGCGGGGAGCAACAACAGGACGCACAGGACTCTGGGGACACACAGGAGGCTTGGTGCGTGGTTTAGACACTGGTGGTAAAGGGCTGGAGACACGCACCATATAGCTAGTGCGTGGAGGAGGCACTGGTGGTACTGGGTTGGGGCGGGGAGGTGGCGCCGGAAATACCGGACCGTGCAGGCGTACTGGCTCCCTTGAACGCCGAGCCTGCCCAACCTTACCTGGTTCTATGCTCCCCGTCGCCTGACCAGTGCGGGGAGGTGGAATAACCCGCACCGGCCTATGTAGGCGAACCGGGGACACCATGCGTAAGGCTGGTGCCATGTACGCCGGCCCGAGGAGACGCACTGGTGACCAGATGCGTTGGGCCGGCTTCATGACATATGGCTCAACGCTCAGTCTAGCCCGGCCGATACGTGGAGCTGCAATGTACCGAACCGGGCTATGCACGCGTACAGGAGACACCGTGCGCTCTACTGCGTAACACGGTGTCTGCCCGTACTCTCGCTCTCCACGGTAAGTACAGGGAGTAGGCGCAGGTTTCCTACCTGACTTCGCCACACTCCCTTTAAGGCCCCCCCCAAGAAATTTTTGGGTTGTACTCACGGGCTTCCAGCCTTGTCTCCGTGCTGCCTCCTCATATCGCCTCCTCTCGGCTTTCGCTGCCTCCAGCTCTTCACGAGGGAGGCGATATTCTCCAGGTTGATCCCACGGCCCCTTACCATCCAGTATCTCCTCCCATGTCCAGAAATCCTTTATGGGTAGGTCCTGTTGCCTTGTTTTCCGCTGCTTGGTCCGATGGTGGGTAATTCTGTCACGATCGTGTACTGGAGAGAATGAGGACCAAGGCGCAGCTGGATAAGAATACATCTTCTCTTTTAATGAAACGAACGAAGATGAACATGGAACGAAAAAACACTATTACAAACAAACAAAACAACAAAACGACCGTGAAGCTACAAACGTTGTGCATAGACAGACAGGCTACAAACGTTCTGACATAGACAATTTCCCACAACCAATGAGAGCCTATGGCTACCCTAAATAAGGCTCCCAATCAGAGACAACCGAAATCAGCTGTCTCTAATTGGGAACTCATTCGGGCAACCATAGACTCTCCTAGAATACTAACCACCATAGACAATACTAGACATCTACACTCAACACAAAACCATACACTACAACCATTAACCCCTTTACCAAATAAACACCCAAAACAACAAAACATAAACATTACCCATGTCACACCCTGACCTAACTACAATAATAAAGAAAACCAATAATACTAAGGCCAGGGTGTGACACACTGTTGGAGTTAGAAACACAGACACTGTTGGAGTTAGAAATACAGACACTGTTGGAGTTAGAAACACAGACACTGTTGGTGTTAGAAACGCAGATAATGTTGGAGTTAGAAACACAGACACTGTTGGAGTTAGAAACACAGATAATGTTGGAGTTAGAAACACAGACACTGTTGGAGTTAGAAACACAGATACTGTTGGAGCTAGAAACACAGACACTGTTGGAGTTAGAAACACAGATACTGTTGGAGTTAGAAACACAGACACTGTTGGAGTTAGAAACACAGATAATGTTGGAGTTAGAAACACAGACACTGTTGGAGTTAGAAACACAGACACTGTTGGAGTTAGAAACACAGACACTGTTGGAGTTAGAAACACAGATACTGTTGGAGCTAGAAACACAGACACTGTTGGAGTTAGAAACACAGACACTGTTGGAGTTAGAAACACAGACACTGTTGGAGTTAGAAACACAGACACTGTTGGAGTTAGAAACACAGATACTGTTGGAGTTAGAAACACAGACACTGTTGGAGTTAGAAACACAGATACTGTTGGAGTTAAAAACACAGACACTGTTGGAGTTAGAAACACAGACACTGTTGGAGTTAGAAAAACAGACACTGTTGGAGCTAGAAACACAGACACTGTTGGAGTTAGAAACACAGACATTGTTGGAGTTAGAAACACAGACACTGTTGGAGTTAGAAACACAGATACTGTTGGAGTTAGAAACACGAACACTGTTGGAGCTAGAAACAGAGACACTGTTGGAGCTAGAAACGCAGACACTGTTGGAGTTAGAAACACAGATACTGTTGGAGTTAGAAACACAGACACTGTTGGAGTTAGAAACACAGACACTGTTGGAGCTAGAAACGCAGACACTGTTGGAGCTAGAAACGCAGACACTATTGGAGTTAGAAACACAGACACTGTTGGAGTTAGAAACACAGATACTGTTGGAGTTAGAAACACAGACACTGTTGGAGTTAGAAACACAGATAATGTTGGAGTTAGAAACACATACACTGTTGGAGTTTAGAAACACAGATACTGTTGGAGTTAGAAACACAGACACTGTTGGAGTTAGAAACACAGATACTGTTGTGGCTAGAAACGAAGATACTGTTGGAGTTAGAAACACAGACACTGTTGGAGCTAGAAACACAGACACTGTTGGAGTTAGAAACACAGACACTGTTGGAGTTATAAACACAGACACTGTTGGAGTTAGAAACACAGATACTGTTGGAGTTAGAAACACAGACACTGTTGGAGTTAAAAACACAGACACTGTTGGAGTTAGAAACACAGACACTGTTGGAGTTAGAAACACAGACACTGTTGGAGTTAGAAACACAGACACTGTTGGAGTTAGAAACACAGATACTGTTGGAGTTAGAAACACAGACAATGTTGGAGTTAGAAACACAGACACTGTTGGAGCTAGAAACACAGACACTGTTGGAGTTAGAAACACAGATACTGTTGGAGTTAGAAACACAGACACTGTTGGAGTTAGAAACACAGACACTGTTGGAGCTAGAAACACAGACACTGTTGGAGTTAGAAACACAGACACTGTTGGAGTTAGAAACACAGACACTGTTGGAGTTAGAAACACAGACACTGTTGGAGTTAGAAACACAGACACTGTTGGAGTTAGAAACACAGACACTGTTGGAGTTAGAAACACAGATACTGTTGGAGTTAAAAAACACAGACACTGTTGGAGTTAGAAACACAGACACTGTTGGAGCTAGAAACACAGACACTGTTGGAGTTAGAAACACAGACACTGTTGGAGTTAGAAACACAGATACTGTTGGAGTTAGAAACACAGACACTATTGGAGTTAGAAACACAGACACTGTTGGAGCTAGAAACGCAGACACTGTTGGAGCTAGAAACGCAGACACTGTTGGAGTTAGAAACGCAGACACTGTTGGAGTTAGAAACAAAGACACTGTTGGAGTTAGAAACACAGATACTGTTGGAGCTAGAAACACAGATACTGTTGGAGTTAGAAACACAGATGCTTTTGGAGTTAGAAACACAGATACTGTTGGAGTTAAAAAACACAGACACTGTTGGAGTTAGAAACACAGACACTGTTGGAGCTAGAAACACAGACACTGTTGGAGTTAGAAACACAGACACTGTTGGAGTTAGAAACACAGATACTGTTGGAGTTAGAAACACAGACACTATTGGAGTTAGAAACACAGACACTGTTGGAGCTAGAAACGCAGACACTGTTGGAGCTAGAAACGCAGACACTGTTGGAGTTAGAAACGCAGACACTGTTGGAGTTAGAAACAAAGACACTGTTGGAGTTAGAAACACAGATACTGTTGGAGCTAGAAACACAGATACTGTTGGAGTTAGAAACACAGATGCTTTTGGAGTTAGAAACACAGACACTGTTGGAGTTAGAAACACAGACACTGTTGGAGTTAGAAACACAGATACTGTTGGAGCTAGAAACACAGACACTGTTGGAGTTAGAAACACAGATACTGTTGGAGTTAGAAACACAGACACTGTTGGAGTTAGAAAAACAGATACTGTTGGAGTTAGAAACACAGACACTGTTGGAGTTAGAAACACAGACACTGTTGGAGCTAGAAACACAGACACTGTTGGAGTTAGAAACACAGACAATGTTGAAGTTAGAAACACAGACACTGTTGGAGTTAGAAACACAGACACTGTTGGAGTTAGAAACACGAACACTGTTGGAGCTAGAAACAGAGACACTGTTGGAGCTAGAAACGCAGACACTGTTGGAGTTAGAAACACAGATACTGTTAGAGTTAGAAACACAGACACTGTTGGAGTTAGAAACACAGACACTGTTGGAGCTAGAAACGCAGACACTGTTGGAGCTAGAAACGCAGACACTATTGGAGTTAGAAACACAGACACTGTTGGAGTTAGAAACACAGATACTGTTGGAGTTAGAAACACAGACACTGTTGGAGTTAGAAACACAGATAATGTTGGAGTTAGAAACACATACACTGTTGGAGTTTAGAAACACAGATACTGTTGGAGTTAGAAACACAGACACTGTTGGAGTTAGAAAAACAGATACTGTTGGAGTTAGAAACACAGACACTGTTGTGGCTAGAAACGAAGATACTGTTGGAGTTAGAAACACAGACACTGTTGGAGCTAGAAACACAGACACTGTTGGAGTTAGAAACACAGACACTGTTGGAGTTATAAACACAGACACTGTTGGAGTTAGAAACACAGATACTGTTGGAGTTAGAAACACAGACACTGTTGGAGTTAAAAACACAGACACTGTTGGAGTTAGAAACACAGACACTGTTGGAGTTAGAAACACAGACACTGTTGGAGTTAGAAACACAGACACTGTTGGAGTTAGAAACACAGATACTGTTGGAGTTAGAAACACAGACAATGTTGGAGTTAGAAACACAGACACTGTTGGAGCTAGAAACACAGACACTGTTGGAGTTAGAAACACAGATACTGTTGGAGTTAGAAACACAGACACTGTTGGAGTTAGAAACACAGACACTGTTGGAGCTAGAAACACAGACACTGTTGGAGTTAGAAACACAGACACTGTTGGAGTTAGAAACACAGACACTGTTGGAGTTAGAAACACAGACACTGTTGGAGTTAGAAACACAGACACTGTTGGAGTTAGAAACACAGACACTGTTGGAGTTAGAAACACAGATACTGTTGGAGTTAAAAAACACAGACACTGTTGGAGTTAGAAACACAGACACTGTTGGAGCTAGAAACACAGACACTGTTGGAGTTAGAAACACAGACACTGTTGGAGTTAGAAACACAGATACTGTTGGAGTTAGAAACACAGACACTATTGGAGTTAGAAACACAGACACTGTTGGAGCTAGAAACGCAGACACTGTTGGAGCTAGAAACGCAGACACTGTTGGAGTTAGAAACGCAGACACTGTTGGAGTTAGAAACACAGACACTGTTGGAGTTAGAAACACAGATACTGTTGGAGCTAGAAACACAGATACTGTTGGAGTTAGAAACACAGATGCTTTTGGAGTTAGAAACACAGACACTGTTGGAGTTAGAAACACAGACACTGTTGGAGTTAGAAACACAGATACTGTTGGAGCTAGAAACACAGACACTGTTGGAGTTAGAAACACAGATACTGTTGGAGTTAGAAACACAGACACTGTTGGAGTTAGAAACACAGATACTGTTGGAGTTAGAAACACAGACACTGTTGGAGTTAGAAACACAGACACTGTTGGAGCTAGAAACACAGACACTGTTGGAGTTAGAAACACAGACACTGTTGAAGTTAGAAACACAGACACTGTTGGAGTTAGCAACACAGACACTGTTGGAGTTAGAAACACAGACACTGTTGGAGTTAGAAACACAGACACTGTTGGAGTTAGAAACACAGACACTGTTGGAGTTAGAAACACAGACACTGTTGGAGCTAGAAACACAGACACTGTTGGAGTTAGAAACACAGATACTGTTGGAGTTAGAAACACAGACACTGTTGGAGTTAGAAACACAGACACTGTTGGAGCTAGAAACACAGACACTGTTGGAGTTAGAAACACAGACACTGTTGGAGTTAGAAACACAGACACTGTTGGAGTTAGAAACACAGACACTGTTGGAGTTAGAAACACAGACACTGTTGGAGTTAGAAACACAGACACTGTTGGAGTTAGAAACACAGATACTGTTGGAGTTAAAAAACACAGACACTGTTGGAGTTAGAAACACAGACACTGTTGGAGCTAGAAACACAGACACTGTTGGAGTTAGAAACACAGACACTGTTGGAGTTAGAAACACAGATACTGTTGGAGTTAGAAACACAGACACTATTGGAGTTAGAAACACAGACACTGTTGGAGCTAGAAACGCAGACACTGTTGGAGCTAGAAACGCAGACACTGTTGGAGTTAGAAACGCAGACACTGTTGGAGTTAGAAACACAGACACTGTTGGAGTTAGAAACACAGATACTGTTGGAGCTAGAAACACAGATACTGTTGGAGTTAGAAACACAGATGCTTTTGGAGTTAGAAACACAGACACTGTTGGAGTTAGAAACACAGACACTGTTGGAGTTAGAAACACAGATACTGTTGGAGCTAGAAACACAGACACTGTTGGAGTTAGAAACACAGATACTGTTGGAGTTAGAAACACAGACACTGTTGGAGTTAGAAACACAGATACTGTTGGAGTTAGAAACACAGACACTGTTGGAGTTAGAAACACAGACACTGTTGGAGCTAGAAACACAGACACTGTTGGAGTTAGAAACACAGACACTGTTGAAGTTAGAAACACAGACACTGTTGGAGTTAGCAACACAGACACTGTTGGAGTTAGAAACACAGACACTGTTGGAGTTAGAAACACAGACACTGTTGGAGTTAGAAACACAGACACTGTTGGAGTTAGAAACACAGACACTGTTGGAGTTAGAAACACAGATACTGTTGGAGTTAGAAACACAGGCACTGTTGGAGTTAGAAACACAGACACTGTTGGAGTTAGAAACACAGACACTGTTGGAGTTAGAAACACAGATACTGTTGGAGTTAGAAACACAGACAATGTTGGAGTTAGAAACACAGACACTGTTGGAGCTAGAAACACAGACACTGTTGGAGTTAGAAACACAGATACTGTTGGAGTTAGAAACACAGACACTGTTGGAGTTAGAAACACAGACACTGTTGGAGCTAGAAACACAGACACTGTTGGAGTTAGAAACACAGACACTGTTGGAGTTAGAAACACAGACACTGTTGGAGTTAGAAACACAGACACTGTTGGAGTTAGAAACACAGACACTGTTGGAGTTAGAAACACAGATACTGTTGGAGTTAAAAAACACAGACACTGTTGGAGCTAGAAACACAGACACTGTTGGAGTTAGAAACACAGACACTGTTGGAGTTAGAAACACAGACACTGTTGGAGTTAGAAACACAGATACTGTTGGAGTTAGAAACACAGGCACTGTTGGAGTTAGAAACACAGACACTGTTGGAGTTAGAAACACAGACACTGTTGGAGTTAGAAACACAGATACTGTTGGAGTTAGAAACACAGACAATGTTGGAGTTAGAAACACAGACACTGTTGGAGCTAGAAACACAGACACTGTTGGAGTTAGAAACACAGATACTGTTGGAGTTAGAAACACAGACACTGTTGGAGTTAGAAACACAGACACTGTTGGAGCTAGAAACACAGACACTGTTGGAGTTAGAAACACAGACACTGTTGGAGTTAGAAACACAGACACTGTTGGAGTTAGAAACACAGACACTGTTGGAGTTAGAAACACAGACACTGTTGGAGTTAGAAACACAGACACTGTTGGAGTTAGAAACACAGACACTGTTGGAGTTAGAAACACAGACACTGTTGGAGTTAGAAACACAGATACTGTTGGAGTTAAAAAACACAGACACTGTTGGAGTTAGAAACACAGACACTGTTGGAGCTAGAAACACAGACACTGTTGGAGTTAGAAACACAGACACTGTTGGAGTTAGAAACACAGATACTGTTGGAGTTAGAAACACAGACACTATTGGAGTTAGAAACACAGACACTGTTGGAGCTAGAAACGCAGACACTGTTGGAGCTAGAAACGCAGACACTGTTGGAGTTAGAAACGCAGACACTGTTGGAGTTAGAAACACAGACACTGTTGGAGTTAGAAACACAGATACTGTTGGAGCTAGAAACACAGATACTGTTGGAGTTAGAAACACAGATGCTTTTGGAGTTAGAAACACAGACACTGTTGGAGTTAGAAACACAGACACTGTTGGAGTTAGAAACACAGATACTATTGGAGCTAGAAACACAGACACTGTTGGAGTTAGAAACACAGATACTGTTGGAGTTAGAAACACAGATACTGTTGGAGTTAGAAACACAGATACTGTTGGAGTTAGAAACACAGACACTGTTGGAGTTAGAAACACAGACACTGTTGGAGCTAGAAACACAGACACTGTTGGAGTTAGAAACACAGACACTGTTGAAGTTAGAAACACAGACACTGTTGGAGTTAGAAACACAGACACTGTTGGAGTTAGAAACACAGACACTGTTGGAGCTAGAAACACAGACACTGTTGGAGTTAGAAACACAGATACTGTTGGAGTTAGAAACACAGACACTGTTGGAGTTAGAAACACAGACACTGTTGGAGCTAGAAACACAGACACTGTTGGAGTTAGAAACACAGACACTGTTGGAGTTAGAAACACAGACACTGTTGGAGTTAGAAACACAGACACTGTTGGAGTTAGAAACACAGACACTGTTGGAGTTAGAAACACAGATACTGTTGGAGTTAAAAAACACAGACACTGTTGGAGCTAGAAACACAGACACTGTTGGAGTTAGAAACACAGACACTGTTGGAGTTAGAAACACAGACACTGTTGGAGTTAGAAACACAGATACTGTTGGAGTTAGAAACACAGGCACTGTTGGAGTTAGAAACACAGACACTGTTGGAGTTAGAAACACAGACACTGTTGGAGTTAGAAACACAGATACTGTTGGAGTTAGAAACACAGACAATGTTGGAGTTAGAAACACAGACACTGTTGGAGCTAGAAACACAGACACTGTTGGAGTTAGAAACACAGATACTGTTGGAGTTAGAAACACAGACACTGTTGGAGTTAGAAACACAGACACTGTTGGAGCTAGAAACACAGACACTGTTGGAGTTAGAAACACAGACACTGTTGGAGTTAGAAACACAGACACTGTTGGAGTTAGAAACACAGACACTGTTGGAGTTAGAAACACAGACACTGTTGGAGTTAGAAACACAGACACTGTTGGAGTTAGAAACACAGACACTGTTGGAGTTAGAAACACAGACACTGTTGGAGTTAGAAACACAGATACTGTTGGAGTTAAAAAACACAGACACTGTTGGAGTTAGAAACACAGACACTGTTGGAGCTAGAAACACAGACACTGTTGGAGTTAGAAACACAGACACTGTTGGAGTTAGAAACACAGATACTGTTGGAGTTAGAAACACAGACACTGTTGGAGTTAGAAACACAGACACTGTTGGAGCTAGAAACACAGACACTGTTGGAGTTAGAAACACAGACACTGTTGAAGTTAGAAACACAGACACTGTTGGAGTTAGAAACACAGACACTGTTGGAGTTAGAAACACAGACACTGTTGGAGCTAGAAACACAGACACTGTTGGAGTTAGAAACACAGATACTGTTGGAGTTAGAAACACAGACACTGTTGGAGTTAGAAACACAGACACTGTTGGAGCTAGAAACACAGACACTGTTGGAGTTAGAAACACAGACACTGTTGGAGTTAGAAACACAGACACTGTTGGAGTTAGAAACACAGACACTGTTGGAGTTAGAAACACAGACACTGTTGGAGTTAGAAACACAGATACTGTTGGAGTTAAAAAACACAGACACTGTTGGAGCTAGAAACACAGACACTGTTGGAGTTAGAAACACAGACACTGTTGGAGTTAGAAACACAGACACTGTTGGAGTTAGAAACACAGATACTGTTGGAGTTAGAAACACAGGCACTGTTGGAGTTAGAAACACAGACACTGTTGGAGTTAGAAACACAGACACTGTTGGAGTTAGAAACACAGATACTGTTGGAGTTAGAAACACAGACAATGTTGGAGTTAGAAACACAGACACTGTTGGAGCTAGAAACACAGACACTGTTGGAGTTAGAAACACAGATACTGTTGGAGTTAGAAACACAGACACTGTTGGAGTTAGAAACACAGACACTGTTGGAGCTAGAAACACAGACACTGTTGGAGTTAGAAACACAGACACTGTTGGAGTTAGAAACACAGACACTGTTGGAGTTAGAAACACAGACACTGTTGGAGTTAGAAACACAGACACTGTTGGAGTTAGAAACACAGACACTGTTGGAGTTAGAAACACAGACACTGTTGGAGTTAGAAACACAGACACTGTTGGAGTTAGAAACACAGATACTGTTGGAGTTAAAAAACACAGACACTGTTGGAGTTAGAAACACAGACACTGTTGGAGCTAGAAACACAGACACTGTTGGAGTTAGAAACACAGACACTGTTGGAGTTAGAAACACAGATACTGTTGGAGTTAGAAACACAGACACTATTGGAGTTAGAAACACAGACACTGTTGGAGCTAGAAACGCAGACACTGTTGGAGCTAGAAACGCAGACACTGTTGGAGTTAGAAACGCAGACACTGTTGGAGTTAGAAACACAGACACTGTTGGAGTTAGAAACACAGATACTGTTGGAGCTAGAAACACAGATACTGTTGGAGTTAGAAACACAGATGCTTTTGGAGTTAGAAACACAGACACTGTTGGAGTTAGAAACACAGACACTGTTGGAGTTAGAAACACAGATACTATTGGAGCTAGAAACACAGACACTGTTGGAGTTAGAAACACAGATACTGTTGGAGTTAGAAACACAGATACTGTTGGAGTTAGAAACACAGATACTGTTGGAGTTAGAAACACAGACACTGTTGGAGTTAGAAACACAGACACTGTTGGAGCTAGAAACACAGACACTGTTGGAGTTAGAAACACAGACACTGTTGAAGTTAGAAACACAGACACTGTTGGAGTTAGAAACACAGACACTGTTGGAGTTAGAAACACAGACACTGTTGGAGTTAGAAACACAGACACTGTTGGAGTTAGAAACACAGACACTGTTGGAGTTAGAAACACAGACACTGTTGGAGTTAGAAACACAGATACTGTTGGAGTTAGAAACACAGGCACTGTTGGAGTTAGAAACGAAGATACTGTTGGAGCTAGAAACACAGACACTGTTGGAGCTAGAAACGCAGACACTGTTGGAGTTAGAAACACAGATACTGTTGGAGTTAGAAACACAGACACTGTTGGAGTTAGAAACACAGATACTGTTGGAGTTAGAAACACAGACAATGTTGGAGTTAGAAACACAGACACTGTTGGAGCTAGAAACACAGACACTGTTGGAGTCAGAAACACAGACACTGTTGAAGTTAGATACACAGACACTGTTGGAGTTAGATACACAGACACTGTTGGAGTTAGAAACACAGACACTGTTGGAGTTAGAAACACAGATACTGTTGGAGTTAGAAACACAGACACTGTTGTGGCTAGAAACGAAGATACTGTTGGAGTTAGAAACACAGACACTGTTGGAGCTAGAAACACAGACACTGTTGGAGTTAGAAACACAGACACTGTTGGAGTTAGAAACACAGATACTGTTGGAGTTAGAAACACAGACACTGTTGGAGCTAGAAACGCAGACACTGTTGGAGTTAGAAACACAGATACTGTTGGAGTTAGAAACACAGACACTGTTGGAGCTAGAAACACAGACACTGTTGGAGTTAGAAACACAGATACTGTTTGAGTTAGAAACACAGACACTGTTGGAGTTAGATACACAGACACTGTTGGAGTTAGATACACAGACACTGTTGGAGTTAGAAACACAGACACTGTTGGAGTAAGAAACACAGATACTGTTGGAGTTAGAAACACAGACACTGTTGTGGCTAGAAACGAAGATACTGTTGGAGTTAAAAACACAGATACTGTTGGAGCTAGAAACACAGACACTGTTGGAGTTAGAAACACAGACACTGTTGGAGTTAGAAACACAGATACTGTTGGAGTTAGAAACACAGACACTGTTGGAGCTAGAAACGCAGACACTGTTGGAGTTAGAAACACAGATACTGTTGGAGTTAGAAACACAGACACTGTTGGAGCTAGAAACGCAGACACTGTTGGAGCTAGAAAAACAGACACTGTTGGAGTTAGAAACACAGATACTGTTGGAGTTAGAAACACAGACACTGTTGTAGTTAGAAACAAAGATACTGTTGGAGCTAGAAACACAGACACTGTTGGAGCTAGAAACGCAGACACTGTTGGAGTTAGAAACACAGACACTGTTGGAGTTAGAAACACAGACACTGTTGGAGTTAGAAACACAGACACTGTTGGAGTTAGAAACACAGATACTGTTGGAGTTAGAAACACAGACACTGTTGGAGCTAGAAACACAGACACTGTTGGAGTTAGAAACACAGACACTGTTGGAGTTAGAAACACAGATACTGTTGGAGTTAGAAACACAGACACTGTTGGAGCTAGAAACGCAGACACTGTTGGAGTTAGAAACACAGACACTGTTGGAGTTAGAAACACAGACGCTGTTGGAGTTAGAAACACAGACACTGTTGGAGTTAGAAACACAGACACTGTTGGAGTTAGAAACACAGAGAATGTTGGAGTTAGAAACACAGACACTGTTGGAGTTAGAAACACAGACACTGTTGGAGTTAGAAACACAGATACTGTTGGAGTTAGAAACACAGACACTGTTGGAGCTAGAAACGCAGACACTGTTGGAGTTAGAAACACAGACACTGTTGGAGTTAGAAACACAGACACTGTTGGAGTTAGAAACACAGACACTGTTGGAGTTAGAAACACAGATACTGTTGGAGTTAGAAACACAGACACTGTTGGAGCTAGAAACACAGACACTGTTGGAGTTAGAAACACAGACACTGTTGGAGTTAGAAACACAGATACTGTTGGAGTTAGAAACACAGACACTGTTGGAGCTAGAAACGCAGACACTGTTGGAGTTAGAAACACAGACACTGTTGGAGTTAGAAACACAGACACTGTTGGAGTTAGAAACACAGACGCTGTTGGAGTTAGAAACACAGACGCTGTTGGAGTTAGAAACACAGACACTGTTGGAGCTAGAAACGCAGACACTGTTGGAGTTAGAAACACAGACACTGTTGGAGTTAGAAACACAGACGCTGTTGGAGTTAGAAACACAGACACTGTTGGAGTTAGAAACACAGACACTGTTGGAGTTAGAAACACAGAGAATGTTGGAGTTAGAAACACAGACACTGTTGGAGTTAGAAACACAGACACTGTTGGAGTTAGAAACACAGATACTGTTGGAGTTAGAAACACAGACACTGTTGGAGCTAGAAACGCAGACACTGTTGGAGTTAGAAACACAGATACTGTTGGAGTTAGAAACACAGACACTGTTGGAGTTAGAAACACAGACACTGTTGGAGTTAGAAACACAGACACTGTTGGAGTTAGAAACACAGATACTGTTGGAGTTAGAAACACAGACACTGTTGGAGCTAGAAACACAGACACTGTTGGAGTTAGAAACACAGACACTGTTGGAGTTAGAAACACAGATACTGTTGGAGTTAGAAACACAGACACTGTTGGAGCTAGAAACGCAGACACTGTTGGAGTTAGAAACACAGACACTGTTGGAGTTAGAAACACAGACACTGTTGGAGTTAGAAACACAGACGCTGTTGGAGTTAGAAACACAGACACTGTTGGAGTTAGAAACACAGACACTGTTGGAGTTAGAAACACAGAGAATGTTGGAGTTAGAAACACAGACACTGTTGGAGTTAGAAACACAGACACTGTTGGAGTTAGAAACACAGATACTGTTGGAGTTAGAAACACAGACACTGTTGGAGCTAGAAACGCAGACGCTGTTGGAGTTAGAAACACAGATACTGTTGGAGTTAGAAACACAGACACTATTGGAGTTAGAAACACAGACACTGTTGGAGTTAGAAACAAAGACACTGTTGGAGTTAGAAACACAGACACTGTTGGAGCTTGAAACGCAGACACTGTTGGAGCTAGAAAAACAGACACTGTTGGAGTTAGAAACACAGATACTGTTGGAGTTAGAAACACAGACACTGTTGTAGTTAGAAACAAAGATACTGTTGGAGCTAGAAACAGACACTGTTGGAGCTAGAAACGCAGACACTGTTGGAGTTAGAAACACAGATACTGTTGGAGTTAGAAACACAGAAACTGTTGGAGTTAGAAACACAGATACTGTTGTAGTTAGAAACACAGACACTGTTGGAGTTAGAAACACAGATACTGTTGGAGTTAGAAACACAGACACTGTTGGAGTTAGAAACACAGACACTGTTGGAGTTAGAAACACAGACACTGTTGGAGTTAGAAACACAGACACTGTTGGAGCTAGAAACACAGACACTGTTGGAGTTAGAAACACAGACACTGTTGGAGTTAGAAACACAGATACTGTTGGAGTTAGAAACACAGACACTGTTGGAGCTAGAAACGCAGACACTGTTGGAGTTAGAAACACAGACACTGTTGGAGTTAGAAACACAGACACTGTTGGAGTTAGAAACACAGACGCTGTTGGAGTTAGAAACACAGACACTGTTGGAGTTAGAAACACAGACACTGTTGGAGTTAGAAACACAGAGAATGTTGGAGTTAGAAACACAGACACTGTTGGAGTTAGAAACACAGACATTTTGCTACACCTGCGATAACATCTGCAAATATGTGTACGTGACCTATACACTTTGATTTGAACTTTGATAATTGGCTAGAAAAAGAACAGAGTGGTTGGAATGTATAAAAAGCTCCAGAAGTTATTTAAGGTAATAACTGTTTTAGTTCTCTCGCCCAATCTCCCCTCACTGAGAGAGCTGATAAGGATTTCATTAAAGGCGAAAACAACACTAGCTCTCTGTTCCATTTCTTTAGTTCTGTCTCACTCACACCATTAGAGGCTAGAGGAGGAGAGAGGAGAGGAGAGGAGAGGAGAGGAGAGGAGAGGAGAGGAGAGGAGAGGAGAGGAGAGGAAAGGAAAGGAAAGGAATGGAAAGGAAAGGAAAGGAGAGGAGAGGAACAGAGAGAAGAGGAGTGATTTATATTATTGTATTATCAAATGAAATCCCTCCGTCTCTGACACCTCTGAATGATTATGGTAATGTATTCTGTATAAGCAACGCCAAATGCCCATTTCCCACATGTGGCTAATATAATTTTGTTTATTAATACCAGCCATTCCCTCCATTTCAGACAGAGGAATGAGTGAGTTCCATAATGTGAATACATGTCCTCTCTCTCTCTCTCTCTCTCTCTCTCTCTCTCTCTCTCTCTCTCTCTCTCTCTCTCTCTCTCTCTCTCTCTCTCTCTCTCTCTCTCTCTCTCTCTTTCTCTCTCTCTCTCTCTGCATGTCAAATGCAGGAGGGCTGAGTGTATTGAGTTTTAGACATTTGCATATTTATTGCCAAGGTAAACATACATAACGCTGCCAAGTAAACAATGCTCCCTCAAGTGTGCAAGGTGAGCCAGGATTGTGTGTGTGTATACACAGGAGCGTGTACTGGTGTCCCAAATGGCACCCTATTCCCTATAAAGTGCATTACTGTGGACCTTTGTCAAAAGTAGTGCACAACATAGGGAATATGGTGTGTTGGGACACATCCGTTGTTTTTTAAACAAGCCTTCATTCAGGTAGACATTTTATATGATGTCTTATTCTCCTTCCAGTGGACTGTGAAATTACCGCTGTCACCATATCCCGTTTGAAGAGCTCATATTTGAAGATAGTAATTACAAGTCTCTCAGTAATTACAAGTCTCGCTATTTTCTGTATGGTAGGCCCCAAAACTGCCGTTCGCACAAACAGAGACATGTACCTAATCCAAAAATATACTTTGGATATGTCCCAAATGGGAACTCCATTTATAGTGCGCTACCTTTGACTAGAGCCCTACTGGCCCCTGTCATTTAGGACACATTATTTTACAGCCCCATTAGATGTTAAATGGAAGTTCTTTGTGTTCAAAATCAAAGTATGCGAAACGGAGAACGGAGGGCACTTTTCGAATGCATTCTCCGTTTGTACATATGGCGCTGTCAAAAAGTATTTCCCCCTTTCTAATGGTCTCTGTCTTTGCATATTTTTAATACTGAATGTTATCAGATCTTCAACGAAACCTAATATTAGATAAAGGGAATCTGAGTTATACTTATTTTATTTAATTAACTAAGTTTGCAACACCGAATGCCCCTGAGTGAAAAAGTAATTGCCCGCTTACACTCAATACACTCACCTTTAGCAGCAATGACTGCAACCAAATACTTCCACCACCATGCTTGACCATTGGTATGAGGTTCTTACTGTGGAATTCAGTGTTTGGTTTTTGCCATGGATATTGATGTAACGGTCCTGACCTGTTTTATGTTGTTTTTTGTATGTGTTTAGGTCAGGGCATGTGTTTTGGGTGGGCAGTCTATGTTATCTGTTTCTATGTTGGTTTTGGTTGCCTGGTATGGCTCTTAATTAGAGACAGGTGTTTTGCGTTCTCCTCTAATTAAGAGTCATATTTAGGTAGGGTGTTCTCACTGTTTGTTTGTGGGTGATTGTCTTCCGTATCTGTGTTATGTCTTGCACCATACGGGACTGTTTCGGTTTTGTTTTGTTCATCGTTGTTTTTGTGTAGCCTGTTTTCTCTATTCGTGCGTTCTTCTTGTTTCATGTAAGTTCGTCGTCTAGGTCTGTCTACACCGTTTGTTGTTTTGTTAGTTTATTCAAGTTCGTGTTTTTTCGTTAATAAATATGTGTTCAGACTCCACTGCGCCTTGGTTCGATAAATACTCCTCCTTTTCTGATGAAGAGAAGGAGGACCGCCGTTACAGAATCACCCACCATACCAGAGCCAAGCAGCGGAGTAAACGGAGTAAGGGACAGGAAAAGAAGGAGGAATGGACTTGGGACGATATATTGGACGGAAAAGGTTGCTACACATGGGAGGAGATCCTGGCTGGTAGGGATCGCCTCCCATGGGAACAGCTGGAGGCACTGAGGAGAGCAGAGGCTACCGGAGTGAGGAACCGGAGTTATGAGGGAACGCGTCTGGCACGGAAGCCCAAAAAGCCCGTGAGTAACACCCAAAAATTTCTTGGGGGGGGGCTAAGAGGTAGTGGGCCAAGGGCAGGTAGGAGACCTGCGCCCACTTCCCAGGCTTACCGTGGAGAGCGGGAGTACGGGCAGGCGCCGTGTTACGCAGTAGAGCGCACGGTGTCTCCTGTACGAGTGCATAGCCCAGTGCGGGTTATTCCACCTCCCTGCACTGGTAGGGCTAGATTGGGTATTGAGCCAGGTGTCATGAGGCCGGCTCAACGCGTCTGGTCTCCAGTGCGTCTCCTCGGGCCGGCATACATGGCACCTGCCTTACGCATGGTTTCCCCGGTTCGCCTACATAGGCCGGTGCGGGTTATTCCACCTCCCCGCACTGGTCGGGCAACCGGGAGTATTCAACCAGGTAAGGTTGGGCAGGCTCAATGCTCAAGAGTGCCAGTACGCCTCCACGGTCCGGTATTTCCGGCGCCACCTCCCCGCCCCAGCCTAGTACCTACAGTGCCTATACTACGCACTAGGCTACCAGTGCGTCTCCTGAGCCCAGTTCCTCCTCCACGCACTCTCTCTGTAGTGCGTGTATCCAGTTCGGTGCCTCCAGTTCCGGCACCACGCACAAAGCCTCCTGTGCGTCTCCAGAGCCCTGTACACACTGTATCTTCTCCCCCTACTAATCCTGATGTGCTTGTCCTCAGCCCGGTGTCACCAGTGCCGGTACCTCGCATCAGGTATAGAGTGGGCTTTGAGAGTACAGTGTGCCCTGTCCCTGCTCCCCGCACTAGTAGGAAGGTGCTTATCCTTAGCCCGGTGCCTCCAGTTCCGGCACCACGCACCAGGTCTACAGTGCGCCGTATCCGGCCAGAGCCATCCGTCTCCCCAGCGCCATCTGAGCCATCCGTCTCCCCAGCGCCATCTGAGCCATCCGTCTCCCCAGCGCCATCTGAGCCATCCGTCTCGCCAGCGCCGTCTGAGCCATCCGTCTGCCATGAGCCTGCAAAGCCGCCCGTCTGCCATGAGCCTGCAAAGCCGCCCGTCTGCCATGAGCCTACAGAGCCGTCCGCCAGACAGGAGCCGCTAGAGCCGCCCGCCAGACAGGAGCCGCTAGAGCCGCCCGCCAGACAGGATCTGCCAGAGCCGCCAACCAGACAGGATCTGCCAGAGCCGCCAACCAGACAGGATCTGCCAGAGCCGCCAACCAGACAGGATCTGCCAGAGCCGCCAGCGAGCCATGAGCAGCCAGAGCCGTCAGAGAGCCATGAGCGTCGAGAGCCGTCAGCCCGCCATGAGCGTCGAGAGCCGTCAGCCCGCCATGAGCGTCGAGAGCCGTCAGCCAGCCATGAGCGTCGAGAGCCGTCAGCCTGCCATGAGCGTCGAGAGCCGTCAGCCTGCCATGAGCGTCGAGAGCCGTCAGCCTGCCATGAGCGTCGAGAGCCGTCAGCCTGCCATGAGCGTCGAGAGCCGTCAGCCTGCCATGAGCGTCGAGAGCCGTCAGCCTGCCATGAGCCTCGAGAGCCGTCAGCCTGCCATGAGCGTCGAGAGCCGTCAGCCTGCCATGAGCGTCGAGAGCCGTCAGCCTGCCATGAGCGTCGAGAGCCGTCAGCCAGCCATGAGCGTCGAGAGCCGTTCAGTCAGGATCTGCCTGAGTATATCAGCCGGGACCTGCCCCTTGTCCCGGTGTTGCCCCTTGTCCCGGTGCTGCCCCTTATCCCGGTGCTGCCCCTTGTACCGGTGCTGCCCCTTGTCCCGGTGCTGCCCCTTGTCCCGGTGCTGCCCCTTGTCCCGGTGCTGCCCCTTGTTCCGGTGCTGCCCCTTGTTCCGGTGCTGCCCCTTATCCCGGTGCTGCCCCTTGTCCCGGTGCTGCCCCTTGTCCCGGTGCTGCCCCTTGTCCCGGTGCTGCCCCTTGTCCCGGTGCTGCCCCTTGTCCCGGTGCTGCCCCTTCTCCCGGTGCTGCCCCTTGTCCCGGTGCTGCCCCTTCTCCCGGTGCTGGCCATTCATTTAGGGGATGTTAGTTTTAGGGTGGTCATTGGGAGGGGAAGACAGAAGCGGGGAGTGACTATGGTGATGTGGGGACAGCGTCCAGAGCCGGAGCCACCACCGTGGTCAACTGCCCACCCAGACCCTCCCCTGGACTTTGTGCTGGTGCGCCCGGCGTTCGCACCTTGAGGGGGGGGTTCTGTAACGGTCCTGACCTGTTTTATGTTGTTTTTTGTATGTGTTTAGGTCAGGGCATGTGTTTTGGGTGGGCAGTCTATGTTATCTGTTTCTATGTTGGTTTTGGTTGCCTGGTATGGCTCTTAATTAGAGGCAGGTGTTTTGCGTTCTCCTCTAATTAAGAGTCATATTTAGGTAGGGTGTTCTCACTGTTTGTTTGTGGGTGATTGTCTTCCATATCTGTGTTATGTCTTGCACCATACGGGACTGTTTCGGTTTTGTTTTGTTCATCGTTGTTTTTGTGTAGCCTGTTTTCTCTATTCGTGCGTTCTTCTTGTTTCATGTAAGTTCGTCGTCTAGGTCTGTCTACACCGTTTGTTGTTTTGTTAGTTTATTCAAGTTCGTGTTTTTTCGTTAATAAATATGTGTTCAGACTCCACTGCGCCTTGGTTCGATAAATACTCCTCCTTTTCTGATGAAGAGGAGGACCGCCGTTACAATTGAGACCCATCTCATCCAAAAAGCACTTGGAAGCACCTGGATGATCATCAAGACTCTTAAAAAAATGTTCTGTGAACAGATGATTTAAAAAGTATAACTTTTTGGACAACATGGGTCCTATTATGCCTGGTGAAAACCAAACACTGCATTCCACAGTAAGAACCTCATACCAACGGTGAGGCATGGTGGTGGAAGTGTGATGGTTTGGAGATGCTTTGCTGCCTCTGTACCTGGATGACTTGCCTTTTCAGAAGGAACCATGAATTCTGCTCTGTGTCAGAGAATTCTGCAGGAGAACGTCGGGCCATCCGTCTGGGAGCTGAAGCTGAAACGCTGCTGGGTCATGCAGCAAGACAATGATCCAGAACACACAATCAAGTCTACATGAAAATGGCTAAAAAACTACAAATTTGAAGTTTTGTAATGGCGAAGTCTGGAGCTAATCCCAGATAAAATGTTGTGGCAGGACTTGAAATGAGCAGTTCATGCTTGAAAACCCACAAATGTCATTAAATTACAGCAGTTCTGCATGGAAGTGGGCTAGAATCCTCCACAGTGACGTGAGAGACTGATCAACAACTACAGAAAGCATTTGGTTGTGGTCATTGCAGCTAATGGTGGCACAACCACTTATTGAGTGTAAGCGGGTAATTACTATCTCATACAGGGGAATTGGGTGTTGTATAACTTTGGTTTTGGTTGAAGATCTGATAACATTCTTTATTTTTTGTATTTTGAAGCATGCATTGATGCAAGCTTCAACGGAAAGTATGCACAGAAATATGATGCAACCACATAAAAAATGACTCAAAATATATTGTAATCAATGGCGGACATTATTTGAGCTGAAGTGAGAGAAAGTAAACTCTGACTTCGGAATTAAATGTTGCCCATTCACATCTCATATGTTGCCTGACTACAATATGTTATCTTGATACGTTAATAAATACATGCTGTGTTAAGTTTGGCATGGTTACCTGCCTACAATTCCCACTGTAGTGTGTGTAGGTAGCAAGCCCATAGTAAGTCAATAGGGCTAACTGGCTAGCTACTACTGTTAGCTAACCAGATAGCCACGAAGAATTGGTAGCTAGCTAGCTAACCACAAAAAATGTACATCTACCATGCTTAACATTAGTTTTAGGTCATTTTTGACTGTTGAACTATCTGGGTTAGCTACATTATTACAATTCACATATAGCTAGCTGATAGATATTAAGTAAAACATTTGCTTCCTGGATGCTAACATTATAAAATGCTTCCATTAGCTGAGCCAGCCATGCTGTGTGCTGGAGCTTGGCCTGTCATGGCCAGAGCAAATCAAAGCCCACTATACCAAACATTAATTCATAAGATGGCTCAATAGGCTTTTTATATTTGTGTGTGTGTGTGTGTGTGTGTGTGTGTGTGTGTGTGTACATGGGTGTGTTTGCGTACATGGGTGTGGGTGTGTGCGAACTTAGATCACAAGGCCACACTGATGTGATGTAATCTCTATATCATGGGTAATCTCTATATGATGGGTAATCGCTATATCAAGAATAATCTCTATTTGAGTAATCTCTATATCATGGGTAATTGTAATTGGATTTCATTTAATTCTTCCTTTCAAAGGCTTGATGTTGGTTAAACCTTAATCTATCCGGGAAAAGAGAATGGAGAGTGTAAATTAATTACTGCTCTCTCTCTGGCTTCCCCACACACACACACACACACACACACACACACACACACACACACACACACACACACACACACACACACACACACACACACACACACACACACACACACACACACACACACACACACACACACACACACACAGTAACATACATTCAAATACATAATCATTAGCAGCCAATTAAATTGGGTGAGGTAAAGAGGGGAAGGGGGAGGGGAGGGTAGAGGAGGTATTTTAGTTAGGATGTGTTAGTGGGTGAGGTTACAGCTCTAACTTATCAAGAACCCTCTAACGGGTAGAGGTTAAAGGAGACAGGAAGAGGTTAAAGGAGACAGGAAGGGGCTCTAGATCGCTGAGAAAAGAGAGGCTGTTTAGACAGCTGTATGGGGAAGGTCAAAGTTGGCTATTCACTATACAGTGCACTATGTAGGGAATGGAGTGCCATTTGGGAAGCAAACCTAGAGGGATGTATAAAACATATTATAAATGGTTTGGTTCAATCCCTGAATGCTGATTGGCTGACAGCCGTGGTTTATCAGACTGTTTGACACGGATATGACAAAACATGTATTTTTACTGCTCTTATTACATTGGTAACCAGTTTATAATAGCAATAAGCCACCTTGGTGGTTTATGGTATATGGCCAATATACCATGGCAAAGGGCTTTATCCAGGCATTGTGTCATGCTTAAGAACATCCCTTAGCCGTTATATATATATATATATATATATATATATATATATATATATATATATATATATATATATACCACACCTCCTCTGGTCTTATTGCTTAATTATACTGGAACACTTACTGGAGCTGAATGGACTGAAAATAGCAGGATGAATATATTCCAAAGTCAGCTGGTTAAAGTAGCACTTTGTCTCTTGCATCTAATACAATATTCACCTATTTCTACACTTGGAATGCTTGTCAACGGACATAAGAATAATCCTCCATACACACTTAATATATGAGTTGCCTCTAAACATTCTACCAAAAAGGATATCAATGACCTAGTGATCTGGCCAGAACCATCCTATGAACAGAAACCCAGTGGGGAGAGAGTGATCTGGCCAAAACCATCTTATGAACAGAAACCCAGTGGGGAGAGAGTGATCTGGCCAAAACCATCCTATGAACAGAAACCCAGTGGGGAGAGAGTGATCTGGCCAGAACCATCCTATGAACAGAAACCCAGTGGGGAGAGAGTGATCTGGCCAAAACCATCCTATGAACAGAAACCCAGTGGGGAGAGAGTGATCTGGCCAAAACCATCCTATGAACAGAAACCCAGTGGGGAGAGAGTGATCTGGCCAGAACCATCCTATGAACAGAAACCCAGTGGGGAGAGAGTGATCTGGCCAGAACCATCCTATGAACAGAAACCCAGTGGGGAGAGAGTGATCTGGCCAAAACCATCCTATGAACAGAAACCCAGTGGGGAGAGAGTGATCTGGCCAAAACCATCCTATGAACAGAAACCCAGTGGGGAGAGAGTGATCTGGCCAGAACCATCCTATGAACAGAAACCCAGTGGGGAGAGAGTGATCTGGCCAGAACCATCCTATGAACAGAAACCCAGTGGGGAGAGAGTGATCTGGCCAAAACCATCCTATGAACAGAAACCCAGTGGGGAGAGAGTGATCTGGCCAAAACCATCCTATGAACAGAAACCCAGTGGGGAGAGAGTGATCTGGCCAAAACCATCCTATGAACAGAAACCCAGTGGGGAGAGAGTGATCTGGCCAAAAGCATCCTATGAACAGAAACCCAGTGGGGAGAGAGCGTTGCCAGATTGTGTCAATGACGGCTGGCCTTCTCCATGGCTTCCGTTGTCAGCTTTGGCAGTCACGAACAGATGGAAGAGGAGACGTGTTTCAGACAAAATATACTGTTTTTGTTCCACAACTGTTACCTTGTTTCTTGTTTGATGGATGAATATGTGATGCTTCAGACCCATAACAGTAAACCAGCACGTCAATGGGTCTGTCACCATCCAATGGCTCTGGGTCTAAAGACATGTGGTCACTCATATTCATCGGGGAATATTTGGGATGCAGGCTTAGATTGGTGGTGGATGTCGGGCTATGTGGAGTCTTTTATCATCTCACTCACAGAGATGATACGATAGCAGTGCCAGCTAGGTAGTGTCTGTTAATGTGTTGCTGTAATGGCAGAGAAGGCTGATTCCTTCACCATTACTGAGGGACATTAGACAGACACACACACACACACATACACACCCACCATGCACGCACCACACACACACACACACACACACACACACATTACTTGGGACCATTAGCAGGGAAATGATCCACCCACCAGTACAATTCCCATTGGTGAACAAGCTGTCTGGACTACTGTAATTATCCGTCAATCAGTTACCACCTATTAGAAATGACTTACATCAAGAGCCAATATGTGTCAGTACTATAGTATAGTATGCGATAGTGTAGTATGGTGTAGTATAGTATAGTATGGTATGGTATAACATAGTATAGTATGGTATGGTACATTATATTATTGTACGGTATGCTATGGTATAGTATAGTATGGTTTGGTACAGTATACTATGGTATAGTGCGGTATGCTATGGTATGGTATAGTATAGTATAGTATAGTATGGTATGGTATGGTATGGTACGGTACAGTGTGGTACTATAGTACATCATGGTATAATATAGTATAGTATGGTTTAGGATGGTATAGTATGGTATGGTATAGTATCATATATTATTGTATATTACAGTATAGTTTAGTATGGTATATTATGTTATAGTATGGTATAGTATGGTATATTATGGTATGGTATAGTATAATATGATATAGTGTGGTGTGTTATGGTATGGTATAGTATAGGGGGTTCAACTTTCACTGGGGCCAGGGGGACATGCCCCCCCCACATTCTGAAATTGCATTTTTGTCCCCCCAGTTTTATCATTGTAATGTGATACAAAACGAGGCAACAGTGTGCTTTAGGACCATGTGGATGCCTCCGGGGGGTTCTTTGTGAACATAAAAAAAATTCTCAAGGCAAACAGTCAGTAGCCGAAGTCTGTCCTTTTGTCAGGGGTTGGTCAACATTAAGGATTCTTCAACAAAGTCTTTGTTGTCGTGCACATCTTTTCATTGAGAAAAACTTCACCAAACATCTTAGATGTAAAATTGCGCAACTAAGATGTCCTCTTCAAAAACGTCAAAATTCATGACAGATTTCTTGAGTTATCTTGGTTTGATTCTGACTACAGCGTCTCAAAATGGACAAACAGTACTATTTTTCTCGTTTTTCAAGCAAAGGTATTTTAGGTGGGTATGCTAGCACACTCCAGGCATCAGCTGAATTGAAGCATACTGACGCCTTGAGAAGGACCCAATCACGTGATGGGCATTGGCTAATAAGAATTGAGATATCTGAGAGAGCCATGTGAGTGAGAGGTGGCTTCGGAGCGTGGCGATTGGCAGCCGGGAAAAGGGAATTATAATTATTATATTCAGCCCAAGGGCAATACTTTAAAGTACTAATTAAGTCGTTTTTTGGTGTATTGATACTTTACTTTACTATTGAAATTGTTTACAACTTTTACTTCACTTCATTCCTAAAGAAAATAATGTACTTTTAACTCCATACATATTCCATGACATCCAAAAGAACTCGTTACAAGTTGAATCCTTAGCAGGACAGGAAAATATTGTAATTCACACACCTATCAAGAGAACATCCCTGGTCATCCCTACTGCCTCTGATCTGAAGGACTCACTAAACACATGCATCATCTGTAAATGATGTCTGAGTGTTGGAGCCCCTGGCTATCCGTAAATTGAACATAACAAGAAAACAGTGCCTTCTGGTTTGTTTAATATAAGGAATTTAAAATGAGTTTTACTCAAGTATATTTTAAAACAAATACTTTTAGACTTTTACTCAAATAGGATTTTACTGGGTGACTTTCACTTTTACGTGAGTCATTTTCTATTAAGGTTTCTTTGCTTTTACTCAAGTATGACAATTGGGTACTTTTAACACCACTGCAAGGGTCGCTAACCAAAGAAAACACAATTATTTAAACAATTTGGTAATATGTTGGTTAAAAGGGGACTCAGAAGTAGGGGAACTTTTATTCTTTACTCATGAATGGTTAATGACATCCTCTTCAAATGTCCTCTGAAATACCCAGTCTTATGTTATAGAGCTCTGCCCTCTGAAATACCCAGTCTTGTGTTATAGAGCTCTACCCTCTGAAATACCCAGTCTTGTGTTATAGAGCTCTGCCCTCTGAAATACTCAGTCTTGTGTTATAGTGCTCTGCCCTCTGAAATACCCAGTCTTGTGTTATAGTGCTCTGCCCTCTGAAATACCCAGTCTTGTGTTATAGTGCTCTGCCCTCTGAAATACCCAGTCTTGTGTTATAGTGCTCTGCCCTCTGAAATACCCAGTCTTGTGTTATAGAGCTCTGCCCTCTGAAATACTCAGTCTTGTGTTATAGAGCTCTGCCCTCTGAAATACCCAGTCTTGTGTTATAGTGCTCTGCCCTCTGAAATACTCAGTCTTGTGTTATAGAGCTCTGCCCTCTGAAATACCCAGTCTTATGTTATAGTGCTCTGCCCTCTGAAATACCCAGTCTTGTGTTATAGTGCTCTGCCCTCTGAAATACCCAGTCTTGTGTTATAGTGCTCTGCCCTCTGAAATACTCAGTCTTGTGTTATAGTGCTCTGCCCTCTGAAATACCCAGTCTTGTGTTATAGAGCTCTGCCCTCTGAAATACTCAGTCTTGTGTTATAGAGCTCTGCCCTCTGAAATACCCAGTCTTGTGTTATAGTGCTCTGCCCTCTGAAATACTCAGTCTTGTGTTATAGAGCTCTGCCCTCTGAAATACTCAGTCTTGTGTTATAGTGCTCTGCCCTCTGAAATACTCAGTCTTATGTTATAGAGCTCTGCCCTCTGAAATACCCAGTCTTGTGTTATAGTGCTCCGCCAGAGTTTCTCTATTCCACCAGTGTGTCTGTGATAAGTGGGGAAATAGAGCAGCGTAACTCTTTCCTCTTTCCAGCTGGGCTTTAAGTAGATCCCTATCTCCTCTAACCTCAAAACACCTGTCATGTTTTCTTAAAGAGTAATACAGGATATAAATTATGTTTTCTGAAAGAGTAATACAGGATATTAATTATGTTTTCTGAAAGAGTAATACAGGATATGAATTATGTTTTCTGAAAGTGTAATACAGGATATTAATTATGTTTCTGAAAGAGTAATACAGGATATTAATTAAGTTTTCTGAAAGAGTAATACAGGATATTAATTATGTTTTCTGAAAGAGTAATACAGGATATTAATTAAGTTTTCTGAAAGTGTAATACAGGATATTAATTATGTTTTCTGAAAGTGTAATACAGGATATTAATTATGTTTCTGAAAGAGTAATACAGGATATTAATTAAGTTTTCTGAAAGTGTAATACAGGATATGAATTATGTTTTCTGAAAGTGTAATACAGGATATTAATGATGTTTTCTGAAAGAGTAATACAGGATATTAATTATGTTTTCTGAAAGTGTAATACAGGATATTAATTATGTTTTCAGAAAGAGTAATACAGGATAATATGACTTAAATTTTCTCATCTTTTCTTTTCCTCTCCTTAAAAGGGTTCTTGAAGAAAAACAACCCACTGGGCGAAGACGTAAATTCAACATCTATTCCACGATGGTTAAGCGTAATTTAGTTGAAATGATGTGAGACAATATTGGTTCCGCCAGTTGGATGTATCCTCTTTCTTACAGACTGGGAAAATATGGTGCTCTACTTGTCATCTAGTGCTCAAATTGTCATCAAGTGCTCCAATTTTCATCTAGTGGTCTACTTTTAATCTAGTGGTCTACTTTTAATCTAGTGCTCTATTAATAATTTAGTGCTCTAATTTCATCCAGTGCTCTACTTTTCATCCAGTGCTCTACTTTTCAACTAGTGCTCTACTTTTCATCTAGTAATCTACTTTTCATCTAGTGTTCTACTTTTCATCTAGTGCTCTACTTTTCATCTAGTACTCTACTTTTCATATAGTACTCTATGTTTCATCTAGTACTCTACTTTTCATATAGTACTCTATGTTTCATCTAGTACTCTACTTTTCATCTAGTACTCTACTTTTCATCTAGTGCTCTACTTTTCATCTAGTGCTCTACTTTTCATCTAGTACTCTACTTTTCATCTAGTGCTCTACTTTTCATCTAGTACTCTACTTTTCATCTAGTACTCTACTTTTCATCTAGTGCTCTACTTTTCATCTAGTGCTCTACTTTTCATCTAGTGCTCTACTTTTCATCTAGTGCTCTACTTTTCATCTAGTGCTCTACTTTTCATCTAGTGCTCTACTTTTCATCTAGTGCTCTACTTTTCATCTAGTGCTCTACTTTTCATCTAGTGCTCTACTTTTCATCTAGTGCTCTACTTTTCATCTAGTGTTCTACTTTTCATCTAGTGCTCTACTTTTCATCTAGTGCTCTACTTTTCATCTAGTACTCTACTTTTCATCTAGTGCTCTACTTTTCATCTAGTACTCTATGTTTCATCTAGGGTATTGCGTCTCATTGATTGTGGTTGTTTGTTTGGGTTAGTGCCTTCACACTTCGGTCATTTTTATCGACATGATTTTAGTAGACCATATGACAGACTGACCAGGTGAAAGCTATGATCCCTCATTGATGTCACCTGTTAATTACCACTTCAATCAATCTAGGTGAAGGGGAGGAGCCAGGTTAAAGAAGAGTTTAAGCCTTGAGACAATTGAGACATGGATTGTGTATGTGTGCAATTCAGAGGGTGAATGGGCATGACAAAATATTTAAGTGCCTTTTGAACGGGTATAGTAGTAGGTGTCAGGCGGATCGGGTTGAGTGTGTCAAGAGCTGCAACGCTGCTGGGTTTTTCACTCTCAACAGTTTCCTGTGTGTATCAAGAATGGTCCACCACCCAAAGGACATCCAGCCAACAAGACACATCTGTGGGGAGCATTGGAGTCAACGTGGGCCAGCATCCCTGTGGAATGCTTTCGACGCCTTGTAGAGTCCATGCCCCAACAAATTTAGGCTGTTCTGAGGGCAAAAGGGGGTGCAACTAAATATTAGGAAGGTGTTCCTAATGTTTGGTACACTCAGTGTATTCCCATCTGAAAGTGAAGTGTGCAGGTTTACGTGTGTACATGCAGGAGTCTCACTGTGTCTGCACATCTGTTCGTCTGTACGTCTGACTTGCCAATGACTGTCAACTGGAGAGCCCAGCAGATTGAATGTCGGGGTCTCTGCGAGGTGCGGCTGTGGCAGCTGTTCATTTTCTGCCTGAGTTGGTCCTGGAGAAGCCATGATGAATGTCCCTCAACGCGGTGCTGTCTTTGTGTGTGTGTCCGCTACGTTGTTACCGCTAGCTTTTCTGTTTCCAACATAGAGCGTTTGATTCTGTTTAATCTATTCACGTCTACCTGTCCTGGCTGGTAAGTACCAGGCTGTTGTTTTTCATCTGAATCTGAAAACGGAATCTGAAAACTGAATCTGAATGCAGAAGTTGAATATATGGATCTTGGATAAAATTGAAATTAAAGTTGTTTAACTTCATACACAGACCATGAATGAAATATCTATCATTTTGAAACGGAATATATAAATGTTTAATTTTAATATACAATTCATCAAATTGAAATTAATTCAATTCAGTTTAAAATCTCACAAGTTAAATGTATGAATTCAATGATTCAAGGTGTACATTGCAAATGCAAACATAATGAATTGAAATGCAATTTTTTAATATGAATTCAAAATGCATAAATTCAGATTCAATATCTCGTGGCACTAAAATCAAGCTGTAGTAATGGTCATAGCAGTTTCCATGGTAACGTCCAGGGTATCTGTGGCTAAAAGAATGAGGATGTTTGGGAAGTAGTGAATGTAGCAGTAGTGAAGTTAATTTGTGAACTTTACGACATTGAAAAAATATATATCAACTCAACATGTAAAGTGTTGTTCCCATGTTTCATGATCTGAAATTAAAGGTACCAGACATTTCTTTCAAATGTTGTGCACAAATGTGTTTTCATCCCTGTTAGTGAGCATTTCTTCTTTGCCAAGATAATCCATCCACCTGACAGGTGTGGAATATCAAGAAGCTGATTAAATAGCATGCCCATTACACAGGTGCACCTTGTGCTGGGGGCAATAAAAGGCCACTCTAAAATATGCAGTTTTGTCACACAACACAATGCCACAAATGTTTCAAGTTTTGAGGGAGCATGCAATTGGCATGATGACTGCAGCAATGTCCACCAGAGCATGCTGTCAGAGAATTGAATGTTAATTTCTCTACCATAAGCCGCCTCCAACGTTTTTGAGAATTTAGCAGTAGGTCCAAACATCCTCACAAGCGCGTTGTGTGGGCGAGCGGTTTGCTGATGTCAGCGTTGTGAACACAGTGCCCAATGGTGGAGGTGGGGTTATGGTATGGGCAGGCATAAGCTACGGACAGCAAACACAATTGCATTTTACCGATGGCAATTTGAATGCACAGAGATAGTGTAACGAGTCTTGAGGCCCACTGTGAGGCCCATTTTTTTTAAGGTATCTGTGACCAACAGATGCATATCTGTATTCCCAATCATGTGAAATCCATAGAATGTGGCATTATTTATTTATTTAAATTGACTGATTTCCTTATATGAAGTGAAACTCAATAAAATCTTTAAAATTGTTGCATGTTGCATTTATATTTTTGTTCAGTATATTTTCCCCTCTCACTCTCTCTCCCTCTCCCTCTCCCTCTCCCTCTCTCTCTCTCTCTCTCTCTCTCTCTCTCTCTCTCCCCTCTCTCTCTCTCTACAGTATCATCTCCTTCACTCCACTCTCTGTCTTTTTCTCAATTCAATTCAATTCAATTGACTTTATTGACATGGCAAGTTCGTTACTACTTACATTGTCAAAGTATACATATCGAAAAATAAAAATCAAATATATATGTATATATATACAAAATATATATATATTTATATATAAATAAATGGTGGGACCAACAGCAATAATAACAGTAGTAGTGGACATGGGATTACCATTAACAACAACTACAACAACAATATTAATCAGAACAACAATAAATTAAAGCAACAGTAGTAGACCAGTGTCAATATGACTTGAGAAGACATATGACCTGGTATGAAAGTCAAAACAAAACTAAGCTAAATGGGAAATATTATCAACATTACTTTGCATTTTTCACTGGCTGTCCCTCAGGTTGTGGCAGGAGGACACATATTTGGCTGCCAAAACTGCACATTTTGGCTTTTCACCCAATAAATATTTGATTTTTTCTTCATCTTTTATAGTTTCAAATTCTTTGTATTGAGTTATAATTTTGGGAAAGAAATATGCTCTTAGGTCTGAGTATTTGTCACAGTGTAGTAGGAAATGCACCTCTGTCTCTACCTCTCCTCTGGAGCAGAGTGAGCACAGCCTGTCCTCTCTGGGCAGCCAGGTTTGTCTGTGACGACCGGTCTCTATAGCCAGACGGTGCTCACTGAGTCTGTACCTAGTCAATGTTTTCCTCAGTTTTCTATCAGTCACATTGGTCAGATAGTCTGCCACCATGTACTGTCTGTTTAGAGCCAAATAGCATTGAAGTTTACTTTGATTTTTTGTGGTGTCTTTCCAATAAGTTATATATTTTTTGTTTTTTGTTTTGTGATGATTTGGTTGGGCCAGATTTTCTGAGGGCTGTCCCGAGGCTCTATGGGGTTGGTTTGGGTTGGTGGACTGAGCCTCAGAACCAGCTGGCTGAGGGGACTCTTCTCTGGTTTCATCTCTTGACATTGTAGAGCTGTGTGATGGAATGTTTTAGGGTCACTTGTTTTTAGATGGTTGTAAAATTTGATGGCTCTTTTTTCTATTCGAATGAGGAGGGGGTATTGGCCCAATTCTGCCCTACATGCGTTATTTGGAGTTTTTCTTTGTACTTGCAATACAGTCTTGCAAAACTCTGCATGCAATATTTCAGTTGGATGTTTGTCCCATTTAGTAAATTCATTATTAGAGAGTGGACCCCATACTTCACTGCCATATAGAGCAATTGGTTCTATAACTGATTGAAAAAATTTGAGCCAGATTCTAATTGGAATTTCAATTTTGATGTTCCTTTTAATGGCATAGAATGCTCTTCTTGCTTTGTCTCTCAGCTCATTCACAGCCATGTGAAAGCTACCTGTGTTGCTCATATTTAGTCCTAGATATGTGTAGTTTTTGGTGTGTTCTAATAGAACTGTGTCCAAATAGAATTTATATTTGTCATCCTTATTTCCCGACCTTTTTTGGAATATCATTATATTTGTTTTTTTTAGGTTAACGGTCAGAGCCCAGGTCTGATAGAACCTGTGAAGACGATCTAGGTCTTCTTCTCTCTCACTACTCCCTCTCCATCACCAGTCGTCTTGTCTCCTCTTCTCTCGTCTCCTCTCCTCTCCATCTCCATCTCCACTCCCTCCCTCCCTCCCTATTGTGTCAGGGCTAAAGATAAATGCTGCTTTGGCAAATCCTGATCTTGGTTGTATTCCAAATGACACCATGCGTGCGTGCGTGCGTGCGTGTGCGTGTGTGTGGTGTGTGTGTGTGTGTGTGTGAGAGAGAGAGAGTGTATAAGTGTGTGTGTGTGTGTGCATGACTTGGTGCATGTGTTATATCAACTCACCAAAGCCACCAGGAAAATAGTTTGAAATATGGGGTGCGTCCATGCTGCTTTGCAGTGCTTACTGACCAAAACTCTAGCCCACACAGCTCTACACAGTCTATACTAGGAGAGAGGTACACTGCCCTCCACACAGTCTATACTAGGAGAGAGGGACACTGCCCTTCACACAGTCTATACTAGGAGAGAGGGACACTGCCCTCCACACACTCTATACTAGGAGAGAGGGACACTGCCCTTCACACAGTCTATACTAGGAGAGAGGGACACAGCCCTTCACACAGTCTATACTAGGAGAGAGGGACACTGCCCTTCACATACCCTATATAAAGAGGGGGGAAGAAAAGTCAGGAAAAGAGAACGCGCTGGACCAGCTTGTTGTATTTCATCACCTTGTCTGTTTATCTGCTCCAGAGATATTGAGGTCATTTATTTAAGACCAGAAATCATGGTTCTGAGCAGGTGATAGTACCTAACAAGAGGAGATAGCAAGATAATCACTTAGAAGGTGTGTGTGTGTGTGTGTGTCTGTGTGACAGTTACTCCTCTGACATTGTTTGAGTCATCTCCTCGCCTTATCAAAGTCAGTCATAATCTTGAAGACGTTGTGTGGGTGCCTTGTTTGAACAGAGACAGATGTCGACTTTCTTCCAATTGTGTGGAGCGGAGAAATTGAAGATAACAAAAGAGAATAGGGGAGTGAAAAAGGAAAATGACTGAGTGGGAGGAAGGAAAGAATCAGATCAGGAAAGTGATGAGTCAAAAAGGAGAGAGAGCGAGAGAGAGAGAGAGAGAGAGAGAGAGAGAGAGAGAGAGAGAGAGAGAGAGAGAGAGTCAGTCAGTCAGTAATGCACAGTATATTTCATCCATTATTATTCAGACCATCAGTTCCAGCTCCGTTAGCCTTTCAGACATTTTATTGTGTTACAGCCTGAATTTAAAATGGATTAATTGGAGATGTTGTGCAAATCCAACACAACACATATGGCATGTTGGACATATTCATAACACTCTTGAAATGTTCAAGCATGGTGGTGGCTGCATCATGTTATGGGTATGCTTATCATTGACAATGACTAAATAGTTTTTTAGGGGTGTGAATACTTATGTAAATCATGTATTTCATTATTTCATTTTCGATACATTCCGAAAAACATATTTTCACTTTGTCATTATGTTTTTTTGTGTAGATGGGTGAATTAAAACAAATGTTTAATCCAGTTTGAATTCAAGCTGTAACACAACAAAATGTGGAATAAGTCAAGGGGTATGACTACTTTCTGAAGGCACTGTATATAGTCCACTACCTTTGACCAGAACCCTGTGGGTTTCGCTACTACGTTGCCATGTTGGACGGAGGTCTTAAACACATATACTGTATATCACCCTCAACCTTTAGTCTTCTTGATCCTTTAGAGCAGGTATTCCCGGGGGTACGCCAAATAAAATGTGATTCACATTTTATTTTAATTTAAAAAAAAATACATATTTATTTTATTTTAAAATGTTTCTTCACTTTTTCAAACTGTCCATTTATATTTTTCCAACAGGGCTATACATTTGGGAGAGGTTTTTTTCTCGACTGAGTAACCTCGTTTCACTGCGAAAAATATAACCATTTAGTGTTCAGCAAAATAACAACACAATGTCAAAAACAGGTAGCCTAGTCAAATAATTAACATCCAATCACATTGACCGTTACTCTCTTGAGGGAATTCAACTAACGGTCCATATGTAGTCAAACGTAGCTGCTGCTCATGTTGATATCTGTCCTGATGGCACAAAAGCCACGACAGGGAGACATAGTGGAGTGGTAACGCGCGTGCAAGCAGTTGCTCCTGACACCACTTGGGCACACTGCAGCATCCACCGAGAGGCTCTTGCTGCCAAGGAATTGCCTGACAGCTTGAAAGACGTTTTGGAAACTACAGTGAAAATGGTTAACTTTGTTAAAGCAAGGCCCCTGAACTCTCGGGTATTTTCTGCACTATGCAATGATACGGGCAGCAACCACGTAATGCTTTTATACTGGTGTGCTGGTTATCAAGGGGCAAAGTATTGACACGTTTTTTTAAATTGAGAGATGAGCTTAGTTTTCTTTACCGACCATAATTTTCACTCGTCTGACCTCTTGCATGATGACGAGATCTCACACGACTGGCCTATCTGGGTGATGTAAATACAGGCACAGACTGTGTGTGAAAAATGATTTAAGACTGAGACTCTCTCCAATACAACCCACCATTGCAGTTATGTGCATCCTTTCAAGCACACCCTTCTCATGAACCTGTCTTTATCGTGTGCGTGGCAGGCAATGATGGCAAAAAGCAACATTTATAGAGTGTGCTGACCCTGGTGCTAGAGGGGGTAGGCAGCTGACCCTGGTGCTAGAGAGGGTAGGCAGCTGACCCTGGTGCTAGAGGGGGTAGGCAGCTGACCCTGGTGCTAGAGGGGGTAGGCAGCTGACCCTGGTGCTAGAGAGGGTAGGCAGCTGACCCTGGTGCTAGAGGGGGTAGGCAGCTGACCCTGGTGCTAGAGGGGGTAGGCAGCTGACCCTGGTGCTAGAGGGGGTAGGCAGCTGACCCTGGTGCTAGAGGGGGTAGGCAGCTGACCCTGGTGCTAGAGGGGGTAGGCAGCTGACCCTGGTGCTAGAGGGAGAAGGGCAGCTGACCCTGGTGCTAGAGGGGGTAGGCAGCTGACCCTGGTGCTAGAGGGGGTAGGCAGCTGAACCTGGTGCTAAAGGGGGTAGGCAGCTGACCCTGGTGCTAGAGGGGGTAGGCAGCTGACCCTGGTGCTAGAGGGAGAAGGGCAGCTGACCCTGGTGCTAGAGGGGGTAAGCAGCTGACCCTGGTGCTAGAGGGGGTAGGCAGCTGACCCTGGTGCTAGAGGGGGTAGGCAGCTGACCCTGGTGCTAGAGGGGGTAGGCAGCTGGAGGTTTAATGTTTGAAGGGGTACAGGACTATAACAAGTTTGGGAACCACTGCTTTAGAGTAAATACTGCTTTCGTGTTTATGAAGTTCACACTCAACAAGTCAACAAGACTAGCCATTATTCACACATTTGGGATCTTGTCAGGGTTGTTTTGTGCTTGTGCAGTAGGCATACGGAGCTGCCAGCCCCGGTCTGTTCTGTTAGCAATGTGAACCGTGCTTCTTGGCCCGTCTCTATGCTGGGGAGACTGCCCAGCTCTTCGGAAGGTACAGATTGTAGCTGAACTACAGAGAGAAAAGCTTCAGCAAATTCCTTTCTCTCCATGGTCCTACACCAGCAAGTGAATAGGTGGAACCAGAGTCTAAAATGTTCTCTAGGAAAATGTGGGGAACCACTCTGAAGTTGGAGTCCGCTGTTGGTCTTAGTTAAGACACTGTGGGGTTGGAGTCTGTTGTCGGTCTTAGTTAGGATACTTTGGGGTTGGAGTCTGCTGTTGGTCTTAGTTAGGATACTGTGGGGTTGGAGTCTGCTGTCGTTCTTAGTTAGGATACTGTGGGGTTGGAGTCTGCTGTTGGTCTAGGTTAGGATACTGTGGGGTTGGAGTCTGCTATCGGTCTTAGTTAGGATACTGTGGGGTTGGAGTCTGCTGTCGGTCTTAGTTAGAATACTGTGGGGTTGGAGTCTGCTGTTGGTCTTAGTTAGGATACTGTGGGGTTGGAGTCTGCTGTCGGTCTTAGTTAGGATACTGTGGGGTTGGAGTCTGCTGTTGGTCTTAGTTAGGATACTGTGGGGTTGGAGTCTGTTGTCGGTCTTAGTTAGGATACTGTGGGGTTGGAGTCTGCTGTCGGTCTTAGTTAGGATACTGTGGGGTTGGAGTCTGCTGTTGGTCTTGATTAGGACACTGTGGGGTTGGAGTCTGCTGTCGATCTTAGTTAGGACACTGTGGGGTTGGAGTCTGCTATTGGTCTTAGTTAGGATACTGTGGGGTTGGAGTCTGCTGTCAATCTTAGTTAGGACACTGTGGGGTTGGAGTCTGCTGTTGGTCTTAGTTAGGATACTGTGGGGTTGGAGTCTGCTGTTGGTCTTAGTTAGGAAACTGTGGGGTTGGAGTCTGCTGTTGGTCTTAGTTAGGACACTGTGGGGTTGGAGTCTGCTGTTGGTATTAGTTAGGACACTGTGGGGTTGGAGTCTGCTGTCGATCTTAGTTAGGACACTGTGGGGTTGGAGTCTGCTGTCGTTCTTAGTTAGGACACTGTGGGGTTGGAGTCTGCTGTCGATCTTAGTTAGGACACTGTGGGGTTGGAGTCTGCTGTCGGTCTTAGTTAGGACACTGTGGGGTTGGAGTCTACTGTCGTGTTTAGTTAGGACACTGTGGGGTTGGAGTCTGCTGTCATTCTTAGTTAAGACACTGTGGGGTTGGAGTCTGCTGTCGATCTTAGTTAGGACACTGTGGGGTTGGAGTCTGCTGTCGGTCTTAGTTAGGACACTGTGGGGTTGGAGTCTGCTGTCGTTCTTAGTTAGGACACTGTGGGGTTGGAGTCTGCTGTCGGTCTTAGTTAGGATACTGTGGGGTTGGAGTCTGCTGTCGATCTTAGTTAGGACACTGTGGGGTTGGAGTCTGCTGTTGGTCTTAGTTAGGGTACTGTGGTGTTGGAGTCTGCTGTTGGTCTTAGTTAGGACACTGTGGGGTTGGAGTCTGCTGTCGGTCTTAGTTAGGACACTGTGGGGTTTGAGTCTGCTGTCGATCTTAGTTAGGACACTGTGGGGTTGGAGTCTGCTGTTGGTCTTAGTTAGGACACTGTGGGGTTGGAGTCTGCTGTCGGTCTTAGTTAGGACACTGTGGGGTTGGAGTCTGCTGTCGATCTTAGTTAGGACACTGTGGGGTTGGAGTCTGCTGTCGGTCTTAGTTAGGATACTGTGGGGTTGGAGTCTGCTATTGGTCTTAGTTAGTATACTGTGGGGTTGGAGTCTGCTATTGGTCTTAGTTAGGACACTGTGGGGTTGGAGTCTGCTATTGGTCTTAGTTAGGATACTGTGGGGTTGGAGTCTGTTATCGGTCTTAGGATACTGTGGGGTTGGAGTCTGCCGTCGGTCTTAGTTAGGATACTGTGGGGTTGGAGTCTGTTATCGGTCTTAGGATACTGTGGGGTTGGAGTCTGTTATCGGTCTTAGGATACTGTGGGGTTGGAGACTGCTGTTGGTCTTAGTTAGGATACTGTGGGGTTGGAGTCTGCTGTCGATCTTAGTTAGGACACTGTGGGGTTGGAGTCTGCTGTCGGTCTTAGTTAGGACACTGTGGGGTTGGTGTCTGCTGTCGTTCTTAGTTAGGACACTGTGGGGTTGGAGTCTGCTGTCAATCTTAGTTAGGACACTGTGGGGTTGGAGTCTGCTGTTGGTCTTAGTTAGGATACTGTGGGGTTGGAGTCTGCTGTTGGTCTTAGTTAGGATACTGTGGGGTTGGAGTCTGCTGTTGGTCTTAGTTAGGATACTGTGGTGTTGGAGTCTGCTGTTGGTCTTAGTTAGGACACTGTGGGGTTGGAGTCTGCTGTCGGTCTTAGTTAGGACACTATGGGGTTGGAGTCTGCTGTCGATCTTAGTTAGGACACTGTGGGGTTGGAGTCTGCTGTCGGTCTTAGTTAGGACACTGTGGGGTTGGAGTCTGCTGTCGGTCTTAGTTAGGACACTGTGGGGTTGGAGTCTGCTGTCGATCTTAGTTAGGACACTGTGGGGTTGGAGTCTGCTGTCGGTCTTAGTTAGGACAATGTGGGGTTGGAGTCTGCTGTCGGTCTTAGTTAGGATACTGTGGGGTTGGAGTCTGTTATCGGTCTTAGGATACTGTGGGGTTGGAGTCTGCTATCGGTCTTAGGAAACTGTGGGGTTGGAGTCTGCTGTCGGTCTTAGTTAGGACACTGTGGGGTTGGAGTCTGCTGTCGGTCTTAGTTAGGATACTGTGGGGTTGGAGTCTGTTATCGGTCTTAGGAAACTGTGGGGTTGGAGTCCGCTGTCGGTCTTAGTTAGGATACTGTGGGGTTGGAGTCTGCTGTCGGTCTTAGTTAGGACACTGTGGGGTTGGAGTCTGTTATCGGTCTTATGATACTGTGGGGTTGGAGTCTGCTATCGGTCTTAGTTAGGATACTGTGGGGTTGGAGTCTGTTATCGGTCTTAGGATACTGTGGGTTGGAGTCTGCTATCGGTCTTAGTTAGGATACTGTGGGGTTGGAGTCTGCTGTCGGTCTTAGTTAGGATACTGTGGGGTTGGAGTCTGTTATCGGTCTTAGTTAGGATACTGTGGGGTTGGAGTCCGCTGTCGGTCTTAGTTAGGATACTGTGGGGTTGGAGTCTGCTGTCGGTCTTAGTTAGGACACTGTGGGGTTGGAGTCTGTTATCGGTCTTATGGTACTGTGGGTTGGAGTCTGCTATCGGTCTTAGTTAGGATACTGTGGGGTTGGAGTCTTTTATCGGTCTTAGGATACTGTGGGTTGGAGTCTGCTGTCGGTCTTAGTTAGGATACTGTGGGATTGGAGTCTGTTATCGGTCTTAGTTAGGATACTGTGGGGTTGGAGTCTGCTGTTGGTCTTAGTTAGGACACTGTGGGGTTGGAGTCTGCTGTTGGTCTTAGTTAGGATACTTTGGGGTTGGAGTCTGCTGTCGGTCTTAGTTAGGAAACTGTGGGGTTGGAGTCTGCTGTCGGTCTTAGTTAGGACACTGTGGGGTTGGAGTCTGTTGTCGGTCTTAGTTAGGATACTGTGGGGTTGGAGTCTGCTGTCAGTCTTAGTTAGGATACTGTGGGGTTGGAGACTGCTGTTGGTCTTAGTTAGGATACTGTGGGGTTGGAGTCTGCTGTTGGTCTTAGTTAGGATACTGTGGTGTTGGAGTCTGCTGTTGGTCTTAGTTAGGACACTGTGGGGTTGGAGTCTGCTGTCGGTCTTAGTTAGGACACTATGGGGTTGGAGTCTGCTGTCGATCTTAGTTAGGACACTGTGGGGTTGGAGTCTGCTGTCGGTCTTAGTTAGGACACTGTGGGGTTGGAGTCTGCTGTCGGTCTTAGTTAGGACACTGTGGGGTTGGAGTCTGCTGTCGATCTTAGTTAGGACACTGTGGGGTTGGAGTCTGCTGTCGGTCTTAGTTAGGACAATGTGGGGTTGGAGTCAGCTGTCGGTCTTAGTTAGGATACTGTGGGGTTGGAGTCTGTTATCGGTCTTAGGATACTGTGGGGTTGGAGTCTGCTATCGGTCTTAGTTAGGATACTGTGGGGTTGGAGTCTGTTATCGGTCTTAGGAAACTGTGGGGTTGGAGTCCGCTGTCGGTCTTAGTTAGGATACTGTGGGGTTGGAGTCTGCTGTCGGTCTTAGTTAGGACACTGTGGGGTTGGAGTCTGTTATCGGTCTTATGATACTGTGGGGTTGGAGTCTGCTATCGGTCTTAGTTAGGATACTGTGGGGTTGGAGTCTGTTATCGGTCTTAGGAAACTGTGGGGTTGGAGTCCGCTGTCGGTCTTAGTTAGGATACTGTGGGGTTGGAGTCTGCTGTCGGTCTTAGTTAGGACACTGTGGGGTTGGAGTCTGTTATCGGTCTTATGATACTGTGGGGTTGGAGTCTGCTATCGGTCTTAGTTAGGATACTGTGGGGTTGGAGTCTGTTATCGGTCTTAGGATACTGTGGGTTGGAGTCTGCTATCGGTCTTAGTTAGGATACTGTGGGGTTGGAGTCTGCTGTCGGTCTTAGTTAGGATACTGTGGGGTTGGAGTCTGTTATCGGTCTTAGTTAGGATACTGTGGGGTTGGAGTCCGCTGTCGGTCTTAGTTAGGATACTGTGGGGTTGGAGTCTGCTGTCGGTCTTAGTTAGGACACTGTGGGGTTGGAGTCTGTTATCGGTCTTATGATACTGTGGGTTGGAGTCTGCTATCGGTCTTAGTTAGGATACTGTGGGGTTGGAGTCTTTTATCGGTCTTAGGATACTGTGGGTTGGAGTCTGCTGTCGGTCTTAGTTAGGATACTGTGGGATTGGAGTCTGTTATCGGTCTTAGTTAGGATACTGTGGGGTTGGAGTCTGCTGTTGGTCTTAGTTAGGACACTGTGGGGTTGGAGTCTGCTGTTGGTCTTAGTTAGGATACTTTGGGGTTGGAGTCTGCTGTCGGTCTTAGTTAGGAAACTGTGGGGTTGGAGTCTGCTGTCGGTCTTAGTTAGGACACTGTGGGGTTGGAGTCTGTTGTCGGTCTTAGTTAGGATACTGTGGGGTTGGAGTCTGCTGTCAGTCTTAGTTAGGATACTGTGGGGTTGGAGACTGCTGTTGGTCTTAGGATACTGTGGGGTTGGAGTCTGCTGTTGGTCTTAGTTAGGATACTGTGGTGTTGGAGTCTGCTGTTGGTCTTAGTTAGGACACTGTGGGGTTGGAGTCTGCTGTCGGTCTTAGTTAGGACACTATGGGGTTGGAGTCTGCTGTCGATCTTAGTTAGGACACTGTGGGGTTGGAGTCTGCTGTCGGTCTTAGTTAGGACACTGTGGGGTTGGAGTCTGCTGTCGGTCTTAGTTAGGACACTGTGGGGTTGGAGTCTGCTGTCGATCTTAGTTAGGACACTGTGGGGTTGGAGTCTGCTGTCGGTCTTAGTTAGGACAATGTGGGGTTGGATTCTGCTGTCGGTCTTAGTTAGGATACTGTGGGGTTGGAGTCTGTTATCGGTCTTAGGATACTGTGGGGTTGGAGTCTGCTATCGGTCTTAGGAAACTGTGGGGTTGGAGTCTGCTGTCGGTCTTAGTTAGGACACTGTGGGGTTGGAGTCTGCTGTCGGTCTTAGTTAGGATACTGTGGGGTTGGAGTCTGTTATCGGTCTTAGGAAACTGTGGGGTTGGAGTCCGCTGTCGGTCTTAGTTAGGATACTGTGGGGTTGGAGTCTGCTGTCGGTCTTAGTTAGGACACTGTGGGGTTGGAGTCTGTTATCGGTCTTATGATACTGTGGGGTTGGAGTCTGCTATCGGTCTTAGTTAGGATACTGTGGGGTTGGAGTCTGTTATCGGTCTTAGGATACTGTGGGTTGGAGTCTGCTATCGGTCTTAGTTAGGATACTGTGGGGTTGGAGTCTGCTGTCGGTCTTAGTTAGGATACTGTGGGGTTGGAGTCTGTTATCGGTCTTAGTTAGGATACTGTGGGGTTGGAGTCCGCTGTCGGTCTTAGTTAGGATACTGTGGGGTTGGAGTCTGCTGTCGATCTTAGTTAGGACACTGTGGGGTTGGAGTCTGCTGTTGGTCTTAGTTAGGACACTGTGGGGTTGGAGTCTGCTGTCGGTCTTAGTTAGGACACTGTGGGGTTGGAGTCTGCTGTCGATCTTAGTTAGGACACTGTGGGGTTGGAGTCTGCTGTCGATCTTAGTTAGGACACTGTGGGGTTGGAGTCTGCTGTCGGTCTTAGTTAGGACAATGTGGGGTTGGATTCTGCTGTCGGTCTTAGTTAGGATACTGTGGGGTTGGAGTCTGTTATCGGTCTTAGGATACTGTGGGGTTGGAGTCTGCTATCGGTCTTAGGAAACTGTGGGGTTGGAGTCTGCTGTCGGTCTTAGTTAGGACACTGTGGGGTTGGAGTCTGCTGTCGGTCTTAGTTAGGATACTGTGGGGTTGGAGTCTGTTATCGGTCTTAGGAAACTGTGGGGTTGGAGTCCGCTGTCGGTCTTAGTTAGGATACTGTGGGGTTGGAGTCTGCTGTCGGTCTTAGTTAGGACACTGTGGGGTTGGAGTCTGTTATCGGTCTTATGATACTGTGGGGTTGGAGTCTGCTATCGGTCTTAGTTAGGATACTGTGGGGTTGGAGTCTGTTATCGGTCTTAGGATACTGTGGGTTGGAGTCTGCTATCGGTCTTAGTTAGGATACTGTGGGGTTGGAGTCTGCTGTCGGTCTTAGTTAGGATACTGTGGGGTTGGAGTCTGTTATCGGTCTTAGTTAGGATACTGTGGGGTTGGAGTCCGCTGTCGGTCTTAGTTAGGATACTGTGGGGTTGGAGTCTGCTGTCGATCTTAGTTAGGACACTGTGGGGTTGGAGTCTGCTGTTGGTCTTAGTTAGGACACTGTGGGGTTGGAGTCTGCTGTCGGTCTTAGTTAGGACACTGTGGGGTTGGAGTCTGCTGTCGATCTTAGTTAGGACACTGTGGGGTTGGAGTCTGCTGTCGGTCTTAGTTAGGATACTGTGGGGTTGGAGTCTGCTATTGGTCTTAGTTAGGATACTGTGGGGTTGGAGTCTGCTATTGGTCTTAGTTAGGACACTGTGGGGTTGGAGTGAGCTATTGGTCTTAGTTAGGATACTGTGGGGTTGGAGTCTGTTATCGGTCTTAGGATACTGTGGGGTTGGAGTCTGCTGTCGGTCTTAGTTAGGATACTGTGGGGTTGGAGTCTGTTATCGGTCTTAGGATACTGTGGGGTTGGAGTCTGTTATCGGTCTTAGGATACTGTGGGGTTGGAGACTGCTGTTGGTCTTAGTTAGGATACTGTGGGGTTGGAGTCTGCTGTCAATCTTAGTTAGGACACTGTGGGGTTGGAGTCTGCTGTTGGTCTTAGTTAGGATACTGTGGGGTTGGAGTCTGCTGTCGGTCTTAGTTAGGACACTGTGGGGTTGGTGTCTGCTGTCGTTCTTAGTTAGGACACTGTGGGGTTGGAGTCTGCTGTCAATCTTAGTTAGGACACTGTGGGGTTGGAGTCTGCTGTTGGTCTTAGTTAGGATACTGTGGGGTTGGAGTCTGCTGTTGGTCTTAGTTAGGATACTGTGGGGTTGGAGTCTGCTGTTGGTCTTAGTTAGGATACTGTGGTGTTGGAGTCTGCTGTTGGTCTTAGTTAGGACACTGTGGGGTTGGAGTCTGCTGTCGGTCTTAGTTAGGACACTATGTGGTTGGAGTCTGCTGTCGATCTTAGTTAGGACACTGTGGGGTTGGAGTCTGCTGTCGGTCTTAGTTAGGACACTGTGGGGTTGGAGTCTGCTGTCGGTCTTAGTTAGGACACTGTGGGGTTGGAGTCTGCTGTCGATCTTAGTTAGGACACTGTGGGGTTGGAGTCTGCTGTCGGTCTTAGTTAGGACAATGTGGGGTTGGAGTCTGCTGTCGGTCTTAGTTAGGATACTGTGGGGTTGGAGTCTGTTATCGGTCTTAGGATACTGTGGGGTTGGAGTCTGCTATCGGTCTTAGGAAACTGTGGGGTTGGAGTCTGCTGTCGGTCTTAGTTAGGACACTGTGGGGTTGGAGTCTGCTGTCGGTCTTAGTTAGGATACTGTGGGGTTGGAGTCTGTTATCGGTCTTAGGAAACTGTGGGGTTGGAGTCCGCTGTCGGTCTTAGTTAGGATACTGTGGGGTTGGAGTCTGCTGTCGGTCTTAGTTAGGACACTGTGGGGTTGGAGTCTGTTATCGGTCTTATGATACTGTGGGGTTGGAGTCTGCTATCGGTCTTAGTTAGGATACTGTGGGGTTGGAGTCTGTTATCGGTCTTAGGATACTGTGGGTTGGAGTCTGCTATCGGTCTTAGTTAGGATACTGTGGGGTTGGAGTCTGCTGTCGGTCTTAGTTAGGATACTGTGGGGTTGGAGTCTGTTATCGGTCTTAGTTAGGATACTGTGGGGTTGGAGTCCGCTGTCGGTCTTAGTTAGGATACTGTGGGGTTGGAGTCTGCTGTCGGTCTTAGTTAGGACACTGTGGGGTTGGAGTTTGTTATCGGTCTTATGATACTGTGGGTTGGAGTCTGCTATCGGTCTTAGTTAGGATACTGTGGGGTTGGAGTCTTTTATCGGTCTTAGGATACTGTGGGTTGGAGTCTGCTGTCGGTCTTAGTTAGGATACTGTGGGATTGGAGTCTGTTATCGGTCTTAGTTAGGATACTGTGGGGTTGGAGTCTGCTGTTGGTCTTAGTTAGGACACTGTGGGGTTGGAGTCTGCTGTTGGTCTTAGTTAGGATACTTTGGGGTTGGAGTCTGCTGTCGGTCTTAGTTAGGAAACTGTGGGGTTGGAGTCTGCTGTCGGTCTTAGTTAGGACACTGTGGGGTTGGAGTCTGTTGTCGGTCTTAGTTAGGATACTGTGGGGTTGGAGTCTGCTGTCAGTCTTAGTTAGGATACTGTGGGGTTGGAGACTGCTGTTGGTCTTAGTTAGGATACTGTGGGGTTGGAGTCTGCTGTTGGTCTTAGTTAGGATACTGTGGTGTTGGAGTCTGCTGTTGGTCTTAGTTAGGACACTGTGGGGTTGGAGTCTGCTGTCGGTCTTAGTTAGGACACTATGGGGTTGGAGTCTGCTGTCGATCTTAGTTAGGACACTGTGGGGTTGGAGTCTGCTGTCGGTCTTAGTTAGGACACTGTGGGGTTGGAGTCTGCTGTCGGTCTTAGTTAGGACACTGTGGGGTTGGAGTCTGCTGTCGATCTTAGTTAGGACACTGTGGGGTTGGAGTCTGCTGTCGGTCTTAGTTAGGACAATGTGGGGTTGGATTCTGCTGTCGGTCTTAGTTAGGATACTGTGGGGTTGGAGTCTGTTATCGGTCTTAGGATACTGTGGGGTTGGAGTCTGCTATCGGTCTTAGGAAACTGTGGGGTTGGAGTCTGCTGTCGGTCTTAGTTAGGACACTGTGGGGTTGGAGTCTGCTGTCGGTCTTAGTTAGGATACTGTGGGGTTGGAGTCTGTTATCGGTCTTAGGAAACTGTGGGGTTGGAGTCCGCTGTCGGTCTTAGTTAGGATACTGTGGGGTTGGAGTCTGCTGTCGGTCTTAGTTAGGACACTGTGGGGTTGGAGTCTGTTATCGGTCTTATGATACTGTGGGGTTGGAGTCTGCTATCGGTCTTAGTTAGGATATTGTGGGGTTGGAGTCTGTTATCGGTCTTAGGATACTGTGGGTTGGAGTCTGCTATCGGTCTTAGTTAGGATACTGTGGGGTTGGAGTCTGCTGTCGGTCTTAGTTAGGATACTGTGGGGTTGGAGTCTGTTATCGGTCTTAGTTAGGATACTGTGGGGTTGGAGTCCGCTGTCGGTCTTAGTTAGGATACTGTGGGGTTGGAGTCTGCTGTCGGTCTTAGTTAGGACACTGTGGGGTTGGAGTCTGTTATCGGTCTTATGATACTGTGGGGTTGGAGTCTGCTATCGGTCTTAGTTAGGATACTGTGGGGTTGGAGTCTTTTATCGGTCTTAGGATACTGTGGGTTGGAGTCTGCTATCGGTCTTAGTTAGGATACTGTGGGGTTGGAGTCTGCTGTCGGTCTTAGTTAGGATACTGTGGGATTGGAGTCTGTTATCGGTCCTAGTTAGGATACTGTGGGGTTGGAGTCTGCTGTTGGTCTTAGTTAGGACACTGTGGGGTTGGAGTCTGCTGTTGGTCTTAGTTAGGATACTTTGGGGTTGGAGTCTGCTGTCGGTCTTAGTTAGGAAACTGTGGGGTTGGAGTCTGCTGTCGGTCTTAGTTAGGACACTGTGGGGTTGGAGTCTGTTGTCGGTCTTAGTTAGGATACTGTGGGGTTGGAGTCTGCTGTCAGTCTTAGTTAGGATACTGTGGGGTTGGAGACTGCTGTTGGTCTTAGTTAGGATACTGTGGTGTTGGAGTCTGCTGTTGGTCTTAGTTAGGACACTGTGGGGTTGGAGTCTGTTGTTTGTCTTAGTTAGGATACTGTGGGGTTGGAGTCTGTTGTCGGTCTTAGTTAGGATACTGTGGGGTTGGAGTCTGCTGTCGGTCTTAGTTAGGATACTGTGGTGTTGGAGTCTGCTGTTGGTCTTGATTAGGACACTGTGGGGTTGGAGTCTGCTGTCGATCTTAGTTAGGACACTGTGGGGTTGGAGTCTGCTATTGGTCTTAGTTAGGATACTGTGGGGTTGGAGTCTGCTGTCAATCTTAGTTAGGACACTGTGGGGTTGGAGTCTGCTGTTGGTCTTAGTTAGGATACTGTGGGGTTGGAGTCTGCTGTTGGTCTTAGTTAGGAAACTGTGGGGTTGGAGTCTGCTGTTGGTCTTAGTTAGGACACTGTGGGGTTGGAGTCTGCTGTTGGTATTAGTTAGGACACTGTGGGGTTGGAGTCTGCTGTCGATCTTAGTTAGGACACTGTGGGGTTGGAGTCTGCTGTCGATCTTAGTTAGGACACTGTGGGGTTGGAGTCTGCTGTCGTTCTTAGTTAGGACACTGTGGGGTTGGAGTCTGCTGTCGATCTTAGTTAGGACACTGTGGGGTTGGAGTCTGCTGTCGGTCTTAGTTAGGACACTGTGGGGTTGGAGTCTACTGTCGTGTTTAGTTAGGACACTGTGGGGTTGGAGTCTGCTGTCATTCTTAGTTAAGACACTGTGGGGTTGGAGTCTGCTGTCGATCTTAGTTAGGACACTGTGGGGTTGGAGTCTGCTGTCGGTCTTAGTTAGGACACTGTGGGGTTGGAGTCTGCTGTCGTTCTTAGTTAGGACACTGTGGGGTTGGAGTCTGCTGTCGGTCTTAGTTAGGATACTGTGGGGTTGGAGTCTGCTGTCGATCTTAGTTAGGACACTGTGGGGTTGGAGTCTGCTGTTGGTCTTAGTTAGGGTACTGTGGTGTTGGAGTCTGCTGTTGGTCTTAGTTAGGACACTGTGGGGTTGGAGTCTGCTGTCGGTCTTAGTTAGGACACTGTGGGGTTGGAGTCTGCTGTCGATCTTAGTTAGGACACTGTGGGGTTGGAGTCTGCTGTTGGTCTTAGTTAGGACACTCTGGGGTTGGAGTCTGCTGTCGGTCTTAGTTAGGACACTGTGGGGTTGGAGTCTGCTGTCGGTCTTAGTTAGGACACTATGGGGTTGGAGTCTGCTGTCGATCTTAGTTAGGACACTGTGGGGTTGGAGTCTGCTGTCGGTCTTAGTTAGGACACTGTGGGGTTGGAGTCTGCTGTCGGTCTTAGTTAGGACACTGTGGGGTTGGAGTCTGCTGTCGATCTTAGTTAGGACACTGTGGGGTTGGAGTCTGCTGTCGGTCTTAGTTAGGACAATGTGGGGTTGGAGTCTGCTGTCGGTCTTAGTTAGGATACTGTGGGGTTGGAGTCTGTTATCGGTCTTAGGATACTGTGGGGTTGGAGTCTGCTATCGGTCTTAGGAAACTGTGGGGTTGGAGTCTGCTGTCGGTCTTAGTTAGGACACTGTGGGGTTGGAGTCTGCTGTCGGTCTTAGTTAGGATACTGTGGGGTTGGAGTCTGTTATCGGTCTTAGGAAACTGTGGGGTTGGAGTCCGCTGTCGGTCTTAGTTAGGATACTGTGGGGTTGGAGTCTGCTGTCGGTCTTAGTTAGGACACTGTGGGGTTGGAGTCTGTTATCGGTCTTATGATACTGTGGGGTTGGAGTCTGCTATCGGTCTTAGTTAGGATACTGTGGGGTTGGAGTCTGTTATCGGTCTTAGGATACTGTGGGTTGGAGTCTGCTATCGGTCTTAGTTAGGATACTGTGGGGTTGGAGTCTGCTGTCGGTCTTAGTTAGGATACTGTGGGGTTGGAGTCTGTTATCGGTCTTAGTTAGGATACTGTGGGGTTGGAGTCCGCTGTCGGTCTTAGTTAGGATACTGTGGGGTTGGAGTCTGCTGTCGGTCTTAGTTAGGACACTGTGGGGTTGGAGTTTGTTATCGGTCTTATGATACTGTGGGTTGGAGTCTGCTATCGGTCTTAGTTAGGATACTGTGGGGTTGGAGTCTTTTATCGGTCTTAGGATACTGTGGGTTGGAGTCTGCTGTCGGTCTTAGTTAGGATACTGTGGGATTGGAGTCTGTTATCGGTCTTAGTTAGGATACTGTGGGGTTGGAGTCTGCTGTTGGTCTTAGTTAGGACACTGTGGGGTTGGAGTCTGCTGTTGGTCTTAGTTAGGATACTTTGGGGTTGGAGTCTGCTGTCGGTCTTAGTTAGGAAACTGTGGGGTTGGAGTCTGCTGTCGGTCTTAGTTAGGACACTGTGGGGTTGGAGTCTGTTGTCGGTCTTAGTTAGGATACTGTGGGGTTGGAGTCTGCTGTCAGTCTTAGTTAGGATACTGTGGGGTTGGAGACTGCTGTTGGTCTTAGTTAGGATACTGTGGGGTTGGAGTCTGCTGTTGGTCTTAGTTAGGATACTGTGGTGTTGGAGTCTGCTGTTGGTCTTAGTTAGGACACTGTGGGGTTGGAGTCTGCTGTCGGTCTTAGTTAGGACACTATGGGGTTGGAGTCTGCTGTCGATCTTAGTTAGGACACTGTGGGGTTGGAGTCTGCTGTCGGTCTTAGTTAGGACACTGTGGGGTTGGAGTCTGCTGTCGGTCTTAGTTAGGACACTGTGGGGTTGGAGTCTGCTGTCGATCTTAGTTAGGACACTGTGGGGTTGGAGTCTGCTGTCGGTCTTAGTTAGGACAATGTGGGGTTGGATTCTGCTGTCGGTCTTAGTTAGGATACTGTGGGGTTGGAGTCTGTTATCGGTCTTAGGATACTGTGGGGTTGGAGTCTGCTATCGGTCTTAGGAAACTGTGGGGTTGGAGTCTGCTGTCGGTCTTAGTTAGGACACTGTGGGGTTGGAGTCTGCTGTCGGTCTTAGTTAGGATACTGTGGGGTTGGAGTCTGTTATCGGTCTTAGGAAACTGTGGGGTTGGAGTCCGCTGTCGGTCTTAGTTAGGATACTGTGGGATTGGAGTCTGTTATCGGTCTTAGTTAGGATACTGTGGGGTTGGAGTCTGCTGTTGGTCTTAGTTAGGACACTGTGGGGTTGGAGTCTGCTGTTGGTCTTAGTTAGGATACTTTGGGGTTGGAGTCTGCTGTCGGTCTTAGTTAGGAAACTGTGGGGTTGGAGTCTGCTGTCGGTCTTAGTTAGGACACTGTGGGGTTGGAGTCTGTTGTCGGTCTTAGTTAGGATACTGTGGGGTTGGAGTCTGCTGTCAGTCTTAGTTAGGATACTGTGGGGTTGGAGACTGCTGTTGGTCTTAGTTAGGATACTGTGGTGTTGGAGTCTGCTGTTGGTCTTAGTTAGGACACTGTGGGGTTGGAGTCTGTTGTTTGTCTTAGTTAGGATACTGTGGGGTTGGAGTCTGTTGTCGGTCTTAGTTAGGATACTGTGGGGTTGGAGTCTGCTGTCGGTCTTAGTTAGGATACTGTGGTGTTGGAGTCTGCTGTTGGTCTTGATTAGGACACTGTGGGGTTGGAGTCTGCTGTCGATCTTAGTTAGGACACTGTGGGGTTGGAGTCTGCTATTGGTCTTAGTTAGGATACTGTGGGGTTGGAGTCTGCTGTCAATCTTAGTTAGGACACTGTGGGGTTGGAGTCTGCTGTTGGTCTTAGTTAGGATACTGTGGGGTTGGAGTCTGCTGTTGGTCTTAGTTAGGAAACTGTGGGGTTGGAGTCTGCTGTTGGTCTTAGTTAGGACACTGTGGGGTTGGAGTCTGCTGTTGGTATTAGTTAGGACACTGTGGGGTTGGAGTCTGCTGTCGATCTTAGTTAGGACACTGTGGGGTTGGAGTCTGCTGTCGATCTTAGTTAGGACACTGTGGGGTTGGAGTCTGCTGTCGTTCTTAGTTAGGACACTGTGGGGTTGGAGTCTGCTGTCGATCTTAGTTAGGACACTGTGGGGTTGGAGTCTGCTGTCGGTCTTAGTTAGGACACTGTGGGGTTGGAGTCTACTGTCGTGTTTAGTTAGGACACTGTGGGGTTGGAGTCTGCTGTCATTCTTAGTTAAGACACTGTGGGGTTGGAGTCTGCTGTCGATCTTAGTTAGGACACTGTGGGGTTGGAGTCTGCTGTCGGTCTTAGTTAGGAAACTGTGGGGTTGGAGTCTGCTGTCGGTCTTAGTTAGGACACTGTGGGGTTGGAGTCTGTTGTCGGTCTTAGTTAGGATACTGTGGGGTTGGAGTCTGCTGTCAGTCTTAGTTAGGATACTGTGGGGTTGGAAACTGCTGTTGGTCTTAGTTAGGATACTGTGGTGTTGGAGTCTGCTGTTGGTCTTAGTTAGGACACTGTGGGGTTGGAGTCTGTTGTTTGTCTTAGTTAGGATACTGTGGGGTTGGAGTCTGTTGTCGGTCTTAGTTAGGATACTGTGGGGTTGGAGTCTGCTGTCGGTCTTAGTTAGGATACTGTGGTGTTGGAGTCTGCTGTTGGTCTTGATTAGGACACTGTGGGGTTGGAGTCTGCTGTCGATCTTAGTTAGGACACTGTGGGGTTGGAGTCTGCTATTGGTCTTAGTTAGGATACTGTGGGGTTGGAGTCTGCTGTCAATCTTAGTTAGGACACTGTGGGGTTGGAGTCTGCTGTTGGTCTTAGTTAGGATACTGTGGGGTTGGAGTCTGCTGTTGGTCTTAGTTAGGAAACTGTGGGGTTGGAGTCTGCTGTTGGTCTTAGTTAGGACACTGTGGGGTTGGAGTCTGCTGTTGGTATTAGTTAGGACACTGTGGGGTTGGAGTCTGCTGTCGATCTTAGTTAGGACACTGTGGGGTTGGAGTCTGCTGTCGATCTTAGTTAGGACACTGTGGGGTTGGAGTCTGCTGTCGTTCTTAGTTAGGACACTGTGGGGTTGGAGTCTGCTGTCGATCTTAGTTAGGACACTGTGGGGTTGGAGTCTGCTGTCGGTCTTAGTTAGGACACTGTGGGGTTGGAGTCTACTGTCGTGTTTAGTTAGGACACTGTGGGGTTGGAGTCTGCTGTCATTCTTAGTTAAGACACTGTGGGGTTGGAGTCTGCTGTCGATCTTAGTTAGGACACTGTGGGGTTGGAGTCTGCTGTCGGTCTTAGTTAGGACACTGTGGGGTTGGAGTCTGCTGTCGTTCTTAGTTAGGACACTGTGGGGTTGGAGTCTGCTGTCGGTCTTAGTTAGGATACTGTGGGGTTGGAGTCTGCTGTCGATCTTAGTTAGGACACTGTGGGGTTGGAGTCTGCTGTTGGTCTTAGTTAGGGTACTGTGGTGTTGGAGTCTGCTGTTGGTCTTAGTTAGGACACTGTGGGGTTGGAGTCTGCTGTCGGTCTTAGTTAGGACACTGTGGGGTTGGAGTCTGCTGTCGATCTTAGTTAGGACACTGTGGGGTTGGAGTCTGCTGTTGGTCTTAGTTAGGACACTCTGGGGTTGGAGTCTGCTGTCGGTCTTAGTTAGGACACTGTGGGGTTGGAGTCTGCTGTCGATCTTAGTTAGGACACTGTGGGGTTGGAGTCTGCTGTCGGTCTTAGTTAGGATACTGTGGGGTTGGAGTCTGCTATTGGTCTTAGTTAGGATACTGTGGGGTTGGAGTCTGCTATTGGTCTTAGTTAGGACACTGTGGGGTTGGAGTCTGCTATTGGTCTTAGTTAGGATACTGTGGGGTTGGAGTCTGTTATCGGTCTTAGGATACTGTGGGGTTGGAGTCTGCTGTCGGTCTTAGTTAGGATACTGTGGGGTTGGAGTCTGTTATCGGTCTTAGGATACTGTGGGGTTGGAGTCTGTTATCGGTCTTAGGATACTGTGGGGTTGGAGACTGCTGTTGGTCTTAGTTAGGATACTGTGGGGTTGGAGTCTGCTGTCGATCTTAGTTAGGACACTGTGGGGTTGGAGTCTGCTGTCGGTCTTAGTTAGGACACTGTGGGGTTGGTGTCTGCTGTCGTTCTTAGTTAGGACACTGTGGGGTTGGAGTCTGCTGTCAATCTTAGTTAGGACACTGTGGGGTTGGAGTCTGCTGTTGGTCTTAGTTAGGATACTGTGGGGTTGGAGTCTGCTGTTGGTCTTAGTTAGGATACTGTGGGGTTGGAGTCTGCTGTTGGTCTTAGTTAGGATACTGTGGTGTTGGAGTCTGCTGTTGGTCTTAGTTAGGACACTGTGGGGTTGGAGTCTGCTGTCGGTCTTAGTTAGGACACTATGGGGTTGGAGTCTGCTGTCGATCTTAGTTAGGACACTGTGGGGTTGGAGTCTGCTGTCGGTCTTAGTTAGGACACTGTGGGGTTGGAGTCTGCTGTCGGTCTTAGTTAGGACACTGTGGGGTTGGAGTCTGCTGTCGATCTTAGTTAGGACACTGTGGGGTTGGAGTCTGCTGTCGGTCTTAGTTAGGACAATGTGGGGTTGGAGTCTGCTGTCGGTCTTAGTTAGGATACTGTGGGGTTGGAGTCTGTTATCGGTCTTAGGATACTGTGGGGTTGGAGTCTGCTATCGGTCTTAGGAAACTGTGGGGTTGGAGTCTGCTGTCGGTCTTAGTTAGGACACTGTGGGGTTGGAGTCTGCTGTCGGTCTTAGTTAGGATACTGTGGGGTTGGAGTCTGTTATCGGTCTTAGGAAACTGTGGGGTTGGAGTCCGCTGTCGGTCTTAGTTAGGATACTGTGGGGTTGGAGTCTGCTGTCGGTCTTAGTTAGGACACTGTGGGGTTGGAGTCTGTTATCGGTCTTATGATACTGTGGGGTTGGAGTCTGCTATCGGTCTTAGTTAGGATACTGTGGGGTTGGAGTCTGTTATCGGTCTTAGGATACTGTGGGTTGGAGTCTGCTATCGGTCTTAGTTAGGATACTGTGGGGTTGGAGTCTGCTGTCGGTCTTAGTTAGGATACTGTGGGGTTGGAGTCTGTTATCGGTCTTAGTTAGGATACTGTGGGGTTGGAGTCCGCTGTCGGTCTTAGTTAGGATACTGTGGGGTTGGAGTCTGCTGTCGGTCTTAGTTAGGACACTGTGGGGTTGGAGTCTGTTATCGGTCTTATGATACTGTGGGTTGGAGTCTGCTATCGGTCTTAGTTAGGATACTGTGGGGTTGGAGTCTTTTATCGGTCTTAGGATACTGTGGGTTGGAGTCTGCTGTCGGTCTTAGTTAGGATACTGTGGGATTGGAGTCTGTTATCGGTCTTAGTTAGGATACTGTGGGGTTGGAGTCTGCTGTTGGTCTTAGTTAGGACACTGTGGGGTTGGAGTCTGCTGTTGGTCTTAGTTAGGATACTTTGGGGTTGGAGTCTGCTGTCGGTCTTAGTTAGGAAACTGTGGGGTTGGAGTCTGCTGTCGGTCTTAGTTAGGACACTGTGGGGTTGGAGTCTGTTGTCGGTCTTAGTTAGGATACTGTGGGGTTGGAGTCTGCTGTCAGTCTTAGTTAGGATACTGTGGGGTTGGAGACTGCTGTTGGTCTTAGTTAGGATACTGTGGGGTTGGAGTCTGCTGTTGGTCTTAGTTAGGATACTGTGGTGTTGGAGTCTGCTGTTGGTCTTAGTTAGGACACTGTGGGGTTGGAGTCTGCTGTCGGTCTTAGTTAGGACACTATGGGGTTGGAGTCTGCTGTCGATCTTAGTTAGGACACTGTGGGGTTGGAGTCTGCTGTCGATCTTAGTTAGGACACTGTGGGGTTGGAGTCTGCTGTCGGTCTTAGTTAGGACACTGTGGGGTTGGAGTCTGCTGTCGATCTTAGTTAGGACACTGTGGGGTTGGAGTCTGCTGTCGGTCTTAGTTAGGACAATGTGGGGTTGGATTCTGCTGTCGGTCTTAGTTAGGATACTGTGGGGTTGGAGTCTGTTATCGGTCTTAGGATACTGTGGGGTTGGAGTCTGCTATCGGTCTTAGGAAACTGTGGGGTTGGAGTCTGCTGTCGGTCTTAGTTAGGACACTGTGGGGTTGGAGTCTGCTGTCGGTCTTAGTTAGGATACTGTGGGGTTGGAGTCTGTTATCGGTCTTAGGAAACTGTGGGGTTGGAGTCCGCTGTCGGTCTTAGTTAGGATACTGTGGGGTTGGAGTCTGCTGTCGGTCTTAGTTAGGACACTGTGGGGTTGGAGTCTGTTATCGGTCTTATGATACTGTGGGGTTGGAGTCTGCTATCGGTCTTAGTTAGGATACTGTGGGGTTGGAGTCTGTTATCGGTCTTAGGATACTGTGGGTTGGAGTCTGCTATCGGTCTTAGTTAGGATACTGTGGGGTTGGAGTCTGCTGTCGGTCTTAGTTAGGATACTGTGGGGTTGGAGTCCGCTGTCGGTCTTAGTTAGGATACTGTGGGGTTGGAGTCTGCTGTCGGTCTTAGTTAGGACACTGTGGGGTTGGAGTCTGTTATCGGTCTTATGATACTGTGGGGTTGGAGTCTGCTATCGGTCTTAGTTAGGATACTGTGGGGTTGGAGTCTTTTATCGGTCTTAGGATACTGTGGGTTGGAGTCTGCTATCGGTCTTAGTTAGGATACTGTGGGGTTGGAGTCTGCTGTCGGTCTTAGTTAGGATACTGTGGGATTGGAGTCTGTTATCGGTCTTAGTTAGGATACTGTGGGGTTGGAGTCTGCTGTTGGTCTTAGTTAGGACACTGTGGGGTTGGAGTCTGCTGTTGGTCTTAGTTAGGATACTTTGGGGTTGGAGTCTGCTGTCGGTCTTAGTTAGGAAACTGTGGGGTTGGAGTCTGCTGTCGGTCTTAGTTAGGACACTGTGGGGTTGGAGTCTGTTGTCGGTCTTAGTTAGGATACTGTGGGGTTGGAGTCTGCTGTCAGTCTTAGTTAGGATACTGTGGGGTTGGAGACTGCTGTTGGTCTTAGTTAGGATACTGTGGGGTTGGAGTCTGCTGTTGGTCTTAGTTAGGACACTGTGGGGTTGGAGTCTGTTGTTTGTCTTAGTTAGGATACTGTGGGGTTGGAGTCTGCTGTCGGTCTTAGTTAGGATACTGTGGGGTTGGAGTCTGTTATCGGTCTTAGTTAGGATACTGTGGGGTTTGAGTCTGTTATCGGTCTTAGGATACTGTGGGGTTGGAGTCTGCTATCGGTCTTAGGAAACTGTGGGGTTGGAGTCTGCTGTCGGTCTTAGTTAGGACACTGTGGGGTTGGAGTCTGCTGTCGGTCTTAGTTAGGATACTGTGGGGTTGGAGTCTGTTATCGGTCTTAGGAAACTGTGGGGTTGGAGTCCGCTGTCGGTCTTAGTTAGGATACTGTGGGGTTGGAGTCTGCTGTCGGTCTTAGTTAGGACACTGTGGGGTTGGAGTCTGTTATCGGTCTTATGATACTGTGGGGTTGGAGTCTGCTATCGGTCTTAGTTAGGATACTGTGGGGTTGGAGTCTTTTATCGGTCTTAGGATACTGTGGGTTGGAGTCTGCTATCGGTCTTAGTTAGGATACTGTGGGGTTGGAGTCTGCTGTCGGTCTTAGTTAGGATACTGTGGGGTTGGAGTCTGTTATCGGTCTTAGTTAGGATACTGTGGGGTTGGAGTCTGCTGTTGGTCTTAGTTAGGATACTGTGGGGTTGGAGTCTGCTGTTGGTCTTAGTTAGGATACTGTGGGGTTGGAGTCTGTTATCGGTCTTAGTTCGGACACTTTGGGGTTGGAGTCTGCTGTCGGTCTTAGTTAGGAAACTGTGGGGTTGGAGTCTGCTGTCGGTCTTAGTTAGGACACTGTGGGGTTGGAGTCTGTTGTTGGTCTTAGTTAGGATACTGTGGGGTTGGAGTCTGCTGTCAGTCTTAGTTAGGATACTGTGGGGTTGGAGTCTGCTGTTGGTCTTAGTTAGGATACTGTGGGGTTGGAGTCTGCTGTCGGTCTAAGTTAGGATACTGTGGGGTTGGAGTCTGCTGTTGGTCTTAGTTAGGACACTGTGGGGTTGGAGTCTGTTGTTGGTCTTAGTTAGGATACTGTGGGGTTGGAGTCTGCTGTCGGTCTTAGTTAGGATACTGTGGGGTTGGAGTCTGTTATCGGTCTTAGTTAGGATACTGTGGGGTTGGAGTCTGCTATCGGTCTTAGTTAGGATACTGTGGGGTTGGAGTCTGTTGTTGGTCTTAGTTAGGATACTGTGGGGTTGGAGTCTGCTGTCGGTCTTAGTTAGGAAACTGTGGTGTTGGAGTCTGTTGTTGGTCTTAGTTAGGACACTGTGGGGTTGGAGTCTGCTGTTGGTCTTAGTTAGGACACTGTGGGGTTGGAGTCTGCTGTCAGTCTTAGTTAGGATACTGTGAGGTTGGAGTCTGTTATCGGTCTTAGTTAGGATACTGTGGGGTTGGAGTCTGCTGTTGGTCTTAGTTAGGACACTGTGGGATTGGATTCTGCTGTTGGTCTTAGTTAGGATACTTTGGGGTTGGAGTCTGCTGTCGGTCTTAGTTAGGAAACTGTGGGGTTGGAGTCTGCTGTCGGTCTTAGTTAGGACACTGTGGGTTTGGAGTCTGTTGTCGGTCTTGGTTAGGATACTGTGGGGTTGGAGTCTGTTATCGGTCTTAGTTAGGATACTGTGGGGTTGGAGTCTGTTGTTTGTCTTAGTTAGGATACTGTGGGGTTGGAGTCTGCTGTCGGTCTTAGTTAGGATACTGTGGGGTTGGAGTCTGTTATCGGTCTTAGTTAGGATACTGTGGGGTTTGAGTCTGTTATCGGTCTTAGGATACTGTGGGGTTGGAGTCTGCTATCGGTCTTAGGAAACTGTGGGGTTGGAGTCTGCTGTCGGTCTTAGTTAGGACACTGTGGGGTTGGAGTCTGCTGTCGGTCTTAGTTAGGATACTGTGGGGTTGGAGTCTGTTATCGGTCTTAGGAAACTGTGGGGTTGGAGTCCGCTGTCGGTCTTAGTTAGGATACTGTGGGGTTGGAGTCTGCTGTCGGTCTTAGTTAGGACACTGTGGGGTTGGAGTCTGTTATCGGTCTTATGATACTGTGGGGTTGGAGTCTGCTATCGGTCTTAGTTAGGATACTGTGGGGTTGGAGTCTTTTATCGGTCTTAGGATACTGTGGGTTGGAGTCTGCTATCGGTCTTAGTTAGGATACTGTGGGGTTGGAGTCTGCTGTCGGTCTTAGTTAGGATACTGTGGGGTTGGAGTCTGTTATCGGTCTTAGTTAGGATACTGTGGGGTTGGAGTCTGCTGTTGGTCTTAGTTAGGATACTGTGGGGTTGGAGTCTGCTGTTGGTCTTAGTTAGGATACTGTGGGGTTGGAGTCTGTTATCGGTCTTAGTTCGGACACTTTGGGGTTGGAGTCTGCTGTCGGTCTTAGTTAGGAAACTGTGGGGTTGGAGTCTGCTGTCGGTCTTAGTTAGGACACTGTGGGGTTGGAGTCTGTTGTTGGTCTTAGTTAGGATACTGTGGGGTTGGAGTCTACTGTCAGTCTTAGTTAGGATACTGTGGGGTTGGAGTCTGCTGTTGGTCTTAGTTAGGATACTGTGGGGTTGGAGTCTGCTGTCGGTCTAAGTTAGGATACTGTGGGGTTGGAGTCTGCTGTTGGTCTTAGTTAGGACACTGTGGGGTTGGAGTCTGTTGTTGGTCTTAGTTAGGATACTGTGGGGTTGGAGTCTGCTGTCGGTCTTAGTTAGGATACTGTGGGGTTGGAGTCTGTTATCGGTCTTAGTTAGGATACTGTGGGGTTGGAGTCTGCTATCGGTCTTAGTTAGGATACTGTGGGGTTGGAGTCTGTTGTTGGTCTTAGTTAGGATACTGTGGGGTTGGAGTCTGCTGTCGGTCTTAGTTAGGAAACTGTGGTGTTGGAGTCTGTTGTTGGTCTTAGTTAGGACACTGTGGGGTTGGAGTCTGCTGTTGGTCTTAGTTAGGACACTGTGGGGTTGGAGTCTGCTGTCAGTCTTAGTTAGGATACTGTGAGGTTGGAGTCTGTTATCGGTCTTAGTTAGGATACTGTGGGGTTGGAGTCTGCTGTTGGTCTTAGTTAGGACACTGTGGGATTGGATTCTGCTGTTGGTCTTAGTTAGGATACTTTGGGGTTGGAGTCTGCTGTCGGTCTTAGTTAGGAAACTGTGGGGTTGGAGTCTGCTGTCGGTCTTAGTTAGGACACTGTGGGGTTGGAGTCTGTTGTCGGTCTTGGTTAGGATACTGTGGGGTTGGAGTCTGTTATCGGTCTTAGTTAGGATACTGTGGGGTTGGAGTCTGTTATCGGTCTTAGGATACTGTGGGGTTGGAGTCTGCTATCGGTCTTAGGAAACTGTGGGGTTGGAGTCTGCTGTCGGTCTTAGTTAGGACACTGTGGGGTTGGAGTCTGCTGTCGGTCTTAGTTAGGACACTGTGGGGTTGGAGTCTGTTATCGGTCTTATGATACTGTGGGGTTGGAGTCTGCTATCGGTCTTAGTTAGGATACTGTGGGGTTGGAGTCTTTTATCGGTCTTAGGATACTGTGGGTTGGAGTCTGCTATCGGTCTTAGTTAGGATACTGTGGGGTTGGAGTCTGCTGTCGGTCTTAGTTAGGATACTGTGGGGTTGGAGTCTGTTATCGGTCTTAGTTAGGATACTGTGGGGTTGGAGTCTGCTGTCGGTCTTAGTTAGGATACTGTGGGGTTGGAGTCTGTTATCGGTCTTAGTTAGGATACTGTGGGGTTGGAGTCTGCTGTTGGTCTTAGTTAGGACACTGTGGGGCTGGAGTCTGCTGTTGGTCTTAGTTAGGATACTGTGGGGTTGGAGTCTGCTGTTGGTCTTAGTTAGGATACTGTGGGGTTGGAGTCTGTTATCGGTCTTAGTTAGGACACTTTGGGGTTGGAGTCTGCTGTCGGTCTTAGTTAGGAAACTGTGGGGTTGGAGTCTGCTGTCAGTCTTAGTTAGGATACTGTGGGGTTGGAGTCTGCTGTTGGTCTTAGTTAGGATACTGTGGGGTTGGAGTCTGCTGTCGGTCTAAGTTAGGATACTGTGGGGTTGGAGTCTGCTGTTGGTCTTAGTTAGGACACTGTGGGGTTGGAGTCTGTTGTTGGTCTTAGTTAGGATACAGTGGGGTTGGAGTCTGCTGTCGGTCTTAGTTAGGATACTGTGGGGTTGGAGTCTGTTATCGGTCTTAGTTAGGATACTGTGGGGTTGGAGTCTGCTATCGGTCTTAGTTAGGACACTGTGGGGTTGGAGTCTGTTGTTGGTCTTAGTTAGGATACTGTGGGGTTGGAGTCTGCTGTCGGTCTTAGTTAGGAAACTGTGGTGTTGGAGTCTGTTGTTGGTCTTAGTTAGGACACTGTGGGGTTGGAGTCTGCTGTTGGTCTTAGTTAGGACACTGTGGGGTTGGAGTCTGCTATTGGTCTTAGTTAGGATACTGTGGGGTTGGAGTCTGCTGGCGGTCTTAGTTAGGACACTGTGGGGTTGGAGTCTGTTGTTGGTCTTAGTTAGGATACTGTGGGGTTGGAGTCTGCTGTCAGTCTTAGTTAGGATACTGTGAGGTTGGAGTCTGCTGTCAGTCTTAGTTAGGAAACTGTGGTGTTGGAGTCTGCTGTTGGTCTTAGTTAGGACACTGTGGGGTTGGAGTCTGCTGTTGGTCTTAGTTAGGACACTGTGGGGTTGGAGTCTGCTGTCGATCTTAGTTAGGACACTGTGGGGTTGGAGTCTGCTGTCGTTCTTAGTTAGGACACTGTGGGGTTGGAGTCTGCTGTCGATCTTAGTTAGGACACTGTGGGGTTGGAGTCTGCTGTCGGTCTTAGTAAGGACACTGTGGGGTTGGAGTCTACTGTCGTTTTTAGTTAGGACACTGTGGGGTTGGAGTCTGCTGTCATTCTTAGTTAAGACACTGTGGGGTTGGAGTCTGCTGTCGGTCTTAGTTAGGACACTGTGGGGTTGGAGTCTGCTGTCAGTCTTAGTTAGGATACTGTGGGGTTGGAGTCTGCTGTTGGTCTTAGTTAGGATACTGTGGGGTTGGAGTCTGCTGTCGGTCTAAGTTAGGATACTGTGGGGTTGGAGTCTGCTGTTGGTCTTAGTTAGGACACTGTGGGGTTGGAGTCTGTTGTTGGTCTTAGTTAGGATACTGTGGGGTTGGAGTCTGCTGTCGGTCTTGGTTAGGATACTGTGGGGTTGGAGTCTGTTATCGGTCTTAGTTAGGATACTGTGGGGTTGGAGTCTGCTATCGGTCTTAGTTAGGATACTGTGGGGTTGGAGTCTGTTGTTGGTCTTAGTTAGGATACTGTGGGGTTGGAGTCTGCTGTCGGTCTTAGTTAGGAAACTGTGGTGTTGGAGTCTGTTGTTGGTCTTAGTTAGGACACTGTGGGGTTGGAGTCTGCTGTTGGTCTTAGTTAGGACACTGTGGGGTTGGAGTCTGCTGTCAGTCTTAGTTAGGATACTGTGAGGTTGGAGTCTGTTATCGGTCTTAGTTAGGATACTGTGGGGTTGGAGTCTGCTGTTGGTCTTAGTTAGGACACTGTGGGATTGGATTCTGCTGTTGGTCTTAGTTAGGATACTTTGGGGTTGGAGTCTGCTGTCGGTCTTAGTTAGGAAACTGTGGGGTTGGAGTCTGCTGTCGGTCTTAGTTAGGACACTGTGGGGTTGGAGTCTGTTGTCGGTCTTGGTTAGGATACTGTGGGGTTGGAGTCTGTTATCGGTCTTAGTTAGGATACTGTGGGGTTGGAGTCTGTTATCGGTCTTAGGATACTGTGGGGTTGGAGTCTGCTATCGGTCTTAGGAAACTGTGGGGTTGGAGTCTGCTGTCGGTCTTAGTTAGGACACTGTTGGGTTGGAGTCTGCTGTCGGTCTTAGTTAGGATACTGTGGGGTTGGAGTCTGTTATCGGTCTTAGGAAACTGTGGGGTTGGAGTCCGCTGTCGGTCTTAGTTAGGATACTGTGGGGTTGGAGTCTGCTGTCGGTCTTAGTTAGGACACTGTGGGGTTGGAGTCTGTTATCGGTCTTATGATACTGTGGGGTTGGAGTCTGCTATCGGTCTTAGTTAGGATACTGTGGGGTTGGAGTCTTTTATCGGTCTTAGGATACTGTGGGTTGGAGTCTGCTATCGGTCTTAGTTAGGATACTGTGGGGTTGGAGTCTGCTGTCGGTCTTAGTTAGGATACTGTGGGGTTGGAGTCTGTTATCGGTCTTAGTTAGGATACTGTGGGGTTGGAGTCTGCTGTTGGTCTTAGTTAGGACACTGTGGGGCTGGAGTCTGCTGTTGGTCTTAGTTAGGATACTGTGGGGTTGGAGTCTGCTGTTGGTCTTAGTTAGGATACTGTGGGGTTGGAGTCTGTTATCGGTCTTAGTTAGGACACTTTGGGGTTGGAGTCTGCTGTCGGTCTTAGTTAGGAAACTGTGGGGTTGGAGTCTGCTGTCAGTCTTAGTTAGGATACTGTGGGGTTGGAGTCTGCTGTTGGTCTTAGTTAGGATACTGTGGGGTTGGAGTCTGCTGTCGGTCTAAGTTAGGATACTGTGGGGTTGGAGTCTGCTGTTGGTCTTAGTTAGGACACTGTGGGGTTGGAGTCTGTTGTTGGTCTTAGTTAGGATACAGTGGGGTTGGAGTCTGCTGTCGGTCTTAGTTAGGATACTGTGGGGTTGGAGTCTGTTATCGGTCTTAGTTAGGATACTGTGGGGTTGGAGTCTGCTATCGGTCTTAGTTAGGACACTGTGGGGTTGGAGTCTGTTGTTGGTCTTAGTTAGGATACTGTGGGGTTGGAGTCTGCTGTCGGTCTTAGTTAGGAAACTGTGGTGTTGGAGTCTGTTGTTGGTCTTAGTTAGGACACTGTGGGGTTGGAGTCTGCTGTTGGTCTTAGTTAGGACACTGTGGGGTTGGAGTCTGCTATTGGTCTTAGTTAGGATACTGTGGGGTTGGAGTCTGCTGGCGGTCTTAGTTAGGACACTGTGAGGTTGGAGTCTGTTGTTGGTCTTAGTTAGGATACTGTGGGGTTGGAGTCTGCTGTCAGTCTTAGTTAGGATACTGTGAGGTTGGAGTCTGCTGTCAGTCTTAGTTAGGAAACTGTGGTGTTGGAGTCTGCTGTTGGTCTTAGTTAGGACACTGTGGGGTTGGAGTCTGCTGTTGGTCTTAGTTAGGACACTGTGGGGTTGGAGTCTGCTGTCGATCTTAGTTAGGACACTGTGGGGTTGGAGTCTGCTGTCGTTCTTAGTTAGGACACTGTGGGGTTGGAGTCTGCTGTCGATCTTAGTTAGGACACTGTGGGGTTGGAGTCTGCTGTCGGTCTTAGTAAGGACACTGTGGGGTTGGAGTCTACTGTCGTTTTTAGTTAGGACACTGTGGGGTTGGAGTCTGCTGTCATTTTTAGTTAAGACACTGTGGGGTTGGAGTCTGCTGTCGATCTTAGTTAGGACACTGTGGGGTTGGAGTCTGCTGTCGGTCTTAGTTAGGACACTGTGGGGTTGGTGTCTGCTGTCGTTCTTAGTTAGGACACTGTGGGGTTGGAGTCTGCTGTCAATCTTAGTTAGGACACTGTGGGGTTGGAGTCTGCTGTTGGTCTTAGTTAGGATACTGTGGGGTTGGAGTCTGCTGTTGGTCTTAGTTAGGATACTGTGGGGTTGGAGTCTGCTGTTGGTCTTAGTTAGGATACTGTGGTGTTGGAGTCAGCTGTTGGTCTTAGTTAGGACACTGTGGGGTTGGAGTCTGCTGTCGGTCTTAGTTAGGACACTATGGGGTTGGAGTCTGCTGTCGATCTTAGTTAGGACACTGTGGGGTTGGAGTCTGCTGTCGGTCTTAGTTAGGACACTGTGGGGTTGGAGTCTGCTGTCGGTCTTAGTTAGGACACTGTGGAGTTGGAGTCTGCTGTCGATCTTAGTTAGGACACTGTGGGGTTGGAGTCTGCTGTCGGTCTTAGTTAGGACAATGTGGGGTTGGAGTCTGCTGTCGGTCTTAGTTAGGATACTGTGGGGTTGGAGTCTGCTGTCGGTCTTAGTTAGGATACTGTGGGGTTGGAGTCTGCTATTGGTCTTAGTTAGGATACTGTGGGGTTGGAGTCTGCTATTGGTCTTAGTTAGGACACTGTGGGGTTGGAGTCTGCTATTGGTCAAAGTTAGGATACTGTGGGGTTGGAGTCTGCTGTCGGTCTTAGTTAGGATACTGTGGGGTTGGAGTCTGTTATCGGTCTTAGGATACTGTGGGGTTGGATTCTGCTATCGGTCTTAGGAAACTGTGGGGTTGGAGTCTGCTGTCGGTCTTAGTTAGGACACTGTGGGGTTGGAGTCTGCTGTCGGTCTTAGTTAGGATACTGTGGGGTTGGAGTCTGTTATCGGTCTTAGGATACTGTGGGGTTGGAGTCTGCTATCGGTCTTAGGAAACTGTGGGGTTGGAGTCTGCTGTCGGTCTTAGTTAGGACACTGTGGGGTTGGAGTCTGCTGTCGGTCTTAGTTAGGACACTGTGGGGTTGGAGTCTGCTGTTGGTCTTAGTTAGGACACTGTGGGGTTGGAGTCTGCTGTCGATCTTAGTTAGGACACTGTGGGGTTGGAGTCTGCTGTCGTTCTTAGTTAGGACACTGTGGGGGTTGGAGTCTGCTGTCGATCTTAGTTAGGACACTGTGGGGTTGGAGTCTGCTGTCGATCTTAGTAAGGACACTGTGGGGTTGGAGTCTACTGTCATTCTTAGTTAAGACACTGTGGGGTTGGAGTCTGCTGTCGATCTTAGTTAGGACACTGTGGGGTTGGAGTCTGCTGTCGGTCTTAGTTAGGACACTGTGGGGTTGGTGTCTGCTGTCGTTCTTAGTTAGGACACTGTGGGGTTGGAGTCTGCTGTCAATCTTAGTTAGGACACTGTGGGGTTGGAGTCTGCTGTTGGTCTTAGTTAGGATACTGTGGGGTTGGAGTCTGCTGTTGGTCTTAGTTAGGATACTGTGGGGTTGGAGTCTGCTGTTGGTCTTAGTTAGGATACTGTGGTGTTGGAGTCTGCTGTTGGTCTTAGTTAGGACACTGTGGGGTTGGAGTCTGCTGTCGGTCTTAGTTAGGACACTATGGGGTTGGAGTCTGCTGTCGATCTTAGTTAGGACACTGTGGGGTTGGAGTCTGCTGTCGGTCTTAGTTAGGACACTGTGGGGTTGGAGTCTGCTGTCGGTCTTAGTTAGGACACTGTGGGGTTGGAGTCTGCTGTCGATCTTAGTTAGGACACTGTGGGGTTGGAGTCTGCTGTCGGTCTTAGTTAGGACAATGTGGGGTTGGAGTCTGCTGTCGGTCTTAGTTAGGATACTGTGGGGTTGGAGTCTGCTGTCGGTCTTAGTTAGGATACTGTGGGGTTGGAGTCTGCTATTGGTCTTAGTTAGGATACTGTGGGGTTGGAGTCTGCTATTGGTGTTAGTTAGGACACTGTGGGGTTGGAGTCTGCTGTTGGTCTTAGTTAGGATACTGTGGGGTTGGAGTCTGCTGTTGGTCTTAGTTAGGATACTGTGGTGTTGGAGTCTGCTGTTGGTCTTAGTTAGGACACTGTGGGGTTGGAGTCTGCTGTCGGTCTTAGTTAGGACACTGTGGGGTTGGAGTCTGCTGTCGATCTTAGTTAGGACACTGTGGGGTTGGAGTCTGCTGTCGGTCTTAGTTAGGACACTGTGGGGTTGGAGTCTGCTGTCGGTCTTAGTTAGGACACTGTGGGGTTGGAGTCTGCTGTCGATCTTAGTTAGGACACTGTGGGGTTGGAGTCTGCTGTCGGTCTTAGTTAGGACAATGTGGGGTTGGAGTCTGCTGTCGGTCTTAGTTAGGATACTGTGGGGTTGGAGTCTGCTGTCGGTCTTAGTTAGGATACTGTGGGGTTGGAGTCTGCTATTGGTCTTAGTTAGGATACTGTGGGGTTGGAGTCTGCTATTGGTCTTAGTTAGGACACTGTGGGGTTGGAGTCTGCTATTGGTCTTAGTTAGGATACTGTGGGGTTGGAGTCTGCTATCGGTCTTAGTTAGGATACTGTGGGGTTGGAGTCTGCTGTCGGTCTTAGTTAGGATACTGTGGGGTTGGAGTCTGTTATCGGTCTTAGGATACTGTGGGGTTGGAGTCTGCTATCGGTCTTAGGAAACTGTGGGGTTGGAGTCTGCTGTCGGTCTTAGTTAGGATACTGTGGGGTTGGAGTCTGCTATTGGTCTTAGTTAGGATACTGTGGGGTTGGAGTCTGCTATTGGTCTTAGTTAGGACACTGTGGGGTTGGAGTCTGCTATTGGTCAAAGTTAGGATACTGTGGGGTTGGAGTCTGCTGTCGGTCTTAGTTAGGATACTGTGGGGTTGGAGTCTGTTATCGGTCTTAGGATACTGTGGGGTTGGAGTCTGCTATCGGTCTTAGGAAACTGTGGGGTTGGAGTCTGCTGTCGGTCTTAGTTAGGACACTGTGGGGTTGGAGTCTGCTGTCGGTCTTAGTTAGGATACTGTGGGGTTGGAGTCTGTTATCGGTCTTAGGATACTGTGGGGTTGGAGTCTGCTATCGGTCTTAGGAAACTGTGGGGTTGGAGTCTGCTGTCGGTCTTAGTTAGGACACTGTGGGGTTGGAGTCTGCTGTCGGTCTTAGTTAGGACACTGTGGGGTTGGAGTCTGCTGTTGGTCTTAGTTAGGACACTGTGGGGTTGGAGTCTGCTGTCGATCTTAGTTAGGACACTGTGGGGTTGGAGTCTGCTGTCGTTCTTAGTTAGGACACTGTGGGGTTGGAGTCTGCTGTCGATCTTAGTTAGGACACTGTGGGGTTGGAGTCTGCTGTCGATCTTAGTAAGGACACTGTGGGGTTGGAGTCTACTGTCATTCTTAGTTAAGACACTGTGGGGTTGGAGTCTGCTGTCGATCTTAGTTAGGACACTGTGGGGTTGGAGTCTGCTGTCGGTCTTAGTTAGGACACTGTGGGGTTGGTGTCTGCTGTCGTTCTTAGTTAGGACACTGTGGGGTTGGAGTCTGCTGTCAATCTTAGTTAGGACACTGTGGGGTTGGAGTCTGCTGTTGGTCTTAGTTAGGATACTGTGGGGTTGGAGTCTGCTGTTGGTCTTAGTTAGGATACTGTGGGGTTGGATTCTGCTGTTGGTCTTAGTTAGGATACTGTGGTGTTGGAGTCTGCTGTTGGTCTTAGTTAGGACACTGTGGGGTTGGAGTCTGCTGTCGGTCTTAGTTAGGACACTATGGGGTTGGAGTCTGCTGTCGATCTTAGTTAGGACACTGTGGGGTTGGAGTCTGCTGTCGGTCTTAGTTAGGACACTGTGGGGTTGGAGTCTGCTGTCGGTCTTAGTTAGGACACTGTGGGGTTGGAGTCTGCTGTCGATCTTAGTTAGGACACTGTGGGGTTGGAGTCTGCTGTCGGTCTTAGTTAGGACAATGTGGGGTTGGAGTCTGCTGTCGGTCTTAGTTAGGATACTGTGGGGTTGGAGTCTGCTGTCGGTCTTAGTTAGGATACTGTGGGGTTGGAGTCTGCTATTGGTCTTAGTTAGGATACTGTGGGGTTGGAGTCTGCTATTGGTGTTAGTTAGGACACTGTGGGGTTGGAGTCTGCTGTTGGTCTTAGTTAGGATACTGTGGGGTTGGAGTCTGCTGTTGGTCTTAGTTAGGATACTGTGGTGTTGGAGTCTGCTGTTCGTCTTAGTTAGGACACTGTGGGGTTGGAGTCTGCTGTCGGTCTTAGTTAGGACACTGTGGGGTTGGAGTCTGCTGTCGATCTTAGTTAGAACACTGTGGGGTTGGAGTCTGCTGTCGGTCTTAGTTAGGACACTGTGGGGTTGGAGTCTGCTGTCGGTCTTAGTTAGGACACTGTGGGGTTGGAGTCTGCTGTCGATCTTAGTTAGGACACTGTGGGGTTGGATTCTGCTGTCGGTCTTAGTTAGGACAATGTGGGGTTGGAGTCTGCTGTCGGTCTTAGTTAGGATACTGTGGGGTTGGAGTCTGCTGTCGGTCTTAGTTAGGATACTGTGGGGTTGGAGTCTGCTATTGGTCTTAGTTAGGATACTGTGGGGTTGGAGTCTGCTATTGGTCTTAGTTAGGACACTGTGGGGTTGGAGTCTGCTATTGGTCTTAGTTAGGATACTGTGGGGTTGGAGTCTGCTATCGGTCTTAGTTAGGATACTGTGGGGTTGGAGTCTGCTGTCGGTCTTAGTTAGGATACTGTGGGGTTGGAGTCTGTTATCGGTCTTAGGATACTGTGGGGTTGGAGTCTGCTATCGGTCTTAGGAAACTGTGGGGTTGGAGTCTGCTGTCGGTCTTAGTTAGGACACTGTGGGGTTGGAGTCTGCTGTCGGTCTTAGTTAGGATACTGTGGGGTTGGAGTCTGTTATCGGTCTTAGGATACTGTGGGGTTGGAGTCTGCTATCGGTCTTAGGAAACTGTGGGGTTGGAGTCTGCTGTCGGTCTTAGTTAGGACACTGTGGGGTTGGAGTCTGCTGTCGGTCTTAGTTAGGACACTGTGGGGTTGGAGTCTGCTGTTGGTCTTAGTTAGGACACTGTCTGGTTGGAGTCTGCTGTCGATCTTAGTTAGGACACTGTGGGGTTGGAGTCTGCTGTCGTTCTTAGTTAGGACACTGTGGGGTTGGAGTCTGCTGTCGATCTTAGTTAGGACACTGTGGGGTTGGAGTCTGCTGTCGTTCTTAGTTAGGACACTGTGGGGTTGGAGTCTGCTGTCGATCTTAGTTAGGACACTGTGGGGTTGGAGTCTGCTGTCGGTCTTAGTAAGGACACTGTGGGGTTGGAGTCTACTGTCGTTTTTAGTTAGGACACTGTGGGGTTGGAGTCTGCTGTCATTCTTAGTTAAGACACTGTGGGGTTGGAGTCTGCTGTCGATCTTAGTTAGGACACTGTGGGGTTGGAGTCTGCTGTCGGTCTTAGTTAGGACACTGTGGGGTTGGTGTCTGCTGTCGTTCTTAGTTAGGACACTGTGGGGTTGGAGTCTGCTGTCAATCTTAGTTAGGACACTGTGGGGTTGGAGTCTGCTGTTGGTCTTAGTTAGGATACTGTGGGGTTGGAGTCTGCTGTTGGTCTTAGTTAGGATACTGTGGGGTTGGAGTCTGCTGTTGATCTTAGTTAGGATACTGTGGTGTTGGAGTCTGCTGTTGGTCTTAGTTAGGACACTGTGGGGTTGGAGTCTGCTGTCGGTCTTAGTTAGGACACTATGGGGTTGGAGTCTGCTGTCGATCTTAGTTAGGACACTGTGGGGTTGGAGTCTGCTGTCGGTCTTAGTTAGGACACTGTGGGGTTGGAGTCTGCTGTCGGTCTTAGTTAGGACACTGTGGGGTTGGAGTCTGCTGTCGATCTTAGTTAGGACACTGTGGGGTTGGAGTCTGCTGTCGGTCTTAGTTAGGACAATGTGGGGTTGGAGTCTGCTGTCGGTCTTAGTTAGGATACTGTGGGGTTGGAGTCTGCTGTCGGTCTTAGTTAGGATACTGTGGGGTTGGAGTCTGCTATTGGTCTTAGTTAGGATACTGTGGGGTTGGAGTCTGCTATTGGTGTTAGTTAGGACACTGTGGGGTTGGAGTCTGCTGTTGGTCTTAGTTAGGATACTGTGGGGTTGGAGTCTGCTGTTGGTCTTAGTTAGGATACTGTGGTGTTGGAGTCTGCTGTTGGTCTTAGTTAGGACACTGTGGGGTTGGAGTCTGCTGTCGGTCTTAGTTAGGACACTGTGGGGTTGGAGTCTGCTGTCGATCTTAGTTAGGACACTGTGGGGTTGGAGTCTGCTGTCGGTCTTAGTTAGGACACTGTGGGGTTGGAGTCTGCTGTCGGTCTTAGTTAGGACACTGTGGGGTTGGAGTCTGCTGTCGATCTTAGTTAGGACACTGTGGGGTTGGAGTCTGCTATTGGTCTTAGTTAGGATACTGTGGGGTTGGAGTCTGCTATTGGTCTTAGTTAGGATACTGTGGGGTTGGAGTCTGCTATTGGTCTTAGTTAGGACACTGCGGGGTTGGAGTCTGCTATTGGTCTTAGTTAGGATACTGTGGGGTTGGAGTCTGCTATCGGTCTTAGTTAGGATACTGTGGGGTTGGAGTCTGCTGTCGGTCTTAGTTAGGATACTGTGGGGTTGGAGTCTGTTATCGGTCTTAGGATACTGTGGGGTTGGAGTCTGCTATCGGTCTTAGGAAACTGTGGGGTTGGAGTCTGCTGTCGGTCTTAGTTAGGACACTGTGGGGTTGGAGTCTGCTGTCGGTCTTAGTTAGGATACTGTGGGGTTGGAGTCTGTTATCGGTCTTAGGATACTGTGGGGTTGGAGTCTGCTATCGGTCTTAGGAAACTGGGGGGTTGGAGTCTGCTGTCGGTCTTAGTTAGGACACTGTGGGGTTGGAGTCTGCTGTCGGTCTTAGTTAGGACACTGTGGGGTTGGAGTCTGCTGTTGGTCTTAGTTAGGACACTGTCTGGTTGGAGTCTGCTGTCGATCTTAGTTAGGACACTGTGGGGTTGGAGTCTGCTGTCGTTCTTAGTTAGGACACTGTGGGGTTGGAGTCTGCTGTCGATCTTAGTTAGGACACTGTGGGGTTGGAGTCTGCTGTCGGTCTTAGTAAGGACACTGTGGGGTTGGAGTCTACTGTCGTTTTTAGTTAGGACACTGTGGGGTTGGAGTCTGCTGTCATTCTTAGTTAAGACACTGTGGGGTTGGAGTCTGCTGTCGATCTTAGTTAGGACACTGTGGGGTTGGAGTCTGCTGTCGGTCTTAGTTAGGACACTGTGGGGTTGGTGTCTGCTGTCGTTCTTAGTTAGGACACTGTGGGGTTGGAGTCTGCTGTCAATCTTAGTTAGGACACTGTGGGGTTGGAGTCTGCTGTTGGTCTTAGTTAGGACACTGTGGGGTTGGAGTCTGCTGTCGATCTTAGTTAGGACACTGTGGGGTTGGAGTCTGCTGTCGGTCTTAGTAAGGACACTGTGGGGTTGGAGTCTACTGTCGTTTTTAGTTAGGACACTGTGGGGTTGGAGTCTGCTGTCATTCTTAGTTAAGACACTGTGGGGTTGGAGTGTGCTGTCGATCTTAGTTAGGACACTGTGGGGTTGGAGTCTGCTGTCGGTCTTAGTTAGGACACTGTGGGGTTGGTGTCTGCTGTCGTTCTTAGTTAGGACACTGTGGGGTTGGAGTCTGCTGTCAATCTTAGTTAGGACACTGTGGGGTTGGAGTCTGCTGTTGGTCTTAGTTAGGATACTGTGGGGTTGGAGTCTGCTGTTGGTCTTAGTTAGGATACTGTGGGGTTGGAGTCTGCTGTTGGTCTTAGTTAGGATACTGTGGTGTTGGAGTCTGCTGTTGGTCTTAGTTAGGACACTGTGGGGTTGGAGTCTGCTGTCGGTCTTAGTTAGGACACTATGGGGTTGGAGTCTGCTGTCGATCTTAGTTAGGACATTGTGGGGTTGGAGTCTGCTGTCGGTCTTAGTTAGGACACTGTGGGGTTGGAGTCTGCTGTCGGTCTTAGTTAGGACATTGTGGGGTTGGAGTCTGCTGTCGATCTTAGTTAGGACACTGTGGGGTTGGAGTCTGCTGTCGGTCTTAGTTAGGACAATGTGGGGTTGGAGTCTGCTGTCGGTCTTAGTTAGGATACTGTGGGGTTGGAGTCTGCTGTCGGTCTTAGTTAGGATACTGTGGGGTTGGAGTCTGCTATTGGTCTTAGTTAGGACACTGTGGGGTTGGAGTCTGCTGTTGGTCTTAGTTAGGATACTGTGGGGTTGGAGTCTGCTGTTGGTCTTAGTTAGGATACTGTGGTGTTGGAGTCTGCTGTTGGTCTTAGTTAGGACACTGTGGGGTTGGAGTCTGCTGTCGGTCTTAGTTAGGACACTGTGGGGTTGGAGTCTGCTGTCGATCTTAGTTAGGACACTGTGGGGTTGGAGTCTGCTGTCGGTCTTAGTTAGGACACTGTGGGGTTGGAGTCTGCTGTCGGTCTTAGTTAGGACACTGTGGGGTTGGAGTCTGCTGTCGATCTTATTTAGGACACTGTGGGGTTGGAGTCTGCTGTCGGTCTTAGTTAGGACAATGTGGGGTTGGAGTCTGCTGTCGGTCTTAGTTAGGATACTGTGGGGTTGGAGTCTGCTGTCGGTCTTAGTTAGGATACTGTGGGGTTGGAGTCTGCTATTGGTCTTAGGATACTGTGGGGTTGGAGTCTGCTATTGGTCTTAGTTAGGACACTGTGGGGTTGGAGTCTGCTATTGGTCTTAGTTAGGATACTGTGGGGTTGGAGTCTGCTATCGGTCTTAGTTAGGATACTGTGGGGTTGGAGTCTGCTGTCGGTCTTAGTTAGGATACTGTGGGGTTGGAGTCTGTTATCGGTCTTAGGATACTGTGGGGTTGGAGTCTGCTATCGGTCTTAGGAAACTGTGGGGTTGGAGTCTGCTGTCGGTCTTAGTTAGGACACTGTGGGGTTGGAGTCTGCTGTCGGTCTTAGTTAGGATACTGTGGGGTTGGAGTCTGTTATCGGTCTTAGGAAACTGTGGGGTTGGAGTCTGCTATCGGTCTTAGGAAACTGTGGGGTTGGAGTCTGCTGTCGGTCTTAGTTAGGACACTGTGGGGTTGGAGGCTGCTGTTGGTCTTAGTTAGGACACTGTCTGGTTGGAGTCTGCTGTCGATCTTAGTTAGGACACTGTGGGGTTGGAGTCTGCTGTCGTTCTTAGTTAGGACACTGTGGGGTTGGAGTCTGCTCTCGATCTTAGTTAGGACACTGTGGGGTTGGAGTCTGCTGTTGGTCTTAGTAAGGACACTGTGGGGTTGGAGTCTACTGTCGTTTTTAGTTAGGACACTGTGGGGTTGGAGTCTGCTGTCATTCTTAGTTAAGACACTGTGGGGTTGGAGTCTGCTGTCGATCTTAGTTAGGACACTGTGGGGTTGGAGTCTGCTGTCGGTCTTAGTTAGGACACTGTGGGGTTGGTGTCTGCTGTCGTTCTTAGTTAGGACACTGTGGGGTTGGAGTCTGCTGTCAATCTTAGTTAGGACACTGTGGGGTTGGAGTCTGCTGTTGGTCTTAGTTAGGATACTGTGGGGTTGGAGTCTGCTGTTGGTCTTAGTTAGGATACTGTGGGGTTGGAGTCTGCTGTTGGTCTTAGTTAGGATACTGTGGTGTTTGAGTCTGCTGTTGGTCTTAGTTAGGACACTGTGGGGTTGGAGTCTGCTGTCGGTCTTAGTTAGGACACTATGGGGTTGGAGTCTGCTGTCGATCTTAGTTAGGACACTGTGGGGTTGGAGTCTGCTGTCGGTCTTAGTTAGGACACTGTGGGGTTGGAGTCTGCTGTCGGTCTTAGTTAGGACACTGTGGGGTTGGAGTCTGCTGTCGGTCTTAGTTAGGACAATGTTGGGTTGGAGTCTGCTGTCGGTCTTAGTTAGGATACTGTGGGGTTGGAGTCTGCTGTCGGTCTTAGTTAGGATACTGTGGGGTTGGAGTCTGCTATTGGTCTTAGTTAGGATACTGTGGGGTTGGAGTCTGCTATTGGTCTTTGTTAGGACACTGTGGGGTTGGAGTCTGCTATTGGTCTTAGTTAGGATACTGTGGGGTTGGAGTCTGTTATCGGTCTTAGGATACTGTGGGGTTGGAGTCTGCTGTCGGTCTTAGTTAGGATACTGTGGGGTTGGAGTCTGTTATCGGTCTTAGGATACTGTGGGGTTGGAGTCTGCTATCGGTCTTAGGAAACTGTGGGGTTGGAGTCTGCTGTCGGTCTTAGTTAGGACACTGTGGGGTTGGAGTCTGCTGTCGGTCTTAGTTAGGATACTGTGGGGTTGGAGTCTGTTATCGGTCTTAGGAAACTGTGGGGTTGGAGTCCGCTGTCGGTCTTAGTTAGGATACTGTGGGGTTGGAGTCTGCTGTCGGTCTTAGTTAGGACACTGTGGGGTTGGAGTCTGTTATCGGTCTTATGATACTGTGGGTTTGGAGTCTGCTATCGGTCTTAGTTAGGATACTGTGGGGTTGGAGTCTGTTATCGGTCTTAGGATACTGTGGGTTGGAGTCTGCTATCGGTCTTAGTTAGGATACTGTGGGGTTGGAGTCTGCTGTCGGTCTTAGTTAGGATACTTTGGGGTTGGAGTCTGTTATCGGTCTTAGTTAGGATACTGTGGGGTTGGAGTCTGCTGTTGGTCTTAGTTAGGACACTGTGGGGTTGGAGCCTGTTATCGGTCTTAGTTAGGATACTGTGGGGTTGGAGTCTGCTGTTGGTCTTAGTTAGGACACTGTGGGGTTGGAGTCTGCTGTTGGTCTTAGTTAGGATACTGTGGGGTTGGAGTCTGCTGTTGGTCTTAGTTAGGATACTGTGGGGTTGGAGTCTGTTATCGGTCTTAGTTAGGACACTTTGGGGTTGGAGTCTGCTGTCGGTCTTAGTTAGGAAACTGTGGGGTTGGAGTCTGCTGTCGGTCTTAGTTAGGACACTGTGGGGTTGGAGTCTGTTGTTGGTCTTAGTTAGGATACTGTGGGGTTGGAGTCTGCTGTCAGTCTTAGTTAGGATACTGTGGGTTGGAGTCTGCTGTTGGTCTTAGTTAGGATACTGTGGGGTTGGAGTCTGCTGTCGGTCTTAGTTAGGATACTGTGGGGTTGGAGTCTGTTATCGGTCTTAGTTAGGATACTGTGGGGTTGGAGTCTGCTATCGGTCTTAGTTAGGATACTGTGGGGTTGGAGTCTGTTGTTTGTCTTAGTTAGGATACTGTGGGGTTGGAGTCTGCTGTCGGTCTTAGTTAGGAAACTGTGGTGTTGGAGTCTGTTTTTTTGTCTCAGTTAGGACACTGTGGGGTTGGAGTCTGATGTTGGTCTTAGTTAGGACACTGTGGGGTTGGAGTCTGCTATTGGTCTTAGTTAGGATACTGTGGGGTTGGAGTCTGCTGGTGGTCTTAGTTAGGACACTGTGGGGTTGGAGTCTGTTGGTGGTCTTAGTTAGGATACTGTGGGGTTGGAGTCTGCTGTCAGTCTTAGTTAGGATACTGTGGGGTTGGAGTCTGCTGTTGGTCTTAGTTAGGATACTGTGGGGTTGGAGTCTGCTGTCAGTCTTAGTTAGGATACTGTGGGGTTGGAGTCTGCTGTCGATCTTAGTTAGGATACTGTGGGGTTGGAGTCTGCTATTGGTCTTAGTTAGGACACTGTGGGGTTGGAGTCTGCTATTGGTCTTAGTTAGGATACTGTGGGGTTGGAGTTTGCTGTCGGTCTTAGTTAGGACACTGTGGGGTTGGAGTCTGTTGTCAATCTTAGTTAGGATATTGTGGGGTTGGAGTCTGTTCTTGGTCTTAGTTAGGACACTGTGGGGTTGGAGTCTGTTGTCAATCTTAGTTAGGATACTGTGGGGTTGGAGTCTGTTGTCGGTCTTAGTTAGGATGCTGTGGGGTTGGAGTCTGCTATTGGTCTTAGTTAGGATACCGTGGGGTTGGAGTCTGTTGTCGGTCTTAGTTAGGATACTGTGGGGTTGGAGTCTGCTGTTGATCTTAGTTATGACACTGTGGGATTGGAGTCTGTTGTTGGTCTTAGTTAGGACATTGTGGGGTTGGAGTCTGCTGTTGGTCTTAGTTAGGACACTGTGGAGTTGGAGTCTGCTGTTGGTCTTAGTTAGGATACTGTGGGGTTGTAGTCTGCTGTCGGTCTTAGTTAGGATAACTCTGGGGTTGGAGTCTGCTGTCGGTCTTAGTTAGGATACTGTGGGGTTGGAGTCTGCTGTCGGTCTTAGTTAGGACACTGTGGGGTTGGAGTCTGCTATTGGTCTTAGTTAGGACACTGTGGGGTTGGAGTCTGTTGTTCGTCTTAGTTAGGATACTGTGGGGTTGGAGTCTGCTGTCAGTCTTAGTTAGGATACTGTGGGGTTGGAGTCTGCTGTCGGTCTTAGTTAGGATACTGTGGGGTTGGAGTCTGATGTCAGTCTTAGTTAGGATACTGTGGGGTTGGAGTCTGCTGTCAGTCTTAGTTAGGATACTGTGGTGTTGGAGTCTGCTGTCCGTCTTAGTTAGGATACTGTGGGGTTGGAGTCTGCTGTCGGTCTTAGTTAGGATACTGTGGAGTTGGAGTCTGCTATTGGTCTTAGTTAGGATACTGTGGGGTTGGAGTCTGCTGTTGGTCTTAGTTAGGATACTGTGGGGTTGGAGTCTGCTATTGGTCTTAGTTAGGATACTGTGGGGTTGGAGTCTGCTGTCGGTCTTAGTTAGGAAACTTTTCTGACAGTGCCGTATGTCATCCTGTAAAGTCCAACCCACAGCTAAACCCATCCTCTAGGTCTTTTATATCTATGGAAATCCCCTATCAACTTGCCCTGACCAGTCAACTGTAGACAATCCTCTATCAACCTGCCCTCAACAGAAACCATGAGAGACTGTAGAAATGAGCGAGGATGAGGAAATTAAAAAAGAGAAACTCTCTTCGCAGTTTGCAGATATGTTGGCAGTCTAATACACTATCTTGTTCACTATCTGTAAGGGTGCCAGTCTCCAAACAGTGTAGTCTACTACGCTTCCTCGTTCACTACCTGTTATGCTGATGAAGGAGGACCCAAAAGCGACGTAATAGAAACAGAGTCTTTATTCCAGTTTTAAACAAACAAAGATTCTCCTGGATCTTATCAAAGGTAAATCCAAAACAGGAAACTGAAAACCTCTCGTCAGTAGAGAGGAACGACTGGAGACGCGACCACAGACTGCAGGTCGCTTCAGGAAGGCACAGACCGTAGCTGACATAGACACCTGCTCACACGCAGCATCTGACAAAGGCAAAAACACGACAGGGCGGCACAAGGACACAGAGCAGCAAACCTCAAACAAGAATCCGACAAAGACAGAAGCGGAAAACAGAGGGAGAAATAGGGACTCTAATCAGAGGGCAAAATAGGGGACAGGTGTGAAAGAGTAAATGAGGTCGTTAGGAGAATGAGAAACAGCTGGGAGCAGGAACGGAACGATAGAGAGAGAGAGCGGGAGAGGGAGAGAGGGAGGAGAAGAGAGAGGGATAGAAAGAGGGAAAGAACCTAATAAGACCAGCAGAGGGAAGCACAGGGACAAGACATGATAATCAAAGACAAAACATGACAGTACCCCCCCACTCACCGAGCGCCTCCTGGCGCACTCGAGGAGGAACCCTGGCGGCAACGAAGGAAATCATCAATCAACGAACGGTCCAGCACGTCCCGAGATGGAACCCAACTCCTCTCCTCAGGACCGTAACCCTCCCAATCCACTAAGTACTGGTGACCACGTCCCCGAGAACGCATGTCCATGATCTTCCGTACCTTGTAAATAGGTGCGCCCTCGACAAGGACGGGAGGGGGGGAGGGAAGACGAACGGGAGCGCGAAGAAAAGGCTTGACACAAGAGACATGGAAGACAGGGTGGACGCGACGAAGATGTCGCGGAAGAAGCAGTCGCACAGCGACAGGATTGACGACCTGAGAGACACGGAACGGACCAATGAACCGCGGAGTCAACTTGCGAGAAGCTGTCGTAAGGGGAAGGTTACGAGTGGAAAGCCACACTCTCTGACCGCGACAATACCTAGGACTCTTAATCCTACGTTTATTGGCGGCTCTCACAGTCTGCGCCCTGTAACGGCAAAGTGCAGACCTGACCCTCCTCCAAGTGCGCTCACAACGTTGGACAAAAGCCTGAGCGGAGGGAACGCTGGACTCGGCGAGCTGGGACGAGAACAGAGGAGGCTGGTAACCAAGACTACTCTGAAACGGAGATAGCCCGGTAGCAGACGAAGGAAGCGAGTTGTGAGCGTACTCAGCCCAGGGGAGCTGTTCTGCCCAAGACGCAGGGTTTCGAAACGAAAGGCTGCGTAAAATGCGACCAATCGACTGATTGGCCCTTTCTGCTTGACCGTTAGACTGGGGATGAAACCCGGAAGAGAGACTGACGGAAGCACCGATCAAACGACAGAACTCCCTCCAAAACTGTGACGTGAATTGCGGACCTCTGTCTGAAACGGCGTCTAACGGGAGGCCATGAATTCTGAACACATTCTCAATGATGATTTGTGCAGTCTCCTTAGCGGAAGGAAGCTTAGCGAGGGGAATGAAATGTGCCGCCTTAGAGAACCTATCGATAACCGTAAGAATCACAGTCTTCCCCGCAGACGAAGGCAGACCGGTAATAAAGTCTAAGGCGATGTGAGACCATGGTCGAGAAGGAATGGGAAGCGGTCTGAGACGACCGGCAGGAGGAGAGTTACCTGACTTAGTCTGCGCGCAGTCCGAACAAGCAGCCACGAAACGGCGCGTGTCCCGCTCCTGAGTAGGCCACCAAAACCGCTGGCGAATAGAAGCAAGCGTACCCCGAACACCGGGGTGGCCAGCTAACTTGGCAGAATGAGCCCACTGAAGAACAGCCAGACGAGTAGAGACAGGAACAAACAGAAGGTTACTAGGACAAGCGCGCGGCGACGCAGTGTGAGTGAGTGCTTGCTTTACCTGTCTCTCAATTCCCCAGACAGTCAACCCGACAACACGCCCTTCAGGGAGAATCCCCTCGGGGTCGGTAGAAACCACAGAAGAACTAAAGAGACGGGATAAGGCATCAGGCTTGGTGTTCTTATTTCCCGGGCGATAGGAAATCACGAACTCAAAACGAGCGAAAAACAACGCCCAACGAGCTTGACGTGCATTAAGTCGTTTGGCAGAACGGATGTACTCAAGGTTCTTATGGTCAGTCCAAACGACAAAAGGAACGGTCGCCCCCTCCAACCACTGTCGCCATTCGCCTATGGCTAAGCGGATAGCGAGCAGTTCGCGGTTACCCACATCATAGTTGCGTTCCGATGGCGACAGGCGATGAGAAAAGTAAGCGCAAGGATGAACCTTATCGTCAGACTGGAAGCGCTGGGACAGAATGGCTCCCACGCCCACCTCTGAAGCGTCAACCTCGACAATAAATTGTTTAGTGACGTCAGGAGTAACAAGGATAGGAGCGGATGTAAAACGCTTCTTGAGGAGATCAAAAGCTCCCTGGGCGGAACCGGACCACTTAAAGCAAGTCTTGACAGAAGTCAGAGCTGTGAGAGGGGCAGCCACTTGACCGAAATTACGAATGAAACGCCGATAGAAATTAGCGAAACCGAGAAAGCGCTGCAACTCGACACGTGACTTAGGAACGGGCCAATCGCTGACAGCCTGGACCTTAGCGGGATCCATCTGAATGCCTTCAGCGGAAATAACAGAACCAAGAAAAGTGACAGAGGAGACATGAAAGGCGCACTTCTCAGCCTTCACGTAGAGACAATTCTCTAAAAGGCGCTGGAGTACACGTCGAACGTGCTGAACATGAATCTCGAGTGACGGTGAAAAAATCAGGATATCGTCAAGGTAAACGAAAACAAAGATGTTCAGCATGTCTCTCAGTACATCATTAACTAATGCCTGAAAGACAGCTGGAGCATTAGAGAGACCGAACGGCAGAACCCGGTATTCAAAATGCCCTAACGGAGTGTTAAACGCCGTTTTCCACTCGTCCCCCTCTCTGATGCGTACGAGATGGTAAGCGTTACGAAGGTCCAACTTAGTAAAGAACCTGGCTCCCTGCAGCATCTCGAAGGCTGACGACATAAGGGGAAGCGGATAACGATTCTTAACCGTTATGTCATTCAGCCCTCGATAATCCACGCAGGGGCGCAGAGTACCGTCCTTCTTCTTAACAAAGAAAAAACCCGCTCCGGCAGGAGAGGAAGAAGGCACCACGGTACCGGCGTCGAGAGAAACAGACAGATAATCCTCGAGAGCCTTACGTTCGGGAGCCGACAGAGAGTATAGTCTACCCCGAGGGGGAGTGGTCCCCGGAAGGAGATCAATACAACAATCATACGACCGGTGAGGAGGAAGAGAGTTGGCTCTGGACCGACTGAAGACCGTGCGTAGATCATGATATTCCTCCGGCACTCCTGTCAAATCACCAGGTTCCTCCTGAGTAGAGGGGACACAAGAAACAGGAGGGATAGCAGACATTAAACACTTCACATGACAAGAAACGTTCCAGGATAGGATAGAATTACTAGACCAATTAATAGAAGGATTATGACATACTAGCCAGGGATGACCCAAAACAACAGGTGTAAAAGGTGAACGAAAAATCAAAAAGGAAATGGTCTCACTGTGGTTACCAGATACTGTGAGGGTTAAAGGTAGTGTCTCACATCTGATACTGGGGAGAGAACTACCATCTAAGGCGAACATGGGCGTGGGCCTCCCTAACTGTCTGAGAGGAATGTCATGTTTCCGAGCCCATGCTTCGTCCATAAAACAACCCTCAGCCCCAGAGTCTATCAAGGCACTGCAGGAAGCAGCCGAACCGGTCCAGCGTAGATGGACCGACAAGGTAGTACAGGATCTTGATGGAGAGACCTGAGTAGTAGCGCTCACCAGTAGCCCTCCGCTTACTGATGAGCTCTGGCTTTTACTGGACATGACATGACAAAATGTCCAGCAGAACCGCAATAGAGACAAAGGCGGTTGGTGATTCTCCGTTCCCTCTCCTTAGTCGAGATGCGAATACCTCCCAGCTGCATGGGCTCAGTCTCTGAGCTGATGGGAGAAGATGGTTGAGATGCGGAGAGGGGAAACACCGTTAACGCGAGCTCTCTTCCACGAGCTCGGTGACGAAGATCTACCCGTCGTTCTATGCGGATGGCGAGTGCAATCAAAGAGTCCACGCTGGAAGGAACCTCCCGGGAGAGAATCTCATCCTTAACCTCAGCGTGAAGTCCCTCCAGAAAATGAGCGAGCAACGCCGGCTCGTTCCAGTCATTGGATGCAGCAAGAGTGCGAAACTCTATAGAGTAATCCGTTATGGATCGATCACCTTGACATAGGGAAGCCAGGACCCTGGAAGCCTCCTTCCCAAAAACAGAACGATCAAAAACGCGTATCATCTCCTCCTTAAAGTTCTGATAAACGTTAGAACACTCAGCCCTTGCCTCCCAGATAGCTGTGCCCCACTCCCGAGCCCGACCAGTAAGGAGCGATATGACGTAAGCGATCCGAGCTCTCTCTCCTGAGTATGTGTTGGGCTGGAGCGAGAACAAAATATCACACTGGGTGAGAAAGGAGCGACACTCAGTGGGCTGCCCAGAGTAACAAGGTGGGTTATTAACCCTAGGTTCCGGAGACTTGGAAGACCAGGAAGTAGCTGGTGGCACGAGACGAAGACTCTGAAACTGTCCTGAGAGATCGGAGACATGAGCGGCCAGGGTCTCAACGGCATGACGAGCAGCAGACAATTCCTGCTCGTGTCTGCCGAGCATTGCTCCCTGGATCTCGATGGCAGTCTTGCGAGAATCCGTAGTCGCTGGGTCCATTCTTGTTCGGATTCTTCTGTTATGCTGATGAAGGAGGACCCAAAAGCGACGTAATAGAAACAGAGTCTTTATTCCAGTTTTAAACAAACAAAGATTCTCCTGGATCTTATCAAAGGTAAATCCAAAACAGGAAACTGAAAACCTCTCGTCAGTAGAGAGGAACGACTGGAGACGCGACCACAGACTGCAGGTCGCTTCAGGAAGGCACAGACCGTAGCTGACATAGACACCTGCTCACACGCAGCATCTGACAAAGGCAAAAACACGACAGGGCGGCACAAGGACACAGAGCAGCAAACCTCAAACAAGAATCCGACAAAGACAGAAGCGGAAAACAGAGGGAGAAATAGGGACTCTAATCAGAGGGCAAAATAGGGGACAGGTGTGAAAGAGTAAATGAGGTCGTTAGGAGAATGAGAAACAGCTGGGAGCAGGAACGGAACGATAGAGAGAGAGAGCGGGAGAGGGAGAGAGGGAGGAGAAGAGAGAGGGATAGAAAGAGGGAAAGAACCTAATAAGACCAGCAGAGGGAAGCACAGGGACAAGACATGATAATCAAAGACAAAACATGACAGTACCCCCCCACTCACCGAGCGCCTCCTGGCGCACTCGAGGAGGAACCCTGGCGGCAACGAAGGAAATCATCAATCAACGAACGGTCCAGCACGTCCCGAGATGGAACCCAACTCCTCTCCTCAGGACCGTAACCCTCCCAATCCACTAAGTACTGGTGACCACGTCCCCGAGAACGCATGTCCATGATCTTCCGTACCTTGTAAATAGGTGCGCCCTCGACAAGGACGGGAGGGGGGGAGGGAAGACGAACGGGAGCGCGAAGAAAAGGCTTGACACAAGAGACATGGAAGACAGGGTGGACGCGACGAAGATGTCGCGGAAGAAGCAGTCGCACAGCGACAGGATTGACGACCTGAGAGACACGGAACGGACCAATGAACCGCGGAGTCAACTTGCGAGAAGCTGTCGTAAGGGGAAGGTTACGAGTGGAAAGCCACACTCTCTGACCGCGACAATACCTAGGACTCTTAATCCTACGTTTATTGGCGGCTCTCACAGTCTGCGCCCTGTAACGGCAAAGTGCAGACCTGACCCTCCTCCAAGTGCGCTCACAACGTTGGACAAAAGCCTGAGCGGAGGGAACGCTGGACTCGGCGAGCTGGGACGAGAACAGAGGAGGCTGGTAACCAAGACTACTCTGAAACGGAGATAGCCCGGTAGCAGACGAAGGAAGCGAGTTGTGAGCGTACTCAGCCCAGGGGAGCTGTTCTGCCCAAGACGCAGGGTTTCGAAACGAAAGGCTGCGTAAAATGCGACCAATCGACTGATTGGCCCTTTCTGCTTGACCGTTAGACTGGGGATGAAACCCGGAAGAGAGACTGACGGAAGCACCGATCAAACGACAGAACTCCCTCCAAAACTGTGACGTGAATTGCGGACCTCTGTCTGAAACGGCGTCTAACGGGAGGCCATGAATTCTGAACACATTCTCAATGATGATTTGTGCAGTCTCCTTAGCGGAAGGAAGCTTAGCGAGGGGAATGAAATGTGCCGCCTTAGAGAACCTATCGATAACCGTAAGAATCACAGTCTTCCCCGCAGACGAAGGCAGACCGGTAATAAAGTCTAAGGCGATGTGAGACCATGGTCGAGAAGGAATGGGAAGCGGTCTGAGACGACCGGCAGGAGGAGAGTTACCTGACTTAGTCTGCGCGCAGTCCGAACAAGCAGCCACGAAACGGCGCGTGTCCCGCTCCTGAGTAGGCCACCAAAACCGCTGGCGAATAGAAGCAAGCGTACCCCGAACACCGGGGTGGCCAGCTAACTTGGCAGAATGAGCCCACTGAAGAACAGCCAGACGAGTAGAGACAGGAACAAACAGAAGGTTACTAGGACAAGCGCGCGGCGACGCAGTGTGAGTGAGTGCTTGCTTTACCTGTCTCTCAATTCCCCAGACAGTCAACCCGACAACACGCCCTTCAGGGAGAATCCCCTCGGGGTCGGTAGAAACCACAGAAGAACTAAAGAGACGGGATAAGGCATCAGGCTTGGTGTTCTTATTTCCCGGGCGATAGGAAATCACGAACTCAAAACGAGCGAAAAACAACGCCCAACGAGCTTGACGTGCATTAAGTCGTTTGGCAGAACGGATGTACTCAAGGTTCTTATGGTCAGTCCAAACGACAAAAGGAACGGTCGCCCCCTCCAACCACTGTCGCCATTCGCCTATGGCTAAGCGGATAGCGAGCAGTTCGCGGTTACCCACATCATAGTTGCGTTCCGATGGCGACAGGCGATGAGAAAAGTAAGCGCAAGGATGAACCTTATCGTCAGACTGGAAGCGCTGGGACAGAATGGCTCCCACGCCCACCTCTGAAGCGTCAACCTCGACAATAAATTGTTTAGTGACGTCAGGAGTAACAAGGATAGGAGCGGATGTAAAACGCTTCTTGAGGAGATCAAAAGCTCCCTGGGCGGAACCGGACCACTTAAAGCAAGTCTTGACAGAAGTCAGAGCTGTGAGAGGGGCAGCCACTTGACCGAAATTACGAATGAAACGCCGATAGAAATTAGCGAAACCGAGAAAGCGCTGCAACTCGACACGTGACTTAGGAACGGGCCAATCGCTGACAGCCTGGACCTTAGCGGGATCCATCTGAATGCCTTCAGCGGAAATAACAGAACCAAGAAAAGTGACAGAGGAGACATGAAAGGCGCACTTCTCAGCCTTCACGTAGAGACAATTCTCTAAAAGGCGCTGGAGTACACGTCGAACGTGCTGAACATGAATCTCGAGTGACGGTGAAAAAATCAGGATATCGTCAAGGTAAACGAAAACAAAGATGTTCAGCATGTCTCTCAGTACATCATTAACTAATGCCTGAAAGACAGCTGGAGCATTAGAGAGACCGAACGGCAGAACCCGGTATTCAAAATGCCCTAACGGAGTGTTAAACGCCGTTTTCCACTCGTCCCCCTCTCTGATGCGTACGAGATGGTAAGCGTTACGAAGGTCCAACTTAGTAAAGAACCTGGCTCCCTGCAGCATCTCGAAGGCTGACGACATAAGGGGAAGCGGATAACGATTCTTAACCGTTATGTCATTCAGCCCTCGATAATCCACGCAGGGGCGCAGAGTACCGTCCTTCTTCTTAACAAAGAAAAAACCCGCTCCGGCAGGAGAGGAAGAAGGCACCACGGTACCGGCGTCGAGAGAAACAGACAGATAATCCTCGAGAGCCTTACGTTCGGGAGCCGACAGAGAGTATAGTCTACCCCGAGGGGGAGTGGTCCCCGGAAGGAGATCAATACAACAATCATACGACCGGTGAGGAGGAAGAGAGTTGGCTCTGGACCGACTGAAGACCGTGCGTAGATCATGATATTCCTCCGGCACTCCTGTCAAATCACCAGGTTCCTCCTGAGTAGAGGGGACACAAGAAACAGGAGGGATAGCAGACATTAAACACTTCACATGACAAGAAACGTTCCAGGATAGGATAGAATTACTAGACCAATTAATAGAAGGATTATGACATACTAGCCAGGGATGACCCAAAACAACAGGTGTAAAAGGTGAACGAAAAATCAAAAAGGAAATGGTCTCACTGTGGTTACCAGATACTGTGAGGGTTAAAGGTAGTGTCTCACATCTGATACTGGGGAGAGAACTACCATCTAAGGCGAACATGGGCGTGGGCCTCCCTAACTGTCTGAGAGGAATGTCATGTTTCCGAGCCCATGCTTCGTCCATAAAACAACCCTCAGCCCCAGAGTCTATCAAGGCACTGCAGGAAGCAGCCGAACCGGTCCAGCGTAGATGGACCGACAAGGTAGTACAGGATCTTGATGGAGAGACCTGAGTAGTAGCGCTCACCAGTAGCCCTCCGCTTACTGATGAGCTCTGGCTTTTACTGGACATGACATGACAAAATGTCCAGCAGAACCGCAATAGAGACAAAGGCGGTTGGTGATTCTCCGTTCCCTCTCCTTAGTCGAGATGCGAATACCTCCCAGCTGCATGGGCTCAGTCTCTGAGCTGATGGGAGAAGATGGTTGAGATGCGGAGAGGGGAAACACCGTTAACGCGAGCTCTCTTCCACGAGCTCGGTGACGAAGATCTACCCGTCGTTCTATGCGGATGGCGAGTGCAATCAGAGTCCACGCTGGAAGGAACCTCCCGGGAGAGAATCTCATCCTTAACCTCAGCGTGAAGTCCCTCCAGAAAACGAGCGAGCAACGCCGGCTCGTTCCAGTCATTGGATGCAGCAAGAGTGCGAAACTCTATAGAGTAATCCGTTATGGATCGATCACCTTGACATAGGGAAGCCAGGACCCTGGAAGCCTCCTTCCCAAAAACAGAACGATCAAAAACGCGTATCATCTCCTCCTTAAAGTTCTGATAAACGTTAGAACACTCAGCCCTTGCCTCCCAGATAGCTGTGCCCCACTCCCGAGCCCGACCAGTAAGGAGCGATATGACGTAAGCGATCCGAGCTCTCTCTCCTGAGTATGTGTTGGGCTGGAGCGAGAACACAATATCACACTGGGTGAGAAAGGAGCAACACTCAGTGGGCTGCCCAGAGTAACAAGGTGGGTTATTAACCCTAGGTTCCGGAGACTTGGAAGACCAGGAAGTAGCTGGTGGCACGAGACGAAGACTCTGAAACTGTCCTGAGAGATCGGAGACATGAGCGGCCAGGGTCTCAACGGCATGACGAGCAGCAGACAATTCCTGCTCGTGTCTGCCGAGCATTGCTCCCTGGATCTCGATGGCAGTCTTGCGAGAATCCGTAGTCGCTGGGTCCATTCTTGTTCGGATTCTTCTGTTATGCTGATGAAGGAGGACCCAAAAGCGACGTAATAGAAACAGAGTCTTTATTCCAGTTTTAAACAAACAAAGATTCTCCTGGATCTTATCAAAGGTAAATCCAAAACAGGAAACTGAAAACCTCTCGTCAGTAGAGAGGAACGACTGGAGACGCGACCACAGACTGCAGGTCGCTTCAGGAAGGCACAGACCGTAGCTGACATAGACACCTGCTCACACGCAGCATCTGACAAAGGCAAAAACACGACAGGGCGGCACAAGGACACAGAGCAGCAAACCTCAAACAAGAATCCGACAAAGACAGAAGCGGAAAACAGAGGGAGAAATAGGGACTCTAATCAGAGGGCAAAATAGGGGACAGGTGTGAAAGAGTAAATGAGGTCGTTAGGAGAATGAGAAACAGCTGGGAGCAGGAACGGAACGATAGAGAGAGAGAGCGGGAGAGGGAGAGAGGGAGGAGAAGAGAGAGGGATAGAAAGAGGGAAAGAACCTAATAAGACCAGCAGAGGGAAGCACAGGGACAAGACATGATAATCAAAGACAAAACATGACACTACCTGTAAGGGTGCCAGTCTCCAAACAGTGTAGTCTAGTACACTTCCTCGTTCACTACCTGTAAGGGTGCCAGTCTCCAAACAGTGTAGTTTACTACACTTCCTCGTTCACTACCTGTAAAGGTGCCATTCTCTTGACAGTGTAGTATAGTACACTTCCTCGTTCACTACCTGTAAGGGTGCCAGTCTCCAAACAGTGTAGTCTAGTACTCTACCTCGTTCACTACCTGTAAGGGTGCCAGTCTCCAAACAGTGTAGTCTCGTACTCTGCCTCGTTCACTACCTGTAAGGGTGCCAGTCTCCAAACAGTGTAGTCTAGTACTCTACCTCGTTCACTACCTGTACGTGTGCCAGTCTCCAAACAGTGTAGTCTAGTACTCTACCTCGTTCACTACCTGTAAGGGTGCCAGTCTCCAAACAGTGTAGTCTCGTGTGGCTCAGTCCCGTGTGGCTCAGTTGGTAGAGCATGGCGCTTTTCCAGGGTTGTGGGTTCAATTCCCACGGGGGGACCAGGGTTCAATTCCCACGGGGCGGCCAGGATGAATATGTATGAACTTTCCAATTTGTAAGTCGCTCTGGATAAGAGCGTCTGCTAAATGACTTAAATGTAAATGTCTCGTACTCTACCTCGTTCACTACCTGTAAGGGTGCCATTCTCCAAACAGTGTAGTCTCGTACTCTACCTCGTTCACTACCTGTAAGGGTGCCATTCTCCAAACAGTGTAGTCTCGTACACTTCCTCATTCACTACCTGTAAGGGTGCCAGACTCTAAATAGTGTAGTCTAGTACACTTCCTCATTCACTACCTGTAAGGGTGCCCGTCTCTAAACAGTGTAGTCTACTACACTTCCTCATTCACTACCTGTAAGGGTGCCAGACTCTAAACAGTGTAGTCTAGTACACTTCCTCATTCACTACCTGTAAGGGTGCCATTCTCTAAACAGTGTAGTCTAGTACACTTCCTCATTCACTACCTGTAAGGATGCCATTCTCTAAACAGTGTAGTCTACTACACTTCCTCATTCACTACCTGTAAGGGTGCCATTCTCTAAACAGTGTAGTCTAGTAAACTTCCTCATTCACTACCTGTAAGGGTGCCAGTCTCTAAACAGTGTAGTCTAGTACACTTCCTCATTCACTACCTGTAAGGGTGCCAGTCTCTAAACAGTGTAGTCTAGTACACTTCCTCATTCACTACCTGTAAGGGTGCCAGACTCTAAACAGTGTAGTCTAGTACACTTCCTCATTCACTACCTGTAAGGGTGCCAGTCTCCAAATAGTGTAGTCTAGTACACTTCCTCATTCACTACCTGTAAGGGTGCCAGTCTCTAAACAGTGTAGTCTAGTACACTTCCTCATTCACTACCTGTAAGGGTGCCCGTCTCTAAACAGTGTAGTCTAGTACACTTCCTCATTCACTACCTGTAAGGGTGCCAGTGTCTAAACAGTGTAGTCTAGTACACTTCCTCATTCACTACCTGTAAGGGTGCCAGTGTCTAAACAGTGTAGTCTAGTACACTTCCTCATTCACTACCTGTAAGGGTGCCATTCTCTAAACAGTGTAGTCTACTACACTTCCTCATTCACTACCTGTAAGGGTGCCAGACTCTAAACAGTGAAGTCTAGTACACTTCCTCATTCACTACCTGTAAGGGTGCCAGTGTCTAAACAGTGTAGTCTAGTACACTTCCTCATTCACTACCTGTAAGGGTGCCATTCTCTAAACAGTGTAGTCTACTACACTTCCTCATTCACTACATGTAAGGGTGCCATTCTCTAAACAGTGTAGTCTAGTAAACTTCCTCATTCACTACCTGTAAGGGTGCCAGTCTCCAAATAGTGTAGTCTAGTACACTTCCTCATTCACTACCTGTAAGGGTGCCATTCTCTAAACAGTGTAGTCTACTACACTTCCTCATTCACTACCTGTAAGGGTGCCAGTCTCTAAACAGTGTAGTCTAGTACACTTCCTCATTCACTACCTGTAAGGGTGCCAGTCTCCAAATAGTGTAGTCTAGTACACTTCCTCATTCACTACTTGTAAGGGTGCCAGTCTCTAAACATTGTAGTCTAGTACACTTCCTCATTAAACTACCTGCAAGGGTGCCAGACTCTAAACAGTGTAGTCTACTACACTTCCTCATTCACTACCTGTAATGGTGCCAGTCTCTAAACAGTGTAGTCTAGTACACTTCCTCATTCACTACCTGTAAGGGTGCCAGTCTCTAAACAGTGTAGTCTAGTACACTTCCTCATTCACTACCTGTAAGGGTGCCAGACTCTAAACAGTGTAGTCTAGTACACTTCCTCATTCACTACCTGTAAGGTTGCCAGTCTCCAAATAGTGTAGTCTAGTACACTTCCTCATTCACTACCTGTAAGGGTGCCAGTCTCTAAACAGTGTAGTCTAGTACACTACCTTGTTCACTGCCTGTAAGGGTGCCAGTCTCTAAACAGTGTAGTCTAGTACACTTCCTCATTCACTACCTGTAAGGGTGCCAGACTCTAAACAGTGTAGTTTAGTACACTTCCTCATTCACTACCTGTAAGGGTGCCAGTCTCTAAGCAGTGTAGTCTAGTACACTTCCTCATTCTCTACCTGTAAGGGTGCCAGTCTCTAAACAGTGAAGTCTAGTACACTTCCTCATTCACTACCTGTAAGGGTGCCAGTCTCTAAACAGTGTAGTCTACTACACTTCCTCATTCACTACCTGTAAGGGTGCCAGACTCTAAACAGTGTAGTCTAGTACACTTCCTCATTCACTACCTGTAAGGGTGCCAGTCTCCAAATAGTGTAGTCTAGTACACTTCCTCATTCACTACCTGTAAGGGTGCCAGTCTCTAAACAGTGTAGTCTAGTACACTACCTTGTTCACTGCCTGTAAGGGTGCCAGTCTCTAAACAGTGTAGTCTAGTACACTTCCTCATTCACTACCTGTAAGGGTGCCAGACTCTAAACAGTGTAGTCTAGTACACTTCCTCATTCACTACCTGTAAGGGTGCCAGTCTCTAAGCAGTGTAGTCTAGTACACTTCCTCATTCACTACCTGTAAGGGTGCCAGACTCTAAACAGTGTGCGTTGTTTTAGGATCTCATACATCCTTCACTCCTGGAGTCAATTACTGGTTGAGGCTGCTCTCATAATGCGTATGCACCAATCAATCATCCCTCATTAGACCAACCAATCATCCCTCATTAGACCAACCAATCATCCCTCATTAGACCAACCAATCATCCCTCATTAGACCAACCAATCATCCCTCATTAGACCAACCAATCATCCCTCATTAGACCAACCAATCATCCCTCATTAGACCAATCAATCATCCCTCATTACACCAATCAATCATCCATCGTTAGACGGAATGTAATCGATTTCCTCATACTTAAACAATTATAATGTGTCAATACACGGTCTTGGCTTACCATTCAGACGGACCATAGAATGAATTAACAGTCGGTTGTGTCACAAGGTTCAGAAGAAACTCCGTGGACGGCAACGTAAGACACAACACAAAGATAGTAACTGAAGCATGGTGCAAATCATCGCAATGACATATTGATCATTGTTCATTGCCTTTGCTCTGAACAAAGGAGATGTCACACAACCAAAGTCTCCATGCAAGAAATGAAATAAAGAGGGCCATATGCAGAGATGACGTCGGAAAAGCATGGTCATCTCCTCAAATCAAATCAAATCAAATTGTATTTGTCACATTCACATGGTTAGCAGATGTTAATGCGAGTGTAGCAAAATGCTTGTGCTTCTAGTTCCGACAATGCAGTAATAACCAACAAGTAATCTAACCTAACAATTCCACAACTACTACCTTATACACACAAGTGTAAAGGGATAAAGAATATGTACATAAAGATATATGAATGAGTGATGGTACAGAACGGCATAGGCAAGATGCAGTAGATGGTATAGAGTACAGTATATACATATGAGATGAGTAATGTAGGGTATGTAAACATAAAGTGGCATAGTTTAAAGTGGCTAGTGATACATGTATTACATAAAGATGGCAAGATGCAGTAGATGATATAGAGTACAGTATATACATATACATATGAGATGAGTAATGTAGGGTATGTAAACATTATATTAAGTGGCATTGTTTAAAGTGGCTAGTGGTACATTTTAACATAATTTCCATCAATTCCCATTATTAAAGTGGCTGGAGTTGAGTCAGTATGTTGGCAGCGGCCACTAAATGTTAGTGGTGGCTGTTTAACAGTCTGATGGCCTTGAGATAGAAGCTGTTTTTCAGTCTCTCGGTCCCTGCTTTGATGCACCTGTACTGACCTCGCCTTCTGGATGATAGCGGGGTGAACAGGCAGTGGCATGGGTGGTTGTTGTCCTTGATGATCTTTATGGCCTGTGACATCGGGTGGTGTAGGTGTCCTGGAGGGCGGGTAGTTTTCCACCGGTGATGCATTGTGCAGACCTCACTACCCTCTGGAGAGCCTTACGGTTGTGGGCGGAGCAGTTGCCGTACCAGGCGGTGATACAGCCCGACAGGATGCTCTCGAATCAGCCCGACAGGATGCTCTCGAAGTTTGGGAGTGCTTTTGGTGACAAGCCGAATTTCTTCAGCCTCCTGAGGCTGCTGCGCCTTCTTCACAACGCTGTCTGTGTGGGTGGACCAATTCAGTTTGTCCGTGATGTGTACACCGAGGAACTTAAAACTTTCCACCTTCTCCACTACTGTCCCGTCGATGTGGATAGAGGGGTGCTCCCTCTGCTGTTTCCTGAAGTCCACAATCATCTCCTTTGTTTTGTTGACGTTGAGTGTGAGGTTATTTTCCTGACACCACACTCCGAGGGCCCTCACCTCCTCCCTGTAGGCCGTCTCGTCGTTGTTGGTAATCAAGCCTACCACTGTAGTGTCATCCGCAAATTTGATGATTGAGTTGGAGGCGTGCATGGCCACGCAGTCGTGGGTGAACAGGGAGTACAGGAGAGGGCTCAGAACGCACCCTTGTTGGGCCCCGGTGTTGAGGATAAGCGGGGTGGAGATGTTGTTACCTACCCTCACCACCTGGGGGCGGCCCGTCAGGAAGTCCAGAACCCAGTTGCACAGGGCGGGGTCGAGACCCAGGGTCTCGAGGTTGATGACGAGTTTGGAGGGTACTATGGTGTTAAATGCTGAGCTGTAGTCGATGAACAGCATTCTCACATAGGTATTCCTCTTGTCCAGATGGGTTAGGGCAGTGTGCAGTGTGGTTGCGATTGCATCGTCTGTGGACCTATTGGGTCGGTAAGCAAATTGGAGTGGGTCTAGGGTGTCAGGTAGGGTGGAGGTGATATGGTCCTTGACTAGTCTCTCAAAGCACTTCATGATGACGGAAGTGAGTGCTACGGGGCGGTAGTCGTTTAGCTCAGTTACCTTAGCTTTCTTGGGAACAGGAACAATGGTGGCCCTCTTGAAGCATGTGGGAACAGCAGACTGGGATAAGGATTGATTGAATATGTCCTTAAACACACCAGCCAGCTGGTCTGCGCATGCTCTGAGGACGCGGCTGGGAATGCCGTCTGGGCCTGCAGCCTTGCGAGGGTTAACATGTTTAAATGTTTTACTCACCTCGGCTGCAGTGAAGGAGAGCCCGCAGGTTTTGGTAGCGGGCCGTGTCAGTGGCACTGTATTGTCCTCAAAGCGAGCAAAAAAGTTCTCAGAGATGACGTCAGAAAAGCATTGTCATTTCCTAAGAGATGACGTTAGAAAAGCATGGTCATATCCTCAGAGATGACGTCAGAAAAGCATGGTCACTATTCAACCCGCTGATGTTTGTGTGTGTGTGTGTGTGTGTGTGTGTGTGTGTGTGTGTGTGTGTGTGTGTGTGTGTGTGTGTGTGTGTGTGTGTGTGTGTGTGTGTGTGTGTGTGTGTGTGTGTGTGTGTGTGTGTGTGTGTGTGTGTGTGTGTGTGCGTGTGCGTGCGTGCGTGCGTGCGTGCGTGTGTGTACTGGTGCCAGTATGAACATGACATAATCATTGAGCTGATGCCAGTGAGAACATGACATAATCATTGAGCTGATGCCAGTGAGAACATGACATAATCATTGAGCTGATGCCAGGGAGAACAAGACATAATCATTGAGCTGATGCCAGTGAGAACATGACATAATCATTGAGCTGATGCCAGTATGAACAAGACATAATCATTGAGCTGATGCCAGTGAGAACATGACATAATCATTGAGCTGATGCCAGTGAGAACAAGACATAATCATTGAGCTGATGCCAGTGAGAACATGACATAATCATTGAGCTGATGCCAGTGAGAACAAGACATAATCATTACGTTGATGCCAGTGAGAACAAGACATAATCATTGAGCTGATGCCAGTGAGAACATGACATAATCATTGAGCTGATGCCAGTGAGAACAAGACATAATCATTGAGCTGATGCCAGTGAGAACATGACATAATCATTGAGCTGATGCCAGTGAGAACAAGACATAATCATTACGTTGATGACAGTGAGAACAATACATAATCATTACGTTGATGCCAGTGAGAACAAGACATAATCATTACGTTGATGACAGTAAGAACAAGACATAATCATTACGTTGATGCCAGTGAGAACAAGACATAATTATTACGTTGATGACAGTGAGAACAAGACATAAGCATTACGTTGATGACAGTGAGAACAAGACATAATCATTACGTTGATGCCAGTGAGAACAAGACATAATCATTACGTTGATGACAGTGAGAACAAGACATAATCATTACGTTGATGCCAGTGAGAACAAGACATAATCATTACGTTGATGACAGTGAGAACAAGACATAATCATTACGTTGATGACAATGAGAACAATACATAATCATTACGTTGATGCCAGTGAGAACAAGACATAATCATTACGTTGATGACAGTGAGAACAAGACATGATCATTACGTTGATGCCAGTGAGAACAAGACATAATCATTGAGCTGATGCCAGTGAGAACAAGACATAATCATTGAGCTGATGCCAGTGAGAACATGACATAATCATTGAGCTGATGCCAGTGGGAACATGACATAATCATTGAGCTGATGCCAGTGAGAACAAGACATAATCATTACGTTGATGACAGTGAGAACATGACATAATCATTACGTTGATGACAGTGAGAACATGACATAATCATTGAGCTGATGCCAGTGAGAACAAGACATAATCATTACGTTGATGACAGTGAGAACATGACATAATCATTGAGCTGATGCCAGTGAGAACAAGACATAATCATTACGTTGATGACAGTGAGAACATGACATAATCATTACGTTGATGACAGTGAGAACATGACATAATCATTACGTTGATGACAGTGAGAACATTACCTATTCTTTAAGTTCCAGTGACAATTTGGGATGCTCGTATCAAGTCTGAGATTTAAGTTATGTTGTTTCCATGTGTCTCAAGGGAAAATCTATTTTACAACCGTTGGTAAAAATGACAGGGTTCTTTTTATTGGAGAGAGAGAGCGCGAGAGAAAGAGCAGGAGAGAAAGAGCGTGAGAGAGAGCAAGAGAGAATTCTACTGTCTGCACCGCCTAATAATGATTTCCTAGGTAGATTCAAGTCTGCCTCAGTTGTCTCTAATGACTGCTACATCTTTGGAATTTTCTGTCTGCTTTCCTATCTACTCACCGACCCTAGCGACACCCAGCACTAATTCCTACTGTCTGTTAAAGAGGAGACACCCATCACTTTTGTCTGTTAGAAAGGAGAGAGGAAACAGAGGAGAGAGGGACCAGAGGAGAGAGCGAACAGAGGAGAGACGGACCAGAGGAGAGAGGGAACAGAGGAGAGAGCGAACAGAGGAGAGAGGGACCAGAGGAGAGCGCAAACAGAGGAGAGAGACACCCTTCTTTACTGTATGTTAGAGAGGAGAGAGGAAACCTGTGTTCCCTGTGTGAAACCATAACCAGCTCCCTGTGTGAAACCATAACCAGTTCCCTGTGTGAAGCCATGACCAGTTCCTATGTGAAACCATAACCAGTTCCCTGTGTGAAACCATAACCAGTTCCCTGTGTGAAACCATAACAAGTTTCCTGTGTGAAACCATAACCAGTTCCCTGTGTGAAGTCGTGACCAGTTCCCTGTGTGAAACCATAACCAGTTCCCTGTGTGAAACCATAACAAGTTCCCTGTGTGAAACCATAACCAGTTCCCTGTGTGAAGTCGTGACCAGTTCCCTGTGTGAAACCATAACCAGTTCCCTGTGTGAAACCATAACCAGTTCCCTGTGTGAAACCATGACCAGTTCCCTGTGTGAAACCATAACCAGTTCCCTGTGTGAAACCATAACCAGTTACCTGTGTGAAACCATAACCAGTTCCCTCTGTGAAACCATAACCAGTTCCCTGTGTGAAACCATAACCAGTTCCCTGTGTGAAACCATAACCAGTTCCCTGTGTGAAACCATAACCAGTTCCCTGTGTGAAGCCGTGACCAGTTCCCTGTGTGAAGCCATAACCAGCTGCCTGTGTGAAGTCGTGACCAGTTCCCTGTGTGAAACCGTGACCAGTTCCTATGTGAAACCATAACCAGTTTCCTGTGTGAAACCATAACCAGTTCCCTGTGTGAAACCATAACCAGTTCCCTGTGTGAAACCGTAACCAGTTCCCTGTGTGAAGTCGTGACCAGTTCCCTGTGTGAAACCATAACCAGTTCCCTGTGTGAAACCATAACCAGTTCCCTGTGTGAAACCATAACCAGTCCCCTGTGTGAAGCATTAACCAGTTCCCTCTTTGAAACCATGACCAGTTCCCTGTGTGAAACCATACCCGGTTCCCTGTGTGAAACCATAATCAGTTCCCTATGTGAAACCATAACCAGTTCCCTGTGTGAAACCATGACCAGTTCCCTGTGTGAAACCATAACCAGTTCCCTGTGTGAAACCATGACCAGTTCCCTGTGTGAAACCATGACCAGTTCCCTGTGTGAAACCATGACCAGTTCCCTGTGTGAAACCATGACCAGTTCCCTGTGTGAAACCATGACCAGTTCCCTGTGTGAAACCATAACCAGTTCCCTGTATGAAACCATAACCAGTTCCCTGTGTGAAACCATGACCAGTTTCCTGTGTGAAACCATAACCTGTTCCCTGTGTGAAACCATAACCAGTTCCCTGTGTGAAACCATAACCAGTTCCCTGTGTGAAACCAAAACCTGTTCCCTGTGTGAAACCATAACCAGTTCCCTGTGTGAAACCATGACCAGTTCCCTGTGTGAAACCATGACCAGTTCCCTGTGTGAAACCATGACCAGTTCCCTGTGTGAAACCATGACCAGTTCCCTGTGTGAAACCATGACCAGTTCCCTGTGTGAAACCATGACCAGTTCCCTGTGTGAAACCATAACCAGTTCCCTGTGTGAAGCCGTGACCAGTTCCCTGTGTGAAGCCATGACCAGTTCCCTGTGTGAAACCATAACCAGTTCCCTGTGTGAAACCATAACCAGTTCCCTGTGTGAAACCATGACCAGTTCCCTTTGTGAAACCATAACCAGTTCCCTGTGTGAAACCATGACCAGTTCCCTGTGTGAAACCATGACCAGTTCCCTGTGTGAAACCATGACCAGTTCCCTGTGTGAAACCATGACCAGTTCCCTGTGTGAAACCATGACCAGTTCCCTGTGTGAAACCATGACCAGTTCCCTGTGTGAAACCATAACCAGTTCCCTGTGTGAAGCCGTGATCAGTTCCCTGTGTGAAACCATAACCAGTTCCCTGTGTGAAACCGTGACCAGTTCCCTATGTGAAACCATAACCAGTTCCCTGTGTGAAACCATAACCAGTTCCCTGTGTGAAAACATAACCAGTTCCCTGTGTGAAACCATAACCAGTTCCCTGTGTGAAGTCGTGACCAGTTCCCTGTGTGAAACCATAACCAGTTCCCTGTGTGAAACCATAACCAGTTCCCTGTGTGAAGTCATGACCAGTTCCCTGTGTGAAACCATAACCAGTTCCCTGTGTGAAGTCGTGACCAGTTCCCTGTGTGAAACCATAACCAGTTCCCTGTGTGAAACCATAACCAGTTCCCTGTGTGAAGTCATGACCAGTTCCCTGTGTGAAACCATAACCTGTTCCCTGTGTGAAACCATGACCAGTTCCCTGTGTGAAACCATAACCTGTTCCCTGTGTGAAGTCGTGACCAGTTCCCTGTATGAAACCATGACCAGTTCCCTGTTTGAAGCCATAACCAGTTCCCTGTGTGAAGCCGTGACCAGTTCCCTGTGTGAAGCCGTGACCAGTTCCCTGTGTGAAACCATAACCTGTTCCCTGTGTGAAACCATAACCTGTTCCCTGTGTGAAACCATGACCAGTTCCCTGTGTGAAGTCATGACCAGTTCCCTGTTTGAAGCCATAACCAGTTCCCTGTGTCAAGCCGTGACCAGTTCCTATGTGAAACCATAACCAGTTCCCTGTGTGAAGCCGTGATCAGTTCCCTGTATGAAACCATAACAAGTTCCCTGTGTGAAGTCATGACCAGTTCCCTGTGTGAAACCATAACCAGTTCCCTGTATGAAACCATAACCAGTTCCCTGTGTGAAACCATAACCAGTTCCCTGTGTGAAGTCATGACCGGTTCCCTGTGTGAAACTATAACCAGTTCCCTGTGTGAAGCCGTGATCAGTTCCCTGTGTGAAACCATAACCAGTTCCCTGTGTGAAACCATAACCAGTTCCCTGTGTGAAACCATAACCAGTTCCCTGTGTGAAACCATAACCAGTTCCCTGTGTGAAACCATAACCAGTTCCCTGTGTGAAACCATAACCAGTTCCCTGTGTGAAGCCGTGATCAGTTCCCTGTGTGAAACCATAACCAGTGCCCTATGTGAAACCATAACCAGTTCCCTGTGTGAAGCCGTGACCAGTTCCCTGTGTGAAACCATAACCAGTGCCCTATGTGAAACCATAACCAGTTCCCTGTGTGAAGCCGTGACCAGTTCCTATGTGAAACCATAACCAGTTCCCTGTGTGAAACCATAACCAGTTCCCTGTGTGAAGCCATAACCAGTTCCCTGTGTGAAGCCATAACCAGTTCCCTGTGTGAAGCCATAACCAGTTCCCTGTGTGAAGCCATAACAAGTGCCCTATGTGAAACCATAACCAGTTCCCTGTGTGAAACCATAACCAGTTCCCTGTGTGAAACCATAACCAGTTCCCTATGTGAAGTCGTGACCAGTTCCCTGTGTGAAACCATAACCAGTTCCCTGTGTGAAACCCTGACCAGTTCCCTGTTTGAAACCATAACCAGTTCCCTGTGTGAAGTCGTGACCAGTTCCCTGTGTGAAACCGTGACCAGTTCCCTGTGTGAAACCATAACCAGTTCCCTGTGTGAAACCATGACCAGTTCCCTGTGTGAAACCATAACCAGTTCCCTGTGTGAAACCATGACCAGTTCCCTGTGTGAAACCATAACCAGTTCCCTGTGTGAATCCATAACCAGTTCCCTGTGTAAAGCCGTGACCAGTTCCCTGTGTGAAACCATAACCAGTTCCCTGTGTGAAACCATAACCAGTTCCCTGTGTGAAGTCATGACCAGTTCCCTGTTTGAAACCATAACCAGTTCCCTGTGTGAAGCCGTGACCAGTTCCTATGTGAAACCATAACCAGTTCCCTGTGTGAAGCCGTGATCAATTCCCTGTGTGAAACCATAACCAGTTCCCTGTGTGAAACCATAACCAGTTCCCTGTGTGAAACCATAACCAGTTCCCTGTGTGAAACCATAACCAGTTCCCTGTGTGAAGCCGTGATTAGTTCCCCGTGTGAAAACATAACCAGTTCCCTGTGTGAAACCATAACCAGTTCCCTGTGTGAAGTCGTGACCAGTTCCCTGTGTGAAACCATAACCAGTTCCCTGTGTGAAACCATAACCAGTTCCCTATGTGAAACCATAACCAGTTCCCTGTGTGAAACCATAACCAGTTCCCTGTGTGAAACCATAACCAGTTCCCTATGTGAAACCATAACCAGTTCCCTGTGTGAAACCATAACCAGTGCCCTGTGTGAAACCATAACCAGTTCCCTGTGTGAAACCGTGACCAGTTCCCTGTTTGAAACCATAACCAGTTCCCTGTGTGAAGTCGTGACCAGTTCCCTGTGTGAAACCGTGACCAGTTCCCTGTGTGAAACCATAACCAGTTCCCTGTGTGAAACCATGACCAGTTCCCTGTGTGAAACCATAACCAGTTCCCTGTGTGAAACCATGACCAGTTCCCTGTGTGAAACCATAACCAGTTCCCTGTGTGAATCCATAACCAGTTCCCTGTGTAAAGCCGTGACCAGTTCCCTGTGTGAAACCATAACCAGTTCCCTGTGTGAAGTCATGACCAGTTCCCTGTTTGAAACCATAACCAGTTCCCTGTGTGAAGCCGTGACCAGTTCCTATGTGAAACCATAACCAGTTCCCTGTGTGAAGCCGTGATCAATTCCCTGTGTGAAACCATAACCAGTTCCCTGTGTGAAACCATAACCAGTTCCCTGTGTGAAACCATAACCAGTTCCCTGTGTGAAACCATAACCAGTTCCCTGTGTGAAGCCGTGATTAGTTCCCCGTGTGAAAACATAACCAGTTCCCTGTGTGAAACCATAACCAGTTCCCTGTGTGAAGTCGTGACCAGTTCCCTGTGTGAAACCATAACCAGTTCCCTGTGTGAAACCATAACCAGTTCCCTATGTGAAACCATAACCAGTTCCCTGTGTGAAACCATAACCAGTGCCCTGTGTGAAACCATAAACAGTTCCCTGTGTGAAACCGTGACCAGTTCCCTGTGTGAAACCATAAACAGTTCCCTGTGTGAAGTCGTGACCAGTTCCCTGTATGAAACCATAACCATTTCCCTGTGTGAAACCATAACCAGTTCCCTGTGTGAAGTCGTGACCAGTTCCCTGTGTGAAACCGTGACCAGTTCCCTGTTTGAAACCATAACCAGTTCCCTGTGTGAAACCATAACCAGTTCCCTGTGTGAAACCATGACCAGTTCCCTGTGTGAAACCACGACCAGTTCCCTGTGTGAAACCATAACCAGTTCCCTGTGTGAAACCATAACCAGTTCCCTGTGTGACACCATAACCAGTTCCCTGTGTGAAACCATGACCAGTTCCCTGTGTGAAACCATGACCAGTTCCCTGTGTGAAACCATAACCAGTTCCCTGTGTGAAACCATAACCAGTTCCCTGTATGAAACCATAACCAGTTCCCTGTGTGAAACCATAACCAGTTCCCTGTGTGAAACCATGACCAGTTCCCTGTGTGAAACCATGACCAGTTCCCTGTGTGAAGCCGTGACCAGTTCCCTGTGTGAAACCATAACCAGTTCCCTCTGTGAAACCATAACCAGTTCCCTGTATGAAACCATAACCAGTTCCCTGTGTGAAACCATAATCAGTTCCCTGTGTGAAGTCGTGACCAGTTCCCTGTGTGAAACCATAACCAGTTCCCTGTGTGAAGTCGTGATCAGTTCCCTGTGTGAAACCATAACCTTTTCCCTGTGTGAAACCATAACCAGTTCCCTGTGTGAAGTCGTGACCAGTTCCCTGTGTGAAACCATAACCAGTTCCCTCTGTGAAACTATAACCAGTTCCCTGTATGAAACCATGACCAGTTCCCTGTGTGAAACCATAACCAGTTCCCTGTGTGAAACCATAACCAGTTCCCTATGTGAAACCATAACCAGTTCCCTGTGTGAAACCATAACCAGTGCCCTGTGTGAAACCATAAACAGTTCCCTGTGTGAAACCGTGACCAGTTCCCTGTGTGAAACCATAAACAGTTCCCTGTGTGAAGTCGTGACCAGTTCCCTGTATGAAACCATAACCATTTCCCTGTGTGAAACCATAACCAGTTCCCTGTGTGAAGTCGTGACCAGTTCCCTGTGTGAAACCGTGACCAGTTCCCTGTTTGAAACCATAACCAGTTCCCTGTGTGAAACCATAACCAGTTCCCTGTGTGAAACCATGACCAGTTCCCTGTGTGAAACCACGACCAGTTCCCTGTGTGAAACCATAACCAGTTCCCTGTGTGAAACCATAACCAGTTCCCTGTGTGACACCATAACCAGTTCCCTGTGTGAAACCATGACCAGTTCCCTGTGTGAAACCATGACCAGTTCCCTGTGTGAAACCATAACCAGTTCCCTGTGTGAAACCATAACCAGTTCCCTGTATGAAACCATAACCAGTTCCCTGTGTGAAACCATAACCAGTTCCCTGTGTGAAACCATGACCAGTTCCCTGTGTGAAACCATGACCAGTTCCCTGTGTGAAGCCGTGACCAGTTCCCTGTGTGAAACCATAACCAGTTCCCTCTGTGAAACCATATCCAGTTCCCTGTATGAAACCATAACCAGTTCCCTGTGTGAAACCATAATCAGTTCCCTGTGTGAAGTCGTGACCAGTTCCCTGTGTGAAACCATAACCAGTTCCCTGTGTGAAGTCGTGATCAGTTCCCTGTGTGAAACCATAACCTTTTCCCTGTGTGAAACCATAACCAGTTCCCTGTGTGAAGTCGTGACCAGTTCCCTGTGTGAAACCATAACCAGTTCCCTCTGTGAAACTATAACCAGTTCCCTGTATGAAACCATGACCAGTTCCCTGTGTGAAACCATAACCAGTTCCCTGTGTGAAGCCGTGACCAGTTCCTTGTGTGAAGCCACCCACACTACATTCTCACGGAAATCGTTCTTCTGAGAACAGGTGCTGTAGGAGGTGTTAATCACTGTCGTCTCTACTCGTCAAGGACACAGGGTGCTTCCCTATTCCCTATTTCTATTCCCTGTTCAGTCTAAAGTAGTTTGATAAATAGGAAATAGGACGCTGCTTGAAAGTTAGCCCAGGTGTTGATTGGTGCTAGAAGATTGAATCGAGAGTCCTTGTGACCATGTGCTAGGGAGAAGTGAGAACATTTTAGTGTACTGTTTTTTCAGGTACTCGTCACCACTAATTCCCAGGTGTTTTTGATCTTACTAAGCCAAACCCTTCAAAGCAGTTATCATACAGTAGTTATCGTTACACTTCTCTACATCATATATGTTCCCTCTGTTCCCCTCTGTTTCTCTTGGCAGGGAGGGAGGGAATGAGCAGCACACAGAAAAAGTGGCAGTGAGAAAGAGATAGAGAGTGGCAGTGAGAATGGATGCACAGAGAAAGAGAAATATTTGGGCCAGTGAGAGATATGAGTGAGAGAGAGGGGGAAAGAGAGAGAGAGGAGGCAGAAAGAGAGGCAGAGAGAGGGGCATTGGTACTAATACATGGAGCTAATAGGGAATAATGTTTGGGAGCTCGTAATAAAAGGACAAACATACATTGAAAAGTCTATGAACAATTGTTGCATTCCTCAAAACCTCCTTGATTGATGGTGTCAATTTAAAGCTTGGGAGCCTCCCAGTTCTTATAAAAAGTATTAGAAACAAGAAATGAGCACTCTTATTATTCTCTCCGCCTCTCTGTACCTCCATCCTTCTCCGGTAATTGCTAAGAGAAACCTTGTCTGCTCGGGTTCGATCAGCGCTACTGTAGATGCTTATTCAGGTATACATGGACAACAGAAAATGTAACTACCAGACCACCAGTGGTATTAGAGCCTCAAACGATGTCCTCTGGAAGCCATAGTGCCAGAAGTCCTGCTGGAACAGTGCCTCAGTGACCTGGAGAGTGGTAAGGAGAACAGAGAGAGGAGTAAAATGTCAGGATTTGGAGAATCTTTCCACAACAACCATAACAGTGGTGAGACCATCAGATGGGGGAAGATCAGTAACAAAATCTATGGACAGATGGGACCAAGGTCGCTGGGGCACGGGAAGGGGAATGAGTTTCCCTGCTGGAGCGTGCCAGGGAGATTTGGTTTGGGCACATACGGAACATGAGTTACAATAGCGGGCAACATCCTGGGCCAAGGTGGGCCACCAGTACTTTGCGGAGATAGATTGAATGGTGTGGGTGGGACCAGGCTGTCTAGCGGCAAGGGATGTGTGCACCCAGGTCAACAGCCGATCCCTTACCTCCGTTGGGACGTTGAGGCTAGGTAGCAGGCGTGGGTTAGCTCTCCACAGCCTTACGGATGTCCACGTCTACATCCCAAAGCACGGGGTCAATGATTCGGAAGGGCGGAATGATGAACGCACTCAACACTGAAACTTCTCGCGAATCGTGGAGACTAGACAGGGCATCGGCTTTGATTTTCTTTGAACTTGGGGTGAAGTTCAATCTAGAGAAGAACAGGGCCCAGCTTGCTTGGCGTGTGTTCATCCGCCTTGCTGTCCATATGTACTCCAGGTTCCAAAAGTCAGTGAGGACAAGAAATGGGTCCTTGGTCCCATCCAGCCAGTGTCTCCACTCCTCTAATGCCAACTTCAATGCCAGGAGCTCCTGGTTCGTGATGTGATAGTTCATCTCTGCAGGAGACAGTTTCTTTGAGTTGTATGCACATGGATACAATTTCTGTGAGTTACCTTGGCTTTGGAACAGGACGGCTTCTGAGGCGTCCACCTGCACCACGAAGGGCAGCATAGGATCTGGGTGTTTCAGTAACGGGGCGGAGGTGAAATGCCCCTTCAGAAGGTGGAAGGCCTCATCGGTTGCAGGACTCCACACCAATTTACGGGGACCGGCCTTGAGAGAGGTGAGAGGAGAGGCGATAGAGCTGAAGTTTTTAATGATGCAGCGGTAGAAGTTGGCAAACCCCAAAAAACGTTGTCTCTTTACGGTGGTTGGGACTGGCCATGACCTGACTGCCTCAACCTTCCTTTCATCTGGAGCACTGGCTCATTCCATCCGCTGGAGGCTGCTACGGTCCAGAAGGTGAGGGTGTACTCCGCAGTGGTCTGCGCACCGTGCCGGAGTTGGAATAGTCGCTCACTTCCCTCACTGCCCTCTGGTGGATGGTCAAAGATCGCCCACTCTAACACCCACCCGGTCAGCAGGGGAATGGTCGTGGCAACCTTGGAAATCTCGGTGGAGGGGGCTCCTGTTTGAAGGGCGAAATAGAGGGAGCACTGGAGTAGGAAGCCACAACATTTGAATGGATTCCTGTGATACTTGTCTGGGAGGGACAGTCAGGCATGACTGACCTGGGCGGTCTGCTGGGTAGGCTGGGGGCTGGCTCGCTGGTACAACTGAGGCCCTCCACTAGTTGGAGGTGAATCCTCTCGGGTGGTGTCAAGGTGGTAGAGGATGCGGAGGACCTCATTCATAGCCGTACCCAGTTGTGCCAGCTGATCGTGATGTGGCGGAGTAATTGTCCCTGTTCGCCGACCGTCTGAATGCTCAATCATGAATCATGAAAACCAGAATGCTTAATCATCTGCTACTTCCATATGGAGATCCAGTATTCTGTAACGTATGTGCTTCAGCCACCGACGGTTGGGAAGCAGGTGCAGAAGGTAAGTTTAATGATAAGGGTAGAATAAACAAAAACAGGAGAAGCGTAATTAACATGACAAAAACCAATGCTGCCAGAACACTGAGGCTACTGAGGGCTAAATAAAGGGGGAGTAATTAAGGTGAGGATGGGGTCCAGGTGTGCGTAACAATGGGTAACATGTGTGCATAATGGTGGGGAGCAGGTGTGCGTAATGATGATTGCCAGGGCCGGTGGTTAGTAGACCGGCGATGTCACGCGGAGGAGCGGAAGTAGCCGTGACAACCACTGGATAACTGCCAAATGTTTGCATACTCATTCAGCTGCAGTGTATTGTATGTATGATTTTGTTGCTGTTATGTTGCAATTTTTTGGGGGGGGAATAGCAATACAACAGCTTATGTTGATAAATGAATTGATAAATGAACAAATTAAAGATAGCACTTATTAATGGACTTTATGGACTTTATGGACTTGTCCTTACCAGTTTGAGACGGGAGACATGAAAGTATGGACAGACCCTCATGGACCTGGGAAGCTGGAGACAGTAGGTGACCGGGTTGATGCGACTCAGGATCTTGAATGGTCCAAAGTAGCGAGTCGCGAGCTTCCGCGAGTCCACCTTTAATTAAGGGAAGACCATGGTTGGACAGCCACAGCCATTGACTTAGTTGGAGGAGCCGAAGAGGTCGTAATTGTCGGTTTTCCTGATGTTGGTGTCGGGCAGTAGAGCGGAGCAAGGACGATCACACTCTGATCCAGGTGCGGCGACATCGTGGAATGAACGCCTCGGCTGATGGCACCCCCGCTTCAGCCTCTTGTTCAGGAAACAGGGGGGGGGGCGAACCTGAACAGACACTCAAACGTCGACAGTCCAGTGGACGAGTTCGGCAGTATGCCTGAGTGGAGACAAAGCAGCGGAGGAACTTCTCCAGCTCTTGGTTGGCCCGTTCAGTTTGCCATTTCGACTGAGGGTGGAACCGCAAGGAGAGACTCACCGATTCCCCCAACAGGGAACAGAAGGCCTTCCAATACCATACGACAAACTGGGGCCCACGATCTGAGACAATGTCCTGGGGAAGTCCGTGTAGTCGAAAGACATGGATAATCATCAGATCAGCGGTCTCCTTCGCTGAAGGCAACTTGGGTAAGGCAATGAAATGGGCTGCCTTGGAGAACCGATGGACGGCCACCAGGATAGTGGTAAGCCCTTGAGATGCAGGTAACCCTGTGATAAAGTCTCCTTCCACCCTTTGGTGCCAGGAGGAACTATAACACGGAGTTCAGTCTGTGTCTGCATCCCAAATTACACCCTACTCCCTGTAGAGTGCACTACATTTGAATTGATCAATTAACAATAGTTCTGCACTATCAATGGAATAGGGTGCCATTTGGAACTTAGCCTTCAAGTCTTGATGTGGTCAATTGGAGTGTGATTGTGCTGTGTCACAGTGAATGTAATATATAATTATGCTATAAAATATATAAAGCATGATAACTCTGTCAGCACAGCAGCAGTATACTGTATCACTTCTAGCCGAAGGACAGACAAGACAGGCATTGAATTACATGAAAGGAAGATACAGGACATTGAAGCCATTACAGTGTGTGTGTGTGTGTGTGTGTGCTTTCATCAGACGGGTGGGTGGAGGGTGGCCGGTAGTGGATGGTGGGTGGAGGGTGGCCGGTAGTGGATGGTGGGTGGAGGGTGGCCGGTAGTGGATGGTGGGTGGAGGGTGGCCGGTAGTGGATGGTGGGTGGAGGGTGGCCGGTAGTGGATGGTGGGTGGAGGGTGGCCGGTAGTGGATGGTGGGTGGAGGGTGGCCGGTAGTGGATGGTGGGTGGAGGGTGGCCGGTAGTGGATGGTGGGTGGAGGGTGGCCGGTAGTGGATGGTGGGTGGAGGGTGGCCGGTAGTGGATGGTGGGTGGAGGGTGGCCGGTAGTGGATGGTGGGTGATGGATGGTAGGTGAGGAATGGTGGATGTTGGGTGGTGGGTGGTGGGTGGTGGATAGGGGGTGGTATGTGGTGAGTGGTGTAGTCTTGTCACAAAGTGACAGTGTTTGTCACTTTCATATCATATGTTCTATATGTTTCCTGTGATATGCCCACTCTGGGTAAATGTGGAATAAAGATATACGGGTGGCTAGACTACAGCACAAGTCCTATCTAAAGTTGAACCTAAAAGAACAAGATAGAAAATGCTGTCACAGTGAAAGGATTATTAAATCCCAATCTGTTAGGATGAATAGAGACCAATATGTTAGGATGAATAGAGACCAGTCTGTTAGGGTGACTAGAGACCAATCTGTTAGGGTGACTAGATACCAATCTGTTAGGATGACTAGAGATCATTGTATTAGGATGACTAGAGACCAATCTGTTAGGATGACTAGAGACCAATATGTTAGGATGACTAGAGATCGTTGTAGAATGATGACTAGATACCAATCTGTTAGGATGAATAGAGACCAATCTGTTAGGATGACTAGAGACCAATCTGTTAGGATGACTAGAGATCATTGTATTAGGATGACTAGAGACCAATCTGTTAGGATGACTAGAGACCAATATGTTAGGATGACTAGAGATCGTTGTAGTATGATGACTAGATACCAATCTGTTAGGATGAATAGAGACCAATCTGTTAGGATGACTAGAGACCAATCTGTTAGAATGACTAGAGATCATTTTAGTATGATGACTAGAGACCAATCTGTTAGGATGACTAGAGATCATTTTAGTATGATGACTAGAGACCAATCTGTTAGGATGACTAGAGACCAATCTGTTAGGATGACTAGACACACATATGTTAGGATGACTAGAGATCGTTGTAGAATGATGACTAGATACCAATCTGTTAGGATGAATAGAGACCAATCTGTTAGGATGACTAGAGACCAATCTGTTAGGATGACTAGAGATCATTGTATTAGGATGACTAGAGACCAATCTGTTAGGATGACTAGAGACCAATATGTTAGGATGACTAGAGATCGTTGTAGTATGATGACTAGATACCAATCTGTTAGGATGAATAGAGACCAATCTGTTAGGATG